>NC_056732.1:1591488679-1591640021 GCF_019279795.1 Protopterus annectens | reverse complement strand
TAGGAGTTAAGGAATCATCCTTGCAATTAAAAAAGCTATGTCCTTCAAGGATGCATCTGCAGTCATAATTATACCGCCAAACTAGGGAGGAGGAAGAAGAATTATGGTGTAGTTAGGATCCCTTGCATACAGCAGTGGCAAACCCTGCTCGGGATCTAGAGTATAGAGGTAAATTATAATGCTTGGCAAATGTATGCACGGAGGTCCAAGTAGCCACCTCAATAATGTCCTTGGTTGCCACTCCTCGTAAGAAAGCTGTGGTAGTGGCTGTAGCCCTTGTAGAATGAGGTCTTATGTTCTGTGGAACTGGTTTTCCATGGTAGGAGTAACAGAATCTTATGCAATTTCCTATCCATTTGGAGATTGTCTGTTTGGAAATTGCTTTTCCTTCCTTCCTGTTGCATAGGCTACTAAAAGCTGGTCAGTTTTTCTGTTACTTTTGGTTCTGTCCAGGTAGTAGCGTAACTGTCTATGTACATCCAAGGTATGCAGCAGCCTTTCCCCCCTGTTCTGTGGATTGGGAAAGAAGGTAGGTAGGTGGATTGCCTGGTTTAAAGGCACTCTGGATACCACCTTAGGCATAAATGTAGGATTAGTTCTCATGGACACTATCTTGATGGAAGATTAGGAAGGGTTGTACTGCCATTAAGGCCTGTAGTTCCGAAACCCTCCTTGCTGAAGTAATTGCCAGTAGGAAAGCAGTTTTCCATGATAGGTGTTGAAGATCTGCTGTTGCTGCTGGTTCAAATGGAGGGAGTGTCAATTTTTCTAGCACAAAGTTCAAGTCCCATGCTGGTAATGGTGGTTTCCTAGGAGGTTTTACATTCTTGATCCCTCTGAGGAATTGCCTGAGTAGAGGATGGAAGACAGGTGGATCAAGCTGTATTCTGCTGAAATAGCTGATGCATGTATCTTGATGGAGGAATAGGACAGGCCTGTATGTAGAAGCTCTGCCAAGTACTCCAGGATGTTAGCATATCTATGTTGAGACATCTTTTCCTCTTTCAGTACTCCAAATGACAAACCTTTTCCATTTTCCTGCATAGTTCCTTCTTGTTGAAGGTCTGCGGGCTTCAAGGATAATGTCTTTAACCCTTTGGGATAAGTCTGGGTTAGTAGCTGTTATGTGATGTTCCAGGCAGTCAGTTGCAAGGTTTTTAGGTTTGGGTGCATGATGTTGTAGTTGTTCTGAGTTAACATCAAAGGCATCAGGGGTATTGGCCACATTCTCCCCTGAGACATGCTCCTCAGCAAAGGATACCAGTGTTGTCTTGGCCAATTCGGAGCTATCAGAATTATCCTTGGACATTCCTCTTTGATTTTCAGTAGTACCTTGTGCATCAAAGGAAGAGGTGGAAATGCATATGCTGTCAGACCTTTCCAACTGAAGGATAGAGAATCCACCTTCCATGCTAGTGGGTGGCATGTCCTTGTGCAGAATTTTTTGAGCTGGTGATTGAGTGGGGATGCGAATAGGTCTATTTGTGGCATTCCCCATTTCTTTGTGATGGCCTTGAAGATGTCCGGGTGTAGCATCCATTCGTGAGCATCCGAGGTGGTTCTGCTTAACATGTCTGCTAGAGTGTTTTCTTTTCCCGGCACAAATATTGCCTGTAACTGGATGTTGTAGCTCAGAGCCATATTCCAAAGGTCCAGAGTCATTCTGCATAGGGGTATGAATGAGTGCCTCCCTGTTTGTTGATGTACCACATGACTGTGGTGTTGTCTGTCCTTATCATTAAATGGCCTTCTTTGAGGAATGGTTTGAATTTCTGGATTGCTAGTTTTACTGCCAGCATTTCTTTTGGTTTATGTGCAGGTGCAGCTGGTCTGGAGTCCACAATCCTTGTATGCATTGTCCAACATGTGCGCCCAGCCTAGGTCTGAGCGCCCGCCAGGATGGCTTGGTTTGCTTGAAAGTTGTATGGCAAGCCTGGTTTGACTGGCATGCTTGAGCCCAATTATAGGAAACTTTGTTTCAGGCATGGGATTAGTGGGATTTCGGTTTCTAAGCTGTGCCTGTGTTGAGATTCATAAATTTTAGGTACCACTGTAGTTTTTCATATGCAGTCTGGCATGGGGGACCAGGATTATGCATGATGCCATGGCTCAAAGGCCCGTACTTTCTTTTGCTGTTTGTGCTGCTTTTGTTACCAAGAAGAAGAGGACAGTTTGTTTTTCTGCAGTTAGAATGCCATTTGTTTTACTCGTGTCCAATCGCGACCCAAGAATGTTCTTGTCTGGGATGGCATCAGCCCTTGACTTTTTTAAATTGACTGTGTATCCCAGGGCTTGTGTAGTAAGCAATGACTCTGTAAATCTGTTGTCAGCTTGTTTGTTGTCCGCTTTGTGAATATGTTGGTGCCCGTCTATATGATAAATTCTGATTCTGTAGCTCGTAATGAGTTTATTACTGATGCCAGGCATTTTTGTGAATACCTGGGCACAGTAGAGGTTAAAGGGCAATGCTGAGAATTGATAATGCTCTGATCCTGCAAGGAAACTGAGGTATCTTCACAATTTGGTCGAGGGACGCAGGTATGCCTCCTTGAGATCTAGAGTTACCAGCCAACACCCTTGCCCAGCATGGGAAGAAGTTGTAGGGTCAGCATTTTGAATTTTGGACAATGATGTATGTGTTTAAGATGGACAGGTCGAGAATAGGTCTCCAACTTTCTTTCTTGGTACTAGGAAGAGTCTGGAGTAGAATCCTTTGCCCTGTTGTGTTATTGGTACTCAGTGAAAGTACAGTTTTGTACCTACCATAAATGTAGATGTCCGAACAGGATAGCATCTGCAGTCATAACAAATGGGTTGCCCTGTCGTCAGGCAGCCCTTCGGTCGGCCGGATTCCAAAGTCTGTGTCCGGCCTCGGCTGATGTCGAACTTCACCCGACGTCATCTCTGCTGGTCTTCGGGTATAAAGGCATCAGCCAACGCCATTTTCCTCAGTGTTTCTTGCCCCAGATGCCAGTTGCCCTCTAGGAAAGCTAAATTTTGGATAAATGCCAATGTTTCCAAAATAGTAGAAGGCAAACACAAAAAATAAGCATGTATGTACATGTATACAAACAAATACACCATAAGAGACTCCCCCCCCCCCCAAGCTAGCTATTAGGAGGGTAAATACCCTAGGAGTACCACAGCGGGGAAGGAGGGTGGGTAATCCTGACTGCAGATGCTATCCTGTTCGGACATCTACATTTATGGTAGGTACAAAACTGTACTATGTCCTTCAAGGATGCATCTGCAGTCATAACAAATGGGTAGAATACCATAGCCAAACTAGGGGAGGAGGAAGAAGAATTATGGTGTAGTTAGGATCCCTTGCAATACAGCAGTGGCAAACCCTGCTCGGGATCTAGAGTATAGAGGTAAATTACAATGCTTGGCAAATGTATGCACGGAGGTCCAAGTAGCCGCCTCAATAATGTCCTTGGTTGCCACTCCTCGTAAGAAAGCTGTGGTAGTGGCTATAGCCCTTGTAGAATGAGGTCTTATGTTCTGTGGAACTGGTTTTCCATGGTAGGAGTAACAGAATCTTATGCAATTTCCTATCCATTTGGAGATTGTCTGTTTGGAAATTGCTTTTCCTTCCCTTCCTGTTGCATAGGCTACTAAAAGCTGGTCAGTTTTTCTGTTACTTTTTGGTTCTGTCCAGGTAGTAGCGTAACTGTCTATGTACATCCAAGGTATGCAGCAGCCTTTCCCCCCTGTTCTGTGGATTGGGAAAGAAGGTAGGTAGGTGGATTGCCTGGTTTAAAGGCACTCTGGATACCACCTTAGGCATAAATGTAGGATTAGTTCTCATGGACACTATCTTGATGGAAGATTAGGAAGGGTTGTACTGCCATTAAGGCCTGTAGTTCCGAGACCCTCCTTGCTGAAGTAATTGCCAGTAGGAAAGCAGTTTTCCATGATAGGTGTTGAAGATCTGCTGTTGCTGCTGGTTCAAATGGAGGGAGTGTCAATTTTTCTAGCACAAAGTTCAAGTCCCATGCTGGTAATGGTGGTTTCCTAGGAGGTTTTACATTCTTGATCCCTCTGAGGAATTGCCTGAGTAGAGGATGCGAGAAGACAGGTGGATCGAAGCTATATTGTGCGGAAATAGCTGATGCATGTATCTTGAAGGAGGAATAGGACAGGCCCGTATGTAGAAGCTCTGCCAAGTACTCCAGGATGTTAGCTATATCTATGTTCGAGACATCTTTTCCTCTTTCAGTACTCCAAATGACAAACCTTTTCCATTTTCCTGCATAGTTCCTTCTTGTTGAAGGTCTGCGGGCTTCAAGGATAACGTCTTTAACCCTTTGGGATAAGTCTGGGTTAGTAGCTGTTATGTGATGTTCCAGGCAGTCAGTTGCAAGGTTTTTAGGTTTGGGTGCATGATGTTGTAGTTGTTCTGAGTTAACATCAAAGGCATCAGGGGTATTGGCCACATTCTCCCCTGAGACATGCTCCTCAGCAAAGGATACCAGTGTTGTCTTGGCCAATTCGGAGCTATCAGAATTATCCTTGGACATTCCTCTTTGATTTTCAGTAGTACCTTGTGCATCAAAGGAAGAGGTGGAAATGCATATGCTGTCAGACCTTTCCAACTGAAGGATAGAGAATCCACCTTCCATGCTAGTGGGTGGCATGTCCTTGTGCAGAATTTTTGAGCTGGTGATTGAGTGGGGATGCGAATAGGTCTATTTGTGGCATTCCCCATTTCTTTGTGATGGCCTTGAAGATGTCCGGGTGTAGCATCCATTCGTGAGCATCCGAGGTGGTTCTGCTTAACATGTCTGCTAGAGTGTTTTCTTTTCCCGCACAAATATTGCCTGTAACTGGATGTTGTAGCTCAGAGCCATATTCCAAAGGTCCAGAGTCATTCTGCATAGGGGTATGAATGAGTGCCTCCCTGTTTGTTGATGTACCACATGACTGTGGTGTTGTCTGTCCTTATCATTAAATGGCCTTCTTTGAGGAATGGTTTGAATTTCTGGATTGCTAGTTTTACTGCCAGCATTTCTTTTGGTTTATGTGCATGTGCAGCTGTTCTGAAGTACACAATCCTTGTATGCACTTGTCCAACATGTGCCCCAGCCTAGGTCTGAGGCGTCCGTTGTGATGGTTTGGTTTGCTTGAAAGTTGTGGAAGGGCAAGCCTGGGTTTGACTGGCATGCTTGAGCCCACCATAGGAACTCTTGTTTCAGGCATGGGATTAGTGGGATTTCGGTTTCTAAGCTGTGCCTGTGTTGAGACCATAAATTCTTTAGGTACCACTGTAGTTTTCTCATATGCAGTCTGGCATGGGGGACCAGGATTATGCATGATGCCATGAAGCCCAAGGCCTGCAGTACCTTTCTTGCTGTTAGTTTGTGCTGCTTTGTTAATGCCAAGAAGTAAGGAGGGAGTTGTGCTTGTTTTTCTGCAGTTAGGAATGCCATTTGTTTTACTGTGTCCAATTCCGCACCCAAGAATGTTCTTGTCTGGAATGGTATCAGTCTTGACTTTTTTAAATTGACTATGTATCCCAGGGCTTGTAGTAAGCAAATGACTCTTTGTAAATCTGTTGTCAGCTTGCTTTTGTTGTCCGCTTGTAACAGGCAGTCGTCCAGGTATGGATAAATTTTGATTCCCTGTAGCCTGCAATGAGCGATTACTGATGCCAGGCATTTTGTGAATACTCTGGGCGCAGTAGATAAGCCAAAGGGCAATGCTGAGAATTGATAATGCTCTGATCCTGCAAGAAATCTGAGGTATCTTCTGCAATTTGGTCGTATGGGGACGTGCAGGTATGCCTCCTTGAGATCTAGAGTTACCAGCCAACACTCCTTGCCCAGCATGGGAAGAAGTTGCTGTAGGGTCAGCATTTTGAATTTTGGTACAATGATGTATGTGTTTAAGATGGACAGGTCGAGAATAGGTCTCCAACTTCTCTCTTTTCTTGGTACTAGGAAGAGTCTGGAGTAGAATCCTTTGCCCTGTTGTGTTATTGGTACTCTTTCCACAGCTCTCATCTTTGTTAATTGCACTATCTGCTTTAGAGCTTCTGTTTTTTGATTTGGAGGTAGGTTTGGCATTCCTCTTTTTACTGGTAAGGTGTGAAGTGGAACCTGTAGCCTTGGTCTATGGTTTGCAAAATCCACTTGTCTTTTGTGATATAGTGCCAATTTTTCGAAAATAAGGCTAACTTTCCGCCTAAAGGTGCTGCTATTTGCTCCCTGGTAGGCGGTGTCAGAGTCAAGTCACTGTGATTGTCCTGTTGCAGTGGCAGTGGCTGTGTCTGTGCCTCTCTGGTTATTGCCTTGCCACTGGCGTCCTCTATAGGCACCTCCTCTGGATTGATTTCTGCCTCTAGAGCGTCTATTCCTGCCTCTTGAGATTTTGAGGAGTCTGGAAAGGACCAATTTTTGGCAGGCCAGTTCCTGCTAAACCATGGGGGCTGAACCTGTAAGAAATCCTTAACTGTTTGTACAGATTTTGCCTTCTCTTCCATTTTCTTCATTACTTGCTGAGCAGGTGTACCAAATAGACTGGCCTTATCCATAGGAGCATCTAACAGCTTTGCTTTAACATGATCCGGCAAAACCTGTTCCTTCAACCATGCATGCCTTCTGATCACTGTGCCAGTCATGGCTGATCTAAATGAAGCCTCCAGTGCATCATAGCCACATTTTAAAGAGTGGTTACTAACCTGCTGAATGTTATTCACCATTTCTAAAACATATTTCTTATCTAAGGAGTCAGAGGACAGCTTCTTAGTTAACTGATCAAGCATAAACTCTTGGTATTGGATCATGTGAAACTGACAGTTTAAAGCTCTAGCTGAGAGAGTAGCAGAGGTGTAAACTTTTTTACCCCATCTCTCTAAGGACCTGGATTCCCTTTCAGAAGGGAGAGGGTTTTAGTGCTGATCTCGAAACTACTGCCTTAGGCCCCTGGGATATAGTCTCAGGATCTGCAAGTGGGGCCTTGTATAGGTGGTGATGAGTGTCTGGCACCCTGTAAAATCTATCTGGTTTGGTAGGGGCTGGAGGTAAAGTATCAGGAGCAGTGCAAACATCATTAAATGCATCATCCACAACAGGCAGAACTGGAGGTATAGCTAAGGGCCTATGTTGTGGTAAGTGCAGAAAGGTCCTAAGCCTTTTTCTTGAATCTGAGAAATCTTGTCCCTGCCATTGGAATTGTTCTCTCATGGCATGTAAGGTTTCCCCAAAGGAAAATTCCTCTGGTGGAGAGGCAGATGGAATAGATTCTTCAGCATCGGAATCTTCATAAGTAGAAAAGGAGCCTCTGGCTGATCTGTAATGTCTGAGTCATCCGAAGAATCCGATCAGACTCACTCGGGGATTGCTGCTCTAGGTCTCTTTTCTGGAGGCTGAGAGGCCCTGTCTGGGTGAGATTGGGATCCCTAATTAAGGAGATTAAATCCTCTGCCAGAGTAAGCATTTGTGAACTAGAAGTGGGCCTATGTGAGGGGGTCTTAACAGGCACTGATTTAACAGTTTTGGCTGCTTTAGCCCTGGCAAAGGCCTTTATAGACATGGCTGCAGGAGGCCTAGCAGCACCATGTGCTGGGGTAGAGACATCCAAAGGGATGGTGTCTGATAATTCACTAGGAACCACAGTAGTAGGCAAAACTTCACAGGCCGATTCAACTAAGGTAGCAGGAGCCTCAGTAGTAGTCATGGATTCGGCTGAAGATTGACCCGTTTTCTCGGTTTCGGCCGAAACAGAGACACTCGCTTTGCTTAACCGTGGTTCCGGCCGAAACCGCGGACCGCGAGTGTCGGTCTTTTTCTTTGCGTTTAACAATTTGGGTAGTCGGAGAATCCGACTGCATAATGTACGCAGAATCTGAGCCGAAAAACTGTTCAGCAAACTCCGACCGACGCCTAAGCGCTCGGTTGAAGGAAGCACAGGCTAAACAGGCTGCTACGTCGTGGTCTGGGCCTAAACAAGGTAGGCAGTAAGAGTGGAAATCTTTATGAGGTATTTGTTTCCCACAAGTTAAACAGTTATTTACTTTTTCTGACATCGGCTGAGGCAAGAAAGAGTCCCCAACGGGGTACTTAGCTTTTTAGAAGTCTTCGAAGTAGTATTCGGTAGTAGTAATCTCTGGATCTGACCGACCGGCACTTGCGAATAGCTTCTGCTTCGGGCGCCACGCGGCAAGAAAGACTGAGGAAAATGGCGTCGGCTGATGCCTTTATACCCGTAGATGACGTCGGGTGAAGTGCGACATCAGCCGAAGCCGGACCCAGACTTTGGAATCTGGCCGACCGAAGGGGCTGCCTGACGACAGGACAACCCATTTGTTATGACTGCAGATGCATCCTTGAAGGACATCTTCTGAGAAGTGTATGGCAAACAATAGGGGGCCAACACTGACCCCTGTGGAACCCCACTGCAGACAGGTGTGCTGGTGAAGGTGAAGTCACGAATGTTGTCTGTTTATATGACTTCATATTTATCATCTCAGTATAAATTATGCGTTCCTTTGATAATTCTGACACTATTGATATCTGTCCGTTTTACACAGGATGTTGAGATTGTTGAACAAAAAGGACTGCAACTATTTCTATTATAGCAATATGAATTGGTCATATACACTTTATGCATATGATAATGTTTGCTTTAACTATGCTTTATTCTAATAATGTCATTGGTTTCATAAAAAGCTTCCTTATGATATGGTTTTATTTGACAGCATAGATCATTTTAACTATTAATTTTTAACTAGATTTATGCGTATTAGCTATGTATATAACAGGATGTTTTATCTTAATTTTATATTTGCGAGTTGTCACAGAAACTATCCTGACTTAGGAGGTTTACTAGGACCAGTATGATGTTTCCTTAAATGCTAATTGGATCAATTTAATTGAGACTGAAGCTAACTGATCTATTAATTAGTGTTTGAATTTGTATATAAACCCAATGATTCTAGTGTCTTATTGTAACCTGATGAAGCATACTTGGAGTATGTGAAAGCGCTCGTTTTTGTTCCTGTTGGATTTATTCTACACATCATGGTGGATTCTGATGGTTTTATAAGTAATTTTTGCCCTGAACTTCTGAGAAGTGTATGGCAAACAATAGGGGGCCAACACTGACCCCTGTGGAACTCCACTGCAGACAGGTGTGCTGGTGAAGGTAAAGTCACGAATGTTGACTGAGTGTTATCTGAAGGTGAGCCAGTTACCCACCCATCTGACAACATAAGGGTTCATATTCAACTAGGAGAGTTTATCAATGATGCATGAATGTGCGACTGTATTAAAGGCCATTGCTAAGTCAAGGTCAGATGTATGCTCAGATTTGCCTTCATTTATTCCTCTGGTGATGCTTTCAAAGTCATCTGTCAGGTACTACCTTTTACAAAACCAAAATGTGTCAGATTAACGGTTTATAGGTAATCTATGTCCTTATTTATAGGATTCATAACAATTTGTTCCATGGCCTTGCAGATAAGGATGGTTAAAATTATGTCTCTGTAGTTTCTGTAGTCTGACTCACTTTTAATAGTGTTGTCAAGCGGCATATGTCAAATGGAAAAAAAAAAACTGTTACTTATAAAACTTGCAATAAATGGTCACTGAGACGAAGGCTGTAAGGAAAAGCTTATACTGTCACTGTAAGCAAAATACTTATGACATGACAGTGAATGAGTGTCTGCATGTATATATCCGCCAACACACCACATGTATGGGTGTGTGTACATCTGTGTACATAAACACACACAAATTCAGACATATTTGTGTGTGTGTGTGTGTGCGTGTGCGCATGCATTCTTTGAGCCTTTCTTCTGGGGTCACCACTGAAATGGGCCTTTTACTAACCCAGTTAACAAATGGCAAAGTAAGAAAATAAAAAAAAAAAATATATATATATATATATATATATATATATATATATATATATATAGATATATATAAACATATAAACAGCAAATACATTTCAAATAACCAAATAAATGCATATCAAATAACTGCATATGATAAACACAATGACAAATGCAACTATTTATTTAAATTAACTATTTCCATCTTGATAAGGGAGTTATTGGTCTCATCAACACAGACATCTAATTCACAAAACAGGCAATTTTGAGAAAAGGTATGAAAATTCAAATAGTACAGGTGATGTATACTACTAAAACAAGTAACTGCAGTTCAGACAAAGTACAAATAAAATACACGCAATGTATTACATATCCAGCTGAGACAAATTTGGCAGGCATTCAAAAATGGCTTGAATTACTAACTGGTCACTATGACATAGTAAGGCTGTGGTTTTTACAACCACAAGAATCTAAACTTTACATATGGCATACATGCTTGTTATGCACATAGGAAGAATTACCTCAGCTTTCAAATGGTAACCAGTGTAACTCGACTGCAGTCCAATATTCAGAAAAAGATTGAAATATCCAATCGTTTTACCACAATACAGGGAAGAAAATAAAATGCAGTTGAATGGAATGCGTATTATACAGACAGGTACTGTGTGTGTGATTCATGAATGGCATCAGCTAATGGGAAATTTTAGTACATTAACACTATTCAATTTCACAGTTGTCGGACATGTTTTCTTTTTATATTTATATTTATATTGTTATGTTATGAGTGTATTACTCTAGAATCTTAGGATATTTGCATCTCAGCGGGTGAGAATGTCCAAAGTAATGCTCCCTGTCAAATCTGGGTAAACTGTCTTATAAATGTATGAGTACATGCACTAATAAGCAACATAATGCTGAACATATGACAAATAATTAACAGTGAACGGGAAAAAAGCATGTAGCAACAAGCATGAAATATAAGCAAACAAAAGTAAATAAAATTGCCTAGGTTGGGATAATCTAACCAGTAAGTTTTACAAAAAAACAGCACATACTAAAGATATAATTTCACTGATGCAAAGGCGGAGTGCGACTACATAGCTTATCAAGTGGATTGTAAACCAGTGATTCAACTAATAGTCTCGGTGGGGGAGGGAAAGTACAGAACAAACTGTAAATTCTAAGCAGTCCTGATAATAAAAGTGCTACACTGGAGTTTGTGAATTCTAACATCCAGTATGCAAACAAACATATCTGAAAATCCTGCCTCTGTGTGAATATGTGACTTGCACTGCACTAAAGAGTAAACAAAATACTCTAGCAAGCAACTAATTTTAGAAACAGAATAATGCCCCTTTACAAAAATTGCTTTACTGCTGTGCTTTCTAGAGTAGCAGCAGCAGCAGCAGTCTGGTCATAAAATGCATGAAAGGCTACTTTTCTCAATGGATAAAATGCACAGGTTAGACTAATGAATGGCTCACATGGAGAGCTGTTGCAATTTGAGATGGAATCTGTCTAAAACCTTGGAAACTTCCTGCAGGTACGTTTACCCTACCCCCCCAGCCAAAAATGAGCATGCTCAGAAAGGCAAACTTGAAATGTAAACAAAGTCTGAATTAAAACAAAAACTCCCTGGGATTGTCCCTTTAATGCGAACACAGAAGGTGAAGGTCTGAATACACCCTCAGAAGCCAGTGCCTGCACAGTGGCTCTGGACCCACATCCGTAGGTTCCATAATTGAAGAAGCATCTGGTGATATACCAGACTCCAAATGGGTCTCAGAGGTCTGCGAATCTGTAGAAGCGGGTATCAGGGGCTGCGAAAGTGCCTCACTGAGTACCAGTGGACTGGCAACTAGCTTAAAGGATGCGTAGTCGGCAGTTTTGGACCTATGCGGTCTGTCTCTTTGTCCTCACGGCTTATCAAAGCCATTTCGGAATACGGAGAACGAGAGCAAAAGAATTTATCGACAAAGATAGCCTGACAAATAGTTTGGGCATTGAACAAGGCATAAAACCGATAGCGAGGAATGTCATGGTGTGGGCCTAAACAGGTGATGCAGTAAGAATGAAAATCTCTGTGGCATTTGCTTTCCACAGGCAAGACAATTCTAACTTTTTCCGACATCGGTTAGAGCAAAAAAAAAAGGATCCCCAACGGGGTACTTGGCTTTAGAAGACCAGGTCTGAAACCCGAATAACGAAAATTTCAGGCAGTGGCTGACCGGTTGCGGCAAGAAAAGCTGATGTAATGGCGTCAGCTGCCCTGTTTTATACCCCCCAATGTCATGGAAGAGGCGACAGCATCGATGCACATATCCCAAGACTCTAGTATTCAGGCCGACGGAGGGATACCTGCAGGCAGATAACCCAAGTGCGATGGCTGCAACAGTGAAACATGAAGATAATCACTGCTTTCTCAAATATTAAGGATGAAACATTCAGATTTCTATTCTAAGTCCAGGCATTGGTCTAATATTGCTGAAGAACTAAATATTGCTGTATTTTGATGCCTGCTATAGATTAACTGTCAGATGTTGCTTTCACTGTGCCCACAACCAGAGAAGCTGGAACGATACTGCATCCTGGGTGCCTTCCTTCTGTCACCTGTTGGAGGACCGGATACACCGCATTCCTTTATGTTTTTACTTGCATCAAGCTACAACTTCCCAGCCTTCCTACTTTGTAGTACTTACTACTAGGGGAAAAAAAGGCAGTCACTGCTCCTTCAAAAATTACTGTTTTCCCATTCTACCTTTTGTACTTCATCTCTCCATACTGCCCACCCCAGTCTTCGATCCTTGTGGATTTTACATTGTTTTACTGTTTATTTTATTTTGCTAGGGGCACAAACTCTCTTCCTCTATGGTTTGACATCCTTTTTAGTTACCTCCCCTAAACTTCCTCTGCAATGGTACTCAGTAGCTGTTCTGCTTATTTGGATTCCTACCTATATATTTAACTTCATCAGTCATCTAGCTTTACAGTCAGACATCATATACTCCAGGTTCTCTAGTGTCCATAGTCTCTCATAGGCATAGGTTCATACTAGGCTATCTGCCCTAGGGCATTTATAAGCCTAGCCAGAGTTGTGTGGCTTTCACCAGGTTGAAGAATACTATACCCATTAGTTTTCCATGCCTCTGTCCAGCAGTGATACAGAGATGATCCCCGGGGTAAACCTACGATCTCCCATCCACTGGTCAAGATTCCTCTTGAACAGAGCCAGCGAGGTGCTCTGTCTCACATGGACCGGGATTGTGTTCCACAGCATAGGGAGTCTCTGGGTGATGAATCTGTCCCTCCAGCACGTCCTATTTATATCCGTGTTGAGGTTTAAGTCTCTTGCTCTTGTGGCTCTGGTGGATTTGGATTTTTTGAGGTGGAGCATGTCCATTAATTCCGGGTTGGACATGGCCTTTTATGTCAGGCACAGGTCACCTCTGAGCAGACGGTATGTGACTGAATAGAGCTGGAGTTTCTTCAGTCGGGCAGCATATGACATATTTTTGAGCCCCTTTATCCTTTTGGTGAGGAACTTTTGGGGTCTTTCCAATTGCTGCAGGTGTCAGGATACATTCCGAATGGGGCATTGTACTCGATCATTGGTCTGATAAGTGAAGAGTACAGGGGAACAATGACCTCCCTTGATCTGGATGTGAATCCCTTCATAATCAGGTGGGCAATGTAGAAGGTCCTCCTAACCACTTTGGCAATGTGAGTGTCAAAAGAAAGGTTACTGTCAATTTGGGTCCCCAGGTCCCTGATAACTTCTTCTGTGCTTAATGGATTGCCACCTATGTGGTAACTTGGGGTTACCTTGTTTTTACCAAAGGGTATGACTATACATTTTTTGGCGTTTAGCTTAAGGCCATTTTTTTTTCTCTAGCTACTGCAAACCATAACACTATTTAGCCAATAACAGCCATTTTACCTGATCCAATGAACCTTTACTTCATTCTTGCCTGAAGAGAACATGCCAGAACGGGCCTGTTTCAACCACCATCTTTTACACAAAGCGTTATAAATGGGAGTACTGCAAACAGTTTTTACTCCATACCATGAAAAAGATGCTCCAACCTGTACATGGAAGGCTGATCTCTCATCTTAATCCAATCTTTTCTCTGTCTATTCCATGTCTCTATTCCCAATTACACCATCACATGTCTGCTAAGGGATTTAGGAGGGTGCTACTGTATCAACTATCCTCACCTGCCTCATGTTCTACTGCCCAAATGATTACTACCGGTTCATTACAGTCCTCTTTCTTCACTTAAAGACCCAGCCTTATTCCCTACTTTATGCTCCATACCCTATATCACCCCCTCCACACATTCCGTCATGTTGACTGCCATCCCTTTATGGTTACATACCTAGCACATGAAACCCAAATCCCCAACTTCAACATCTTTGTTATCCAAATCAGGTCAGCTTGATTCCAGCTCAAACCAAGAGATGAAAGGTTAATATTGGAAGCCTAAGACAGCGGGATACATACATGTTGGTTACAAGACAAATGTAGGTTTTGTATAACAGAATTAGAAAAAGTTGCACACCTCGTTGCTGGTTGTGACATACTAAATGTCAGGAGGACTGTAAAATAAAAAGCATAACAATGGGGCAAAATTGTTGCAATGGGGATTGTGCAAACATTATGGTACTGAAGTGGCTGAAAAACACGAGTCACAAAGTATCACAGAAAATGAAGTCTACATCACATGGGATCACCCATTACTAATGGTTCCAAAGATGGAAGCTACAAAAATAATGGATATAGTGGTCCATGAAAAGATAAAAGTGGCATTGACCATTGAAATTGCCACACCCAGTGGCTACATGTCTTGTGTACAGAGAGACAGTCACAAACTATTAGGACTTCGAAGAAAGATACCTAGACAATTCCAATAGTAATAGGATCTTATAAAAAAATCTACAATCATATTTAGATATGGTACCAATACATGCAACCTCATACGAATTGCAGGAGTAGTCATTACTGGGCACATTGCGGGTGCTGCGAAGAGCACTTCCAGCTGACAAAGACTGAAAGACTAAATTTCATTAACTATAAACTGTACTTTGACTTAAGAATGCACTGCATTAGAAACATAAAAAGATTTGGAGAAATTAAAAGGGAAAAACCATAATTACTGCCCTCAATACTTTCAGTTATTCATTACCTTGTTTTTTTCAGTTCTCTCATTCCAAATGTTACTAGTCTTTTCCCCATCTCAATTTTTTTTATAATCTGTTTCATTTCTCCTCTTTGCCCTTTCCTAGTCACCTACTTAGTCCAGCTGCCCTCTGACTCATTCCCTGTTGTGACAACCTTCTGTGTTCTTCCTACCATCTCATTCAAGTACTTATTTACTGCCTTCCCATGCAACCTTTCTGTATTTCTGCTGCATGGGTCACACAATAGTGTTTGTCCTACACTGAAGAAGGCAATCTATGCCGAAACCGGTCTGTTAATAAAGGACAGATTATTTCCACATCTGTGTCTGCTCTTGCTGGTCTACTTTTGTTTTTCGTTCATATGGTTTGGACCGTGCATTCCCCCGTACATAGGACTTTGTTTGGTATTATACACACAATAGTTATTACCAGAATCCTTACCCCCAACTACAGCTACTTCTTGCCATTTCCTTAGGCATCACCCTCCCCTTGTCACCCAGCCCCCTTTACTAGCCATCCTGTATTTGCACTGGCCAGCATTCTGCTTAAACCCACAGTTTCCAGCTTGGTTTAAAGTGCAATAATTCCTTATGTAAATTTTCCGCTCTTGCTTTAACACTTTTTTCTGGAGACAACAGAATTTTTCCCCTTTTGCCCCTTGCCTACTGATCATCAAGCTTCTCCCAAATGAATTCCAGCATTTGTATCTTAATTTGTCAGTCTCCCAGACTCCATCATTCCTCTATTACCACAGGCCTCTTGTGCTTTACCCCAGGAAACTGTCAGATGCTCCATCAGAGTAATGGCTCCTGAAAACATGTCCACACTGCCACTATGTTCTTACTCTTCTGTAAGAGCACTAGTAAGGTCCCTACCACCAGGTCTTTTGTTTCTACATGAACTACCATATGAAACTGTTCCTGCTCTTTTTGCGACCAGCTATGTCCCCCAAGTGTTGCATTGGCTACCTATTCCAATGTCCTTCTCATTTTCCTATCTCACCAAATACAGAATCTTTAGCAAACGAGTCACTCACCATAAGTATCCCTCATCTCTCTCCCACTCTACACCCATTTCCTGTCATATCAGCCTACCTCCTGATTACCCATGATATTTCTGCTAGCCACCTACTCATCTACCACCTCTGTGCATCACCCTTCTTTTTCTATTGAATTCCACACTGAACTCCTTCACTTGCCTCCTCATGCCTGGCCATGGCTGTATCTACCATGAAGTATTGACAGGTGAAGTTAACTCCATCAATCTGCTTTTCAAACTGTCTACCTCATCTCCTGATTTCCCGCCATTTTCTACTTTTGTCTATTGGTTTCTTGTGCATCACCTATCATACTGCTTCCTTCACCTGTCCTCCCATCTACTCCTCTTGCTTCTACTCTTCAGACTGTTCCCACCAACAGTAAAGTACAGTTGTGTACACTTACCATAAATGTAGATGTTAAGAGTGTATTCCATGCTGCAGTCATCACATTTGGGTTATCTGCCTGAATGTAGCCCTCAGTCGGCCTGAATACCAGAGTCTTGGGATTTCTGCTTAGGATACTGTCACTTCTTCCATGACATCAGGTCATCAGGGGTATAAAACATGCAACAGACAGCATTACATCAGTTTTTCTTGCCCAGATGTCAGGAGCCCCCACAGTAGGAAGCAATTACATGGTATGGAACACCCCTAGCAAAAAGCAAACACCAATGACATAAGAAATGCCAAACAAAAAAAAATAGGTAGAAATAAAGAGAAGTCAGGGGGCTGGAGGGAGGGTAACCAGGACTGCATCAGTGAATACACTCAAACATCTACAGTTATGGTTAAGTGTACACAACTGCACTATGTTCTTCATGCTTCACTGTTGCAGTCATCACACTTGGGATGATTCCCAAAGCTGAGGATGAGTTGAGGTAGTTGAGCATTAGGGCTAGCAAGCAGGCTGTGGCAAATCCATCTCTGGATTTAGAAAAGAGACAAGTGGTAATACTTGGTGAAAGTGTGTACAGAGCTCCAGGATGTCCCTGGTAGGGACTCCCCTGAGAAATGCTGTAGAGGTTGATGTAGCCCTAGTGGAATGTGTTCTGATACCCTGTGGGGTAGGTTCCCCATGGTGTTTGTAGCAGAAATGGATGCAGTGTGCTATCCATTTAGAAATGGTTTGCTTCGAAATGGCCTTGGGAGGCAATGTCAATTTTTCCAGTACGAAGTTAAGGTCCCAAGCTGGAGCTTGTGGTTTTTGTGGGGGCCTTATATTTTTTGCCCCTCTGAGGAACTGTCTTAGTAAAGGATGAGAGAATAAGGGAGGATCCGTATTGTATTGGGCTGAAATAGCGGAGGCGTGGATCTTGACGGATGAGAAGGAAAGGCCACTGTTTAACGATGAACATCCCAAGTTGCCTGTGCACGTCCAGGGAGTGCAGGATCATTTCCCTTTATTCTGAGAATTAGGGGAAAAAAGTTGGAAAATTAATGGATTGTTTTAAAGCCACACTAGATACCACCTTGGGCATAAAGGATGGAATAGTCCTTGGAGAAACCCTGCCCGCAACGGAAGATAATGAAGGGTTCCACGGCCATAAGGGCCTGCAATTCAAGACACTCTTCTTGCTGAAGTGATGGCTAGAAGTAAAACGGTTTTCATGAGAGGAATTTTAACTCTGCTGTAGCCACAGCTTCAAAGGGCAGAAGCGTGAGCTTTTCCAATACAAAGTTAAGGCCCCAGGCTGGAGTGGGAGCTCTCCTTGGAAGGGGGGGGGGGGGCTTAAATTTTTGGCTTCTCTCCGGAAATGTTTGAGCAGAGGATGAGAGAAGAAGGGTGGGCTCAGTAGTATAATGAGCTGAGATTGGCAGAGGCATGAATCTTAATTGAAGAGAATAGGCCTTTGTGGAGCATTTATTTTAACTAATCTAGTATATGGGCAGAGTTGTGTCCATTCCCTGAAACTGGCTCCAGGAACAGTATCTTTTCCACTTTTTCGAATAGGATTTTCTAGTACTAGGCCTCCTTGCCTCAAGGGTGACATCCAGCACCTGCTTACTGAGGGTTGCTGGTGAAGAGGCTGCTAGGTTGAGGGTCTGTAGCTGAGGGTGCAAAAGCTGGCCCTCCTGCTGGGACAGCAAGGAAGGGGTCTGAGGGAGGTGCCACTGTGGCCCTACTGTCCAACTGCACAAAAGAGGGGACCCACTGCTGGCGTGGCCAGTCTGGTGCAATCAGGATTGCCCTTAGCTCGTCCTGTTGATCTTTAGTAGAACCTTTGAGAGGAGGTGCAGAGGGGGAAAGGCATAGATTGAGAGGCTTTCCCAGGTAAAGGACAGGGCATCCACTTTCCAAGCTTGGCTGTGGGGAGTTCAGGTGCAATATTTGCTCAATTGATACTTGTCAGTTAAGCAAAGAGGTTCACCTCTGGTGCCTCCCACCTGTGCCTCAAAAGTCTGAATATTTTGGGTTACAGTTTCCACTTGGGTGGGTCCATAAGATTTCTGCTCAAGTAGCCTGCCAGTGAATTAGTTTGCCTGGCAGGAATTGAGCTTGCAGGTGCACTTGGTTGCTCAAGGCTGTATTCCACAGAGCCATGGCTAATCTGCAGAGTGGGTAGGAATGGGTTCCCCTCTGCTTGTTTATGTACCAGATAACTGTGGTGTTGTCAGTCTTTACAAACAGTTGTCCAGGAATAATAAGGCTTTTGAAGGCTGTCAGAGCATTGTGTACAGCTAACATTTCTTTTTGACTGATACGCAGGTGCATTTGCTTTGGGCTCTACTTGCTTTGAATGCACTGCCCTGCCATGTGAGCCCCCCCATGCATAGTGTGATGCATCTGTTAGGGTTTGGGCTGCAGGGGGTTGAGTGAAAGGGAGTCCCTTGCTGTGGTAGCAGGCCTCTTCCCACCAAAGGAACTCTGTCCTTAGGCAAGGAATGACAGGAATCATTTCCAGGTCCAGAGAATGTTAACACCAGAAACTTAAGTACCACTGAAGCTTCCTCATATGCAGTCTTGCATATGGAATTAGTACAATGCAAGAGGCTATGAACCCTAGGGCTTGCAGTACTTTTCTTGCAGATAACTGGGTTTTGTTGGCCAGTAGATTGAAGCAGTTCGTCAAATTTGTTTTTTTTTTTTTTTTTTTTGGAGTGAGGAATGCCATCTGGGAAGTTGTGTTCAAGCTTGCTCCCAGGAATACAATCTGTTGTCTGGGTACCAGATGTGATTTCATTCGTTGATGGTATACCCTAGTGAAGTTAGAAGTCTCTTAAAAAATGTCAGGTGCTGTAGTAGCAATTCCTGACTGTCCGCCTGAATCAGGCAGTCAAAGTATGGGTAAATTTTAATTCTTCTCTGCCTGCAATATGCAATGGCTGGAGCTAGGTATTTTGTGAATACCCTGGGTGCAGTAGATAAGCCCAAGGGAAGTGCAGAGCGCTGCTGTGAAATGTAGGTATTTCCTGCATGATTCCCTTATGGGGATGTGCAGACAAGCTTCTTTTAAAAAATCTAGGGTTGCTAGCCAGCAGTCCTTGGCTAGCATAGGAAGCAGCTGTTGGGAGGGTAAGCATTTTGAATTTTGGAACAACCAGAAAGGTGTCGAGAATTGACAGATCCAGGATAGGACGCTAAGAGTTTTCTTTTCTGGGTACCAGAAACAGTCTGGAATAAAAGCCTTGTCCCCTTTGTTCTGCTGGGACAGGTTGAATAGCCTTGATACCGAGAAGAGAAAGTACTTGCTTTTGGGCGTCTGACCAATGGTTTGGGGGGAGGTCTGGCCATCCGCTTGGGGTTGGGAGTGAGTGGAAGTGGAATCTGTATCCCTGGGAAACAATGTTTAAGACCCATCTGTCCTGGGTAATGTACTCCCAGTTTTCCACATGCAGGGCAAGTTTCTCTCCTAAAGGTCAAAGTACATGGGCAAGGCTTGGAAGAGTTGAGGATAAGTCATTGTGAGATTTTACCATAGGACGGTGGCATACTACTCCTTGTTTTGGAGGTGGGAGCACTCCATTGCTTAGATCTGTGCATACCCAGAGACTGTAGTCTCTGGTGGTCTGCTGCCCCTGGGTTTGGACTGAAGGTCTGGGAGGGACTGGAAAAGACCACTTTTTTAAAGGCCAATGCCTACTGAATCGAGGTGGCTGTACCTGTAAGAAATCTTTAGCAGTTTGCATAGATTTAGCTTTTTCCTCCATCCTTTTGAGGACTTCTGCTTTATTGCCAAATAGACGCTCTTGGTTTAATGGTTCATCAAGTAATTTTGCTTTGACTTGGTCTGGCAAGGTTTGTTCCTTAAGCCAAGCATCCCTTCTAACAGACCCAGTGACAGCAGCCCTGCAAGATGCTTCTAATGCATCAACACCACATTGTAAAGTATGTTTACTAACTTGTTTAGCAGAATGCATCAACTTGTAAATCATTATGTTCTACACAATCAGGAATCAACATAATTTTCTGTTTAATTCCATAATATGTTGCCGATACTGGCAATTTAAAGCCCTGATGGCAAGAGTAGCAGAGGTGTATACCTTCTTACCCCATATGTCTAAAGCCCTAAAATCCCTGTTCAAAGGGGTAGGATTTTTGCTTGTAGGTCCCTGGGAAACCATCTCGGGATCCACAGCAGGATTCTTAAAGAGGAATATGTGGGAGTCAGGTACTCTACAGTACCGGTCAGGTTTCCTGGGAGCTGGAGGCAAAGTAAAGGGGTAAGGCTCGATTCCAAGAAGACATCATTTACAATTTCCGAACAGGGATAGCTAGAGGCCTGTGTTGAGGCAAGTTTAAAAATTCCTTAAGTCTCTTTTTGGACAGAGAAGTCCTGGCTCTCCCAGCGGAAATAGTCTCAGAGGATATGCAGGGTTTCACCAAAAGAAAAATCTTCTGGTGAGGAAGCAGAGGGAATGGAATCCTCTGCATCAGAATCCTCATAGGTAGATAAGAGCATGTCCTGGTAATCAGAAGGGTAAGAATTATCAGACTCCCAATCAGAAGAAAAAAATCCATTCTTTGTCTTTTTGATGGGGAAGGCTGACTTTCCCCAATTAAAAGTAATATGGTCTTCAGCCATTCTAAGCATTTGTTTTTGTGGCATGTGGGGCTGAGAATGCGCTTTGGTTGTCTGTTTCCCAGGCGTAGTGCGAACTCTAGGCCTGAGAAATTTGGTATAATTTTGGTATTTTTGGTTTGAAATGAAGTAGCTGGTTTAATATGAAACTGGAAGGCCTGAATACACCCTCAGAAACTGGTGCCTGCACAGCGGCTCCGGACCCATCCAAGCTAGAGACATCCGCCAGTTCCATAGTCAAAGAAGCATCTCACGGCATACCAGACTCTGAATGGGTCTCAGTAGAGGCCTGCAAATCTGTAGAAGCGGGTATTGGGGGCTGCGAAAGTGCCTCACTGAGTACCGGCGGACTGGTGACTAGCTTAACAGTAGTGTCGTCGGCAGTTTTGGACCTAAACAGTCTGTGTCGGCAATCTTTATCTTTGCTTTTTTAAAAAGATTGGAGAGCAAAAGAATTTAGCGACAAAAATAGCCCAACAAATAGTTTGGGCGTTAAACAAGGCACAAAACAGACAGCGAGGGACGTCATGGTCGGAGCCTAAACAGGTGACGCAGTAAGAATGAAAATCTCTGACGCATTTGCTTTCATTAGGCAAGACAATTATTAATTTTTTCTGACATCTGTTACAGCAAGAAACAAGGATCCCCAATGAGGTACTTCTCTTTTAGAAGACTTCAGGTCTGAAACTCGAAAAACGAAAATTTCAGAAGGCGGCTGACCAGCACTTGTGAACTTGCTTATGCTTTGGACACCGCACGGCAAGAAAGACTGATGTAATGGTGTTGGCTGCATGTTTTATACCCCTGAAGACATGGAAGAAGCAACAGCATCCAACGCAGAAATCCCAAGACTCTGGTATTCAGTCTGAGGGCTACCTGCAGGCAGATAAACCAAATGTGATGATTGCAACAGTGAAACACGAAGAACATCTGTACATTCTGTTGCTACTGCCTGTTCTTTTCTACCCTTTCTACTTGTTGCTCTCTTGTACCTGCAGGACTAAACCCACTGCAGTCTGTAGCTCCCATTATCTTCCACTGTAGCTCCTCTATTATCCTCTAGGCCACATTCCTCTTCATCCCAAAGCATTTTAAATTAAACTCAGGCATTCCAAATACCAAACAATGAACTTTAGAACGGAAGCACAATCTTCAATAGAAGATTACTGATACAATGCCTCACTTTCCCTGTAATTGATAACAATGCCTTCAGAAAAAACAGTCTAGGCTACGCAAAAGGGCTTAGCAAAACAAAGATATGAGCAGGTGCAATGTTAGAGTAGGTGCAATGTTATAGTAGGAACTCTTTTCAGCCCCACAGCGGACCCCCTCCTGCTCCTGTAGCAAGTACACTCTCAGCAATGGTCAACATGGCCTTCATGAACATTCTGCGGCAACAGACCTAGCTAAATAGAGGACAGTTATGTACCTGCTCTCAAAGAAAGGGAATGCTAGACAGAGAAACATTTCCTGCTTCTGAAGTAACCAAACACATTCTCGGCATCAGCAGACATCGCCTTCAAAGAAAAGTCTGTGGCAATAGGCCATGCAAAAAGTACAGTTTTGTACCTACCATAAAAGTAGATGTTACAGTGGTTATGCTGCTGCAGTCATCACACTTGAGTTATCCTGCCGTCAGTCGGCCAGAATTCCAAAGCCTTGGTCCGGCGTCGGTTGCCGTCGCTTCTTCCCTGACATCAGTGTGGCAGGGTATAAAAAAGAGGCAGCCAACGCCATTTTCATCAGTTTTTCTTGCCCCAGATGTCAGGTGCCCCAAAGTTATAAGGCAAAATACGTGGCTTGCAAACCATACCTTAGAGAGGAAACAACAGTGGTAGTTGTAAGCAAATACACCATATAGACATGCATCCAGAAGGTTTATGTACCTGTAGATCATAGAAACCCCTGTTAGGAAGTGGGGATGAGGGTAACCTGGACTGCAGCAGCAAAACCACTCGAACATCTACATTTATGGTAGGTACAAAAAGTACAGTTTTGTACCTACCATAAATGTAGATGTTCGAGTGGGAATACAGCTGCAGTCCTCACACATGGGGTTGTCCTGCCGTCAGGCGATCCCTCGGTCGGCCGAATTCCAAAGTCCTGGTCCGGCGTCGGTTGTCGTTGCTTCTTCCCTGACGTCAGTGCGCCAGGGGTATAAAGGAACCAGCAGACACCATTTTCTTCAGTGTTTCTTGCCCCAGATGTCAGGTGCCCTCAGAAGGAAGGCTAAACCTAAAAGCATGGATAACAATCCAAACAACAGCAATAGCAAATACACCATAAAGAATACCCCAATTAGGTTGTATGTGGTGGTGCTAAACATTATGCTCTTCTCAGAGGGGTAGGTGGGAGGGAAACCTTGACTGCAGCCGTATTCCCACTCGAACATCTACATTTATGGTAGGTACAAAACTGTACTATGTTCATCGTGGATACAGCTGCAGTCCTCACAAATGGGAAGAATACCATAGCCAAATAGAGGGTGGTAGGTACTAAGAGGATGAAGGAGCAGCTAACATGCCCTGCAGAACTGCAGTGGCAAAACATGTTCTAGATCTGGAGTATAAAGGCAGGTGGTAGTGTTTCGAGAAGGTATGCACAGAGCTCCATGTGGCAGCTTCTAAAATGTCCTTTGTGGCTACCCCCCCCCCCAAGGAAGGCTGTGGAGGTAGCTGTGGCCCTGGTCGAGTGGGACCTGATGCTGTTAGGAAAGTACAGTTTTGTACCTACCATAAATGTAGAGGTTAGAGGATCCACATTGC
Source organism: Protopterus annectens (assembly GCF_019279795.1). Classification (NCBI taxonomy): domain Eukaryota; kingdom Metazoa; phylum Chordata; order Ceratodontiformes; family Protopteridae; genus Protopterus; species Protopterus annectens. Next base: position 1,591,616,183 of record NC_056732.1, on the reverse strand, counting down.
TGCAGTCATAACCTGTGGGGTAGTCCGCTGTCCTCGGTCGGCCCGAATACCAAAGAGTTAGGCTGGCGTCGGTCATGGGTGCCCCGGAGCTGACGTCAGTACTACTTAAGTGCATGACCGACGACATATCCTCAGTCTTTCTTGCCCCAGATGTCAGAAGGCCTTAAAAAGGAAAGGCCAGAGCCAAAATAGTAAATACCCAACAACCCCAAGTGAGAAAATAACAATTATCCCTAAACTATAGAGGGGAAGGAGGGAGGGAAAATAGGACTGCAGCAATGTGGATCCTCGAACATCTACATTTATGGTAGGTACAAAACTGTACTATGTTCTTCGTCTCACATTGCTGCAGTCATAACATGTGGGTAGAATCCCAAAGCAAAGGAAAAGGGAGGCTGGCAAACTAAAAAGCATTAGGAGCTGCAAACATGCCCTGTAAAACTGCAGTGGCAAACCCAGCCCTAGACTTGGAATAAAGAGGGAGATGGTAATGCTTAGTAAAAGTGTGTACTGAACTCCAAGTAGCTGCCTCCAAAATATCCTTAGTAGCTACCCCCCTCAAAAAGGCAGTAGATGTGGCAGTAGCCCTAGTGGAATGAGGTCTGATCCCAGCAGGAACATTCTTCCCATGATGAGAATAACAAAAAGCAATACAATGACCAATCCACTTAGAAATGGTTTGCTTTGAAAAGTACAGTTTTGTACCTACCATAAATGTAGATGTCCGAGAGGTATGCATCTGCAGTCCTAACAAATGGGTTGTCCTGGCCTCAGGCAGCCCTTCGGTCGGCCGGATTCCAAAGTCTGGGTCTGGCCTCGGCTGATGTCGCACTTCACCTGACGTCATAGCTGCAGTTCTTCGGGTATAAAGGCATCAGCCGACGCCATTTTCCTCAGTGTTTCTTGCCCCAGATGCCAGGTGCCCTCTAGGAAGGCTAAATTTGGATAAATGCAAATGTTTCCAAACAATAGAGAGCAAATAGAAATAAACATGTATATACAAATATACAAACAAATACACCATAATAGATTCCCCCAGCTAGCTACAAGATGGGCAAATACCCTAGGAGTACCACAGAGGGGAAGGAGGGTGGGTAATCCTGACTGCAGATACATACGGACATCTACATTTATGGTAGGTACAAAACTGTACTATGTCCTTCAAGGATGCATCTGCAGTCCTAACAAATGGGTAGAATACCATAGCCAAACTGGGGGAGGAGGCACTAAGGAGGCACTAAGAGTTTTATGGTGTAGTTAAGATCCCTTGCAAAACAGCAGTGGCAAAAAGTACAGTTTTGTACCTACCATAAATGTAGATGTTCGAGGATTCCATTGCTGCAGTCCTGACTATTGGGTATAGTCCGCGTCCAGTCGGCCCGAATACCAGAGGAAAAGGCTGGCGTCGGTCAGGCGCATTAGACTCAGGGTACTAATGCGCATGACCGACGCCATATCCTCAGTCTTTTCTTGCCCCAGATGTCAGAAGACCCTAAAAGACAAGTCCCAAAAACCTGCACCAAAAACATGTACAATATATACAACAATATATACAAAAATATAAGCATGTAAACTCACCTACACAACCACCCCTAAATACAGAGGGGAAGGAGGGGAAATTGGACTGCAGCAATGGAATCCTCGAACATCTACATTTATGGTAGGTACAAAACTGTACTATGTTCTTCATCTTCCATTGCTGCAGTCCTGACTATTGGGTAGAATCCCAAAGCAGAGGTAAGGGAGGCTGGCAAATCATAAAGAAGTAGGAGCTGACAACATGCCTTGCAAAACAGCTGTGGCAAAACCAGCCCTAGACTTAGAGTAGATAGGAAGGTGATAATGCTTAGAGAAAGTATGCACTGAACTCCAAGTAGCTGCTTCCAAAATATCCTTAGTTGCCACCCCTTAGAAATGCTGTTGAAGTGGCAGTAGCCCTAGTGGAATGAGGCCTAATCCCAGCTGGAATCTCCTTGCCATGATGGGAATAACAAAATGCAATGCAAAAGCCAATCCACCTAGAAATAGTTTGTTTTGACACAGGCTTGCCCTGTGAACTCAAAGCAAAAGAAACAAACAACTGCTGAGACTGCCTAAAATCCTTAGTCCTGCTTAAATAATAACGCAATTGCCTGTGTACATCTAAAGTGTGCAAAATCTTTTCCCCTTTATTTTGAGGGTCTGCAAAACACGTAGGCAAATGAATAGTTTGGTTTAAAGCCACACTAGAAACCACCTTAGGCATAAAAGAAGGATTAGTACGTAATGATACCCTATCCTTATGGAAAATCAAAGGGCTCTACTGCCATAAGGGCCTGCAACTCAGACACCCTTCTTGCAGAAGTAATAGCCAACAGAAAAGCAGTCTTCCATGACAAGTATTTCAATTCAGCAGTAGCTGCAGGCTCAAAAGGTTGTAGAGTAAGTTTTTCCAACACAAAATTGAGATCCCAAGCAGGAGTAGGAGCTTCTTATATTCTTTGCCCCTCTAAGAAACTGCTTGAACAAAGGATGCGAAAACAAAGGTGGGTCACAATCATAGTGAGCTGAAATTGCTGCAGCATGAATCTTGATGGAAGAGAAGGACAAACCTTTGTCCAATAATTCAGTAAGATATTGAAGAACTCAAATTAGGCTCAGAAATCTCCAAATTCTTTGCTGTACTCCAAAATAAAAATCTCTTCCATTTTACACTCTCCTTGTACTAGGTCTTCTAGCTTCCATAATCACATTTAAAACTTGTTGAGGAAGTTGAGACCGGCTGTGTTTCAACACAGAATATGCCAGGCTGTTAGATGAAGAGAGTGAAGCTTGACATTGAGCAGATGACCGTCCTTCTGAGATAACAGATGAGGAATCAGAGGTAAAGGCCATGGAGGCTTCTTTACCAGACTCCGTAGTAGTGGGTACCAGTGTTGCCGAGGCCAATCTGGAGCTATCAAAATCATCCTTGGCCTGTCTTGTCTGACCTTTAATAGTACCTTTGGAAGAAGAGGCAGAGGTGGAAAGGCAGACACCTGAAGGTTTTTCCAACTGAAAGACAGAGCATCCACTTTCCAAGCTGTGTGATGAAACCCCTTTGTGCAATACTTTGGCAGCTGGTGGTTTAGTGGAGAAGCGAACAGATCTATGTCTGGAGTTCCCCATGACACTGTCAGTTTCTGAAATACATGAAGATCCAGTTTCCACTCGTGGGGATCCATGATTTGTCTGCTTAACACATCTGCTAAGGAGTTCTGTGCTCCTGGCAGAAACCTTGCCTGAAGAGTTAGTTGTAGGCTTAGCGCAGTCTCCCATAAAATCATTGCTTGCCTGCATAGAGGATAAGAAAGTGTTCCCCCTTGCTTGTTGATGTACCACATGACAGTTGTGTTGTCTGTTAGAATCAACACCTGTCCTGGAAGAAGTAACTCCTTGAAAGCCATTAATGCAAACTGGACTGCTAACATCTCTTTCATGTTGATATGTAGATGCTGTAGTCTGGCAGGCCACTTGTCTTGTATCCACTTTCCATTTAGATGAGCTCCCCAAGCAATGTCCGAGGCATCTGTCGTTAAGATCTGACTGGCCTCTGGCCGGGTCACAGAGAGTCCCTTGTTTAGGTGACATTCCTGAGCCCACCACAAGAATTCTTTTTGAAGGCAAGGTATTATTTGAATGACAGTGTCCAAATCCTGGCAGTGCTGTGTCCATACATTTTTGAGATACCATTGTAGCTTCCTCATATGCAGTTTGGCATTGGGAAGCACCAGAATACAAGATGCCATGAACCCTAATGCTTGAAGGACTGTCCTTGCAGTCAGCACGGACTGATGAGATAGTTGATGGAAGTAAAGTGACAGACTCTTTTGTTTGTCCGGGGTTAAAAAGGCCATCTGGGCTGCTGTATTCAGTCTCACACCCAGAAAGCACATGTCTTGAGAGGGTACTAGACTGGACTTTATTTCGTTCACAGAATACCCTAGGCATCTTAGCACTGCAATAACATATTCCAGATGCTGTAGAAGTTCTTCCTTTTCTTGAGCCAGAATCAGGCAGTCGTCCAAGTAAGGATAGATTTGAATTCCTTGAAGCCTGAAGTAAGCTATCACTGGAGCCAGAACCTTTGTGAATACTCTGGCGCAGTAGATAAGCCAAAGGGCAATGCAGAGAACTGATAATGAGAATTTCCAGCTCGAACGCACCGCAGATACTTCCTGCAACTTAGCCTTATAGGCACATGAAGGTAAGCTTCCTTGAGATCTAAAGTTACCATCCAGTGATCTTTGCCCAGCAGAGGTAAAAGCTGTTGTAACGCCAACATCTTGAACTTGGGAATGTCCAAAAACGTGTTGAGGAGAGATAAATCCAAAATTGGTCTCCACGTGTTCCCCTTCTTTGGTACAAGGAACAGGCGAGAATAAAATCCTAGGCCCCTTTCTGATACAGGGACTGGCTGAATGGCCCCTATGTGAAGTAACTGAGAAACTTGCTTGTGAGCCTCTTTTCTTTGTGGAGGAGGAACGTCTGGCATGCCTTTGAAAGGGGGCATTGTATGGAAATAAAATCTGTAACCGTGGTGAATGATATCCAGCACCCATTTGTCTTGAGTAATTAAATCCCAATTTTCTTTGAAAAGAGACAGTCTTCCTCCCAAAGGAGCTGCCAAACGTGAATCTGCTGGCAGCTGAAAAGACAGGTCATTGTGTTTGTTTACGAAAGGACTGACCCCTGCCCTCACCAGAAGTCTGAGCAGGAGAACTCCCTGTTCTAGGCCTAAAAGAACCTTGAGCCCTGCCCCTACCACGTCTAGACCTACCCCTAGACTGTGAATCATAAGCAGGATATGTCCACCCCTTAGCAGGCCAATTTCTACTAAACTTTGGTGGCTGTACCTGCAAAAAATCTTTAACAGTTTGCATAGACTTAGCTTTGTCCTCCATTTTCTTTAAAACTGCTTCCACAGGCGATCCAAACAACACATCAGACTGTAAAGGAGCATCCAAAATCCTTGTCTTAACATGCTCAGCTAAATTCTGATCTTTCAACCAGGCATGCCTGCGAAGAACAGAACTGGTAGCAGCCACCCTCGAGGAGGCCTGTACAGCATCAAAACCACATTGCAAAGAATGCTTACCCACTTGTTCAGACACGTGAACCAAATCCAGCAACTCTTTACACTCAATACCTTCCGCCAAAGCATCCACCTTAGATTTCAATTGTGAAAGGAGATAATTCTGATATTTTAGCATGTGAAACTGACAATTCAATGCTCTCATGGCTAGAGTGGAAGAAGTATACACTTTCTTTCCCCACCTATCCAAAGCCCTTGCCTCTTTATCAGTGGGAACAGGATTTTTAACCACAGAAGCCTTTACACCTTAGGCCCTTGAGAAATAGTTTCTGGGTCCGCCCTAGGACTCTTAAACAAATATTTATGAGCTTCGGGCACCCTATAATACCTATCAGGCTTAACAGGAGCAGGAGGCAAAGAATCAGGGTCAGGGAAGCCTCTGCAAAAACATCTTCCACCACATTCAACACAGGAGGAATAGCTAAAGGCCTATGCTGGGGTAAAAACAAAAATTCCCTAAGCCTTTTCCTGGAATCAGAGTAATCCTGGCCTTCCCATTTAAAGTGCTCCCTCATGGAATGCAGAGTCACTGAAAATGAGAAATCCTCAGGCGGAGAAGCTGTAGGAGTGGAATCATCCACATCAGAATCAGAATAAGTAGGATACTCCTGCATATCTTCCACAGAAGATTCTGAAGCCTCTGAACACTGTTCAAAACTTTCAAACTCCGGTTCCACCCTAGGCCTCTTATCAGGCGGGGGCATAGAACCTCTAATCATAGTAATCAAATCTTCTGCCATTTTAAGCATATGTTTCTTAGGTACAGAACCCGAAATGCTAGGAGAAGCCCCACTGAAGCTGAACTAGGCCTACCTCTCAAAGAAGTTTTGGCAACAGAAGGAGAGGCTCTAACTACCTTGGGAAGAGAGGGAAGAACAGTCACCTGAGAAGCCCCCTCAGCCTGGCCTACCTCCTGAGAAGGCACATCCTGTAATAGTATAGTTTCTGCCTGGGACTCCATGGAAACTCCTGGCAAAACCTCCGGCTCCACTGAGTTTCTAAAGAACCGACGTCCGGGACTGCCGGTTCATCAACCCTAGGTTTCACTGTTTTATCCTTGCGCTTCTTGAGCATCCGACGGCATTTTATAATTGCAACGCTTCCCAAACACTAACCTGGCACAGTCTAACCTCCTCTTAATAGTGCGTTTGTTAAACCTAGCACAAGAGCGGCAACCAACAACGTCGTGCTCAGGCCCTAAACAAGGTATACACAAGGTATGATAATCCCTATGAGGTATCTGTTTCCCACAAGAAATACAGTTATTCACTTTTCTGACATCCGTAAAATACTGAGGCAAGAAAAACCAAAATGTTCCAAACGGGTACTTAGCCAACTCTGTTTCGGTCTGAAACTGAAATATTTCAGAACGCCAACCTGCACTCGCAAAACTGCTTCTGCATCGGACCATGCGGCAAAAAAGACTGAGGATATGACGTCGGTCATGCGCATTAGTACCCTAGCCTTATACTCTGGTATTCGGGCCGACTGGACGCGGACTATACCCAATAGTCAGGACTGCAGCAATGGAAGACGAAGAACATCCTGCTCGGGATCTGGAGTATAAAGGCAGATTATAATGCTTGGCAAATGTATGCACGGAGCTCCAAGTAGCAGCCTCTAAAATGTCTTCGGTAGCCACTCCTCGTAAGAAAGCTGTAGTAGTGGCTGTAGCCCTTGTGGAGTGAGGTCTGATGTTTTCTGGAGTTGTCTTTCCATGAAAAGAGTAACAGAATCTAATGCAATTTCCTATCCATTTTGAGATGGTCTGTTTTGAAATTGCTTTTCCTTCCATTCCTGTTGCATATGCTACCAGAAGTTGGTCAGTTTTTCTATTGTTCTTGGTTCTGTCCAGGTAGTAGCGCAATTGTCTGTGTACATCCAAGGTGTGCAACAGTCTTTCCCCCCTGTTCTGCGGGTTGGGGAAGAATGTTGGTAGGTGTATTGCTTGGTTTAATGATACCCTGGAGACCATCTTTGGCATAAAGGTAGGATTAGTTCTCATGGACACTCTATCCTGATGGAAGATAAGGAAGGGCTGTACTGCCATTAATGCCTGTAATTCAGAAACCCTTCTAGCTGAAGTTATTGCAAGCAGGAATGCAGTTTTCCAAGATAAGTACTGTAATTCTGCTGTTGCTGCTGGTTCAAAAGGGGGTAGTGTCAATTTTTCTAACACAAAAAAGTCCCAAGTAGGCAATGGTTGTTTCCTTGGTGGCTTTACATTTTTAATTCCTCTGAGAAACTGCCTGAGTAGAGGTTGAGAAAAGACTGCAGGATCCATGTTGTATTCTGCTGAAATTGCTGATGCATGAATCTTAATGGAGGAGTATGACAGACCATTGTGGAAAAGCTCTGCTAAGTATTCCAGGATGTTAGCTATGTTTGGCAATGATGCCTCCACTCCTTTTGTTGCACTCCAAATGAGATATCTTTTCCATTTTGCTGAATAAGTTTTCCTTGTTGAGGGTCTGCGAGCCTCCAAGATAATGTCTTTAACCCTTTGAGATAAATCTGGGTTATTTTTCCTTATGTAATGTTCCAAGCAGTTAGCTGCAGTGTTTTCAAGTTTGGATGCAGGATTTTGAATTTGTTCTGAGTTAGCAGTAGAGGTAGAGGCCATGCGTGTTCCCGGGACATACTCCTCAGAAGCGGGTACCAATGTTGCCTCGGCCAATCTGGAGCAATCAAGATGATCCTCGGGTGGTCCTCTTTGATCTTCAGTAGCACTTTGTGCAACAAAGGAAGAGGTGGGAATGCATATGCTGTCAGGTTTTCCCAACTGAAGGATAGGGAGTCCACCTTCCAAGCAAGTGGGTGGTATGTCCTTGTGCAGAATTTTTCCAATTGGTAGTTGTGTGGGGATGCGAACAGGTCTATTTCTGGTTGTCCCCATTTCCTTGTGATGGTTTTGAAGATGTCTGGATGCAGCATCCATTCGTGGGCATCCGTGGTGGTTCTGCTTAAGATGTCTGCCAGTATATTTTCTTTTCCTGGCACAAATATGGCTTGGAGCTGAATGTTGAGGCTCAGGGCCACATTCCAGAGGTCCATTGCCATCCGGCACAGAGGATATGAATGTGTGTGCCTCCCTGTTTGTTGATATACCACATAACTGTGGTGTTGTCCGTCCTTATCAGCAAATGACCCTGTTGAAGAAATGGTCTGATGGTCTGAATTGCCTGTTTTACTGCCAGCATCTCTTTTTGGTTTATGTGTAGGTTCATCTGGTCTTGAGTCCATAAGCCTTGTATGCACTTGCCCACCATGTGTGCCCCCCAACCGAGGTCTGAGGCGTCCGTGGTGATAGTCTGGCTTGGGTGAGGCCTGTGGAAGGGCAGTCCTTTGTTCAATTGACAGGCCTGGGCCCACCACTGGAATTCTTGTTTCAGGCATGGAATTATTGGAATTTGGGTTTCTAGGCTGTCTTGTACTGAGACCATAAATTCCTCAGGTACCATTGTAATTTCCTCATATGTAGTCTGGCATGTGGAATTAATATTATGCAGGATGCCATGTAACCCAAGGCATGCAGGATTTTCCTTGCTGTAAGCTGGTTCTGTGTTGTTAATGCCATGAAATAGAGTGGTAGCTGCTTCTGTTTTTCTGCTGTGAGGAATGCCATCTGGTTTGTGTCCAGTTCTGCACCCAGGAATGTTATCCTTTGGGATGGTATCAGCCTTGACTTTTTTGTGTTGACTGTGTATCCCAGGGCTTGCAGCAGGTGAATAACCTTTCAAATATTTTGTTAATTTGTCTTTGCTGTCCGCTTGTAACAGGCAGTCGTCCAAGTATGGATAAATTTGAATTCCCTGAAGCCTGCAATGAGCAATTACTGATGCCAGGCATTTCGTGAATACTCTGGGTGCAGTAGATAAGCCAAAAGGCAATGCTGAGAATTGATAATGCTCTGATCCTGCAAGAAATATGAGGTATCTTCTGCAATTTGGTCGTATGGGGACATGCAGGTATGCCTCCTTGAGATCCAGAGTCACCAGCCAAGACTCCTTGCCCAGCATGGGAAGAAGCTGCTGTAGGGTCAGCATCTTGAATTTTGGAACAATGAGATATGTGTTCAGAGCGGACAGGTCGAGAATAGGTCTCCATTGGTTTTCTTTTCTTGGCACCAGGAAAAGTCTGGAGTAAAATCCTTGCCCTTGTTCCATAGACGGTACCTTTTCTATAGCTCTCATCCTTTGTCTTTTGATTTGGAGGTAGGTTTGGCATTTCTCTCTTCCTTGGTAGAGTATGGAAGTGAAACCTGTAACCTTTGTCTATTGTCTGTAAAATCCATTTGTCTCCTGTAATGTAATGCCAGTTTACTGAAAATAAGGCTAGCTTTCCGCCTAAGGGTGCTTCTAGTTGTTCCCTTGTAGGCGGTTTCAGAGCCAAGTCACTGTGATTGTCCTGTGGAAGTGGTAGTGGCTGGATCTGTGGCAGTACTTCGCTGGTTGTTAGGCTGCCACTGACGTCCCCTGTAGGCACCTCTGGATTGACCTCTGCCTCTTGGGCGCCTATTCCTGCCTCTCTGTGCTCTGGAGGTGTCTGGAAAGGACCAATTCTTGGAAGGCCAGTTCCTACTAAACCTTGGTGGCTGGACCTGTAAGAAATCCTTGACTGTCTGGACAGATTTTGCTTTCTCTTCCACCTTCTTCAGCACTTGCTGTGCAGGGGAGCCAAACAAATTGTGCTTATCCATGGGAGCATCTAGGAGCTTTGATTTTACATGGTCTGGTAAGGACTGCTCTTTTAACCATGCATGCCTTCTGATCACTGTACCAGTCATAGCTGATCTAAAGGAAGCTTCCAGTGCATCATAGCCACATTTTAAGGAATGATTACTGACCTGCTGAATGTTATGTACCATTTCTTGAAGAGACTTTCGGTCCAAAGGTTCAGGCGAGGACAGTTTTTTAGTTAGTGGAACTGACAGTTTAAGGCCCTAGCCGAAAGAGTAGCAGAAGTATAAACTTTTTTACCCCATCTCTCTAAGGCCCTAGATTCCCTTTCAGAGGGGAGGGTTTTTTTGGCAGAGGTAGCTGCTACAGCCTTGGGGCCCTGTGAAATAGTTTCAGGATCTGCAAAAGGAGCCTTATACAAGTGATAATGTGTGTCCGGAACCCTGTAGTATCTGTCGGGCTTAGCAGGGGCCGGAGGAAGTGAATCAGCAGTAGTACAAGCATCATTAAATGCATCATCCACAACTGTAAGTACTGGAGGAATGGCTAAAGGCCTATGCTGATGCAAAAAGGTCCTAAGCCTTTTCCTAGAGTCTGAAAAATCCTGGCCCTGCCATTGAAATTGTTCCCTCATAGCATGCAAGGTTTCCCCAAAAGAAAATTCCTCAGGAGGAGAGGCAGAAGGAATGGAGTCTTCTGCATCAGAGTCCTCATATGGAGAATAAGGGCCCTCAGGAGGGTTTGTATTTTCTGAATCATCTGAGGAGTAATCAGTAGAAACTGGCACAGGGGGCTCTGCTCTAGGCCTCTTCTCTGGAGGGGGGTGAGAGGCCCTGTCAGGGTGAGACTGGGTTCCCCTGATTAAAGAAATGAGATCCTCTGCTAGACTAAGCATTTGAGTACTAGAGCTGGGCCTGTGAGAGGGGGCTTTAGTAGGCACGGCCTTTGAAGATTTAGCTGCTTTAGCCCTGGCAAAAGCCTTAATTGACATGGATGCAGGGGGCCTAGCAGCTCCACGTGCAGGAGTAGATACATCTAGGGGGATAGTATCTGATAAATCCTGAGAAACTGTAAGAGCAGGTGGAATTTCAGTAGCAGATTCAGCCATGCTGGAAGAGGCCTCGGTAGTAGGAGGCATGCTTTCGGCCGAAGAACCGCAGACTCGGTTTCAGCCGAAACCGAGACACTTGCGGTTGGCTTAACTGCGGTTTCGGCCGAGACCGCGGACCACGAGTGTCGGTCCTTTTCCTTACGCTTTTTAGCTAAATGTGAAGTCGGAGTCTCCGACGGCATGATACAAGCAAAAGCGGAGCCGAAAAACTCCTCTGCAAACTCCGACTGACATCTATCTAAGTGTCCGTCGGTTGAAGGAAGCACAGGCTAGACAAGCTGCTACATCGTGGTCTGGACCTAAACAAGGTAGGCAGTAAGAGTGGAAATCTTTATGAGGTATTTGTTTCCCACAAGTTGTAAACAGTTATTCACTTTTTCTGACATCGGCTGAGGCAAGAAAGAGTCCCCAATGGGGTACTTGGCTTTTTAGAAGTCTTCGGTAGTAGCAATCTCTGGTTCTGACCGACCGGCACTTGCGAACAGCTTCTGCTTCGGGCGCCACGTGGCAAGAAAGACTGGGGAAAATGGCGTCGGCTGATGCCTTTATACCCGAAGAACTGCAGCTATGACGTCAGGTGAAGTGCGACATCAGCTGAGGCCAGACCCAGACTTTGGAATCCGGCCGACCGAAGGGCTGCCTGAGGCCAGGACAACCCATTTGTTAGGACTGCAGATGCATCCTTGAAGGACATCAGCTTTCCCTTGAGAAGCCAGAGCAAAAGAAATAAATAACTGTTGAGTCTGCCTGAACTCTTTAGTTCTGCTCAAATAATAACGTAGCTGCCTGTGAATGTCCAAAGAATGCAAAACTTTTTCCCCCTTATTTTGGGGATCAGCATAAAAAGTAGGCAAATGAAAAGACTGGTTCAAGGCCACATTAGAAATCACTTTAGGCATAAAAGTAGGGTTAGTACGCAAAGACACCCTATCCCTATGGAATACCAGGAAAGGTTCAACTGCCATGAGTGCCTGCAATTCAGAGACCCTCCTAGCAGAGGTAATGGCCAACAAAAAAGCAGTTTTCCAAGACAAAAACTTCAGTTCAGACGTAGCTGCAGGTTCGAAAGGAGGTAAAGTAAGCTTCTCCAACACAAAATTGAGATCCCAGGAAGGAGTAGGAGCTCTACGTGGGGGTCTTATATTTTTTGCCCCTCTAAGAAATTGCTTAAACAAAGGATGAGAAAATAAAGGAGGGTCACAATCATAGTGAGCAGAAATGGCTGCAGCATGAACCTTCAGAGAGGAAAATGACAAACACTTGTCCAGTAATTCAGTAAGATACTGTAGTGCAAAACTCAAATTAGGTACTGAAACATCAAAGCCCTTTGCTGTACTCCAAAGAAAAAATCTCCTCCATTTATCAGCATAAACTTTGAGTACCAGGCCTCCTGGCTTCCAAAATGACATCTAAAACCTGTTGAGGAAGCTGAGACCCCACCGGCTCTAAAACAGAATACGCCAGGCTGTTAGCTGCAGGGACTGCACCCTGACATTGAGAAAATGACTGTTTGACTGGGATAACAAGAGAGGAATCTGTGGCAAAGGCCAAGGGGGCTCCTGAATTAAACTCTCTCAGCAGAGGATACCAATGCTGACGTGGCCAATCTGGTGCTATTAGAATCATGCAAGGCTTGTCCCCCGCCTGACTTTCAAGAGTACCTTGGGGAGGATAGGCAGAGGAGGGAAAGCATAGACGTGAAGGTTGTTCCAACTGAAAGATAGAGCATCCACTTTCCAAGCTTTTGGGTGGAACATCTTTGTGCAAAATTTTGGTAGTTGGAAATTTAGTGGAGAAGCGAACAGATCTATGTCTGGAGTTCCCCAAGCCATTGTCAACTGTTGGAATACCTGAGGATCCAACTTCCACTCGTGGGGGTCCACAATTTGTCTGCTCAATACATCTGCTAGGGAGTTCTGTGCTCCTGGCAGAAACCGTGCTTGAAGAGTGATGTGCAAACTCAGAGCAGTCTCCCACAATATCATTGCTTGTCTGCAAAGGGGGTAAGAATGGGTTCCCCCCTGCTTGTTGATGTACCACATGACAGTTGTGTTGTCTGTTTGAATCAACACCTGTCCTGGTTGAAGTAGGTCCTTGAAGGCCATCAGGGCAAATTGGACTGCTAACATCTCCTTCATGTTGATATGCAAATGTTGTAGTCTGGGAGGCCACGTGTCTTGAATCCATTTCCCATTGAAGTGTGCTCCCCAAGCCAAGTCCGAGGCATCCGTCGTTATGATCTGACTCGCCTCTGGTCGGGTCACAGAGAGTCCCTTGTTTAGGTGACATTCCTGCGCCCACCACAAGAATTCCTTCTGGATACAAGGTATCATTCGAATGACAGTGTCCAAATCGTGGCAATGTTGAGTCCATACAGTTTTGAGATACCATTGTAGCTTCCTCATATGCAGTTTGGCATTGGGAAGTACTAGAATGCAAGATGCCATGAACCCCAAGGCTTGAAGGACTGTCCTTGCAGTCAGCCTGGACACTACTGATAACTGCTGGAAGCACAGGTGAAGAGTTCTTTGTTTGTCCGGGGTCAGAAAAGCCATCTGAGAAGCTGTATTCAGTCTCACACCCAGAAAGCACATGTCCTGAGAGGGTACTAGACTGGACTTTATTTCCTTCACAGAATACCCTAGGCACCTTAAAACTGTCATTACATACTGCAGATGTTGAAGTAACTTGTCTTTGTCTTGAGCAAGAATCAGGCAATCGTCCAGATAAGGATAAATTTGTATTCCCCTCTGTCTGAAGAAAGCTAAAGCTATTACAGGAGACAGAACTTTTGTGAACACCCTGGGCGCAGTAGATAAACCAAAGGGCAATGCAGAGAACTGATAATGAGAAGTACCAGCCCGAAATCGCAGGAATCTCCTGCAGCTGGGCCTGATAGGAATGTGAAGATAGGCCTCTGAGATCCAGGGTTACCATCCAGTGATCTTTGCTTAACATAGGCAGAAGTTGTTGTAATGTTAACATCTTGAACTTTGGAATGTCTAGGTAGGTATTGAGAATGGACAAATCCAGAATTGGCCTCCAAGTGTTTCCTTTCTTTGGCACTAGGAATAGACGGGAATAAAACCCTAGGCCTACTTCTGACGGAGGTACCACTTGGATAGCTTCCATCTGTAAAAGTAAAGAAATTTGTTCCTGAGCCTCCAGCCTTTGCTGAGGAGGCACATCTGGCATGCCTTTGAAAGGAGGAAAAGTGTGAAAGTAAAACTTGTAACCTTGATTTATTATTTCCAACACCCATTTGTCCTGGGTGACCAAATGCCAGTTTTGTTTGAAAAGTGCCAACTTTCCTCCTAGAGGAGCTGCCAGAAAAGAAGGATCTGGCAGCTGGAGATACAGGTCATTGGGTCTGTTTACGAAAAGGCTGACCCCTGCCCTCACCAGAAGACTGTGCAGGAGAACTCCAAGTCCTAGGTCTGAAAGAACCCTGAGCGTGAGCCCTGCCTCTACCACGTCTAGACCTGCCCTTAGACTGAAAATCCGAAGGGTAGGACCATCCTCTAGCAGGCCAATTCCTGCTAAACTTAGGGGGCTGCACCTGCAAAAAATCCTTACCTGTCTGCATAGACTTAGCTTTATCTTCCATCTTTTTCAAAACTGACTCCACAGGAGAACCAAAAAGAACTTCAGATTGAAGAGGAGCATCCAAAATCCGAGCTTTAACATGCTCTGACAAATTTTGATCCTTAAGCCAGGCATGTCTACGAATAACTGAACCAGTAGCAGCCACCCTGGATGAAGCCTGAAGAGCATCGAAACCACACTGCAAAGAATGTTTTCCAACTTGATCTGAAGCATGAACCAACTCCTGCAATTCCTTACACTCTATACCCTCAGATAAAGCATCCACCTTAGATTTCAATTGGCCTAACAAAAAGTTCTGATACTTCAGCATATGAAACTGGCAATTTAAAGCCCTCATAGCTAACGTAGAAGAGGTGTACACTTTTTCCCCCACCTATCCAACGCTCTAGAATCTTTATCCAAAGGAACTGGATTCTTAACCACAGAAGCCCTGACACCCTTCGGCCCTTGAATAATAGTTTCCGGGTCAGCTCTAGGACTCTTATACAAATACTTATGTGCTTCTGGAACTCTATCTGGCTTGACAGGGGCAGGGGGTAAAGAATCAGGATTAAGTGAAGCTTCAGAAAAAACATCCTGAACAACATCTAAGACAGGGGGAATAGCCAAAGGCCTATGTTGTGGTAAAAAACAAAAATTCCCTAAGCCTTTTTCGAGAATATGAAAAATCCTGACCTTCCCACTTGAAATGTTCCGTCATGGAATGTAAAGTTTCAGAAAAGGAAAAATCTTCTGGAGGAGAAGCAGAAGGACAGGAATCCTCTGCATCCGAATCTGAATAGGGAGGGTAATCCTGAATATCCTCAGCTGAGGACTCCGAGTAGTCTGAGGAATGCTCCACTCCCTCTAAATGTGTCTCCACCCTAGGCCTCTTCTCTGGGGGGGGCATAGATCCCCTGATCAAAGTAATCAAATCCTCTGCCATTTTCAACATATGTTTTTTAGGAACAGAAGCTGAAGAACTAGGGCTATGGTCAGTACCAGTAAGACCAGATTTAGCCTTAGCATGGCCTTTAGCCACTGAGGTAGAAGGCCTAATAACCTTTTGTAAGGATGGAACTACAGATACCTGAGAAGCACCCTCGGCCTGGCCTAACTCCTGAGAGGCCAACTCCTGCAAAAGTAAAGGTTCCCCCTGGGATTCAGCCGAGACCTCGGCCGGATCCACAGATTCAACCGGAGGTTCCATAGAACTGGCGTCCGCAACGGACGACTCATCCGGTTTAGACCTTAAAGATTTATCTTTACGTTTTTTAGCGGTAGCGGGCGTCGGAGGATCCGACGGCATGTTTAGTTGCACCGCCATCGAAAACAAGCCTGGCACAGTCTAATCTTTGTTTAATGGTGCGCTTATTAAATGTAGCGCAAAAGCGACACCCAACTACGTCGTGTTCAGGCCCCAAGCAAGGAATAGAGAGAGAGAATGATAGTCCCTATGAGGTATCTGTTTCCCACAAGAAATACAATTATTAACTTTTTCTGACATCTGGATTAACTGAGGCAAGAAGACAAAAATTATCCCCAACGGGGTACTTAGCCCAACTTGGTCTTCAGTCTGAAACTCGATAATTGAAAATTTCAGAACGCCGAACGGCACTTGCAAACACTGCTTCTGCTTCGGACCACACGGCAAGAAAGACTGAGGATATGGCGTCGGTCATGCGCTTAAGTACTACTATGTACTACTACGTACTGACGTCAGCTCCGGGCGACCATGACCGACGCCAGCCTAACTCTTTGGTATTCGGGCCGACCGAGGACAGCGGACTACCCCACAGGTTATGACTGCAGCAATGTGAGACGAAGAACATCAGATTTTCCATGAAAGGAGTAGCAGAATCGTATGCAATGGGCAATCCATTTAGAAATAATTTTTGTTTGGAGATGGCTTTGCCCTGAACCCCTGCTGCATAGGCCACAAAGAGTTGCTCAGTTTTTCTGAAGGCCTTTGTTCTGTCCAAATAGTAACGCAGCTGCCTGTGAATGTCCAAAGTGTGCAGAAGTCTCTCACCCTTGTTTTGAGGGTTGGGATAGAAGGCTGGTAAATGTATAGCTTGATTCAGAGATACCTTGGATACTACCTTTGGCATGAAGGACGGATTGGTTCGTAGTGACACTCTCTCCTGATGGAAGATTAGGAAAGGTTGTACAGCCATGAGGGCCTGTAATTCAGAAACCCTTCGTGCTGAAGTAATGGCTAGTAAAAAGGCTCTCTCTTCCAGGATAAGTACTGCAATTCTGTAGAAGCTGCTGGCTCAAAGGGAGGCAAAGTCAATTTTTCTAGTATGAAATTAAGATCCCATGCAGGTACTGGTGGTTTCCTGGGAGGGTTAATGTTCTTTGTCCCTCTGAGAGACTGTTTTAGTAAAGGATGCGAGAACAAAGGAGGGTCAGTGTCATATTCTGCAGAGATTGCTGAAGCATGAATCTTGATAAGAGTATGAAAGGCCACTGTTGAGCATTTCAGCTAGATATTCCAGGACTTGTGAAATGTTCAGTATCTTTGGGTCTTGACCCTTTTTCTCATTCCAAACACAGAACCGTTTCCACTTGGCGGAGTAGGCCTGTCTAGTAGATGGTCTTCGGGCCTCCAAAATAATTTCCCTGACCTTCTTGGAGAGCAGGATCTGTTGTGCTTTTATAGAATGTTCCAAGCTGCTAGTTTCAGTGACTTCAGCTGCGTGTTCAGAGTTTTGAAGTTGTGTTGTGTCAACAGGAGAGGCCATCGTGGCAAAATCCATGGAGGTGAATGAGTCATGCTTTTCAGGAGTGGATACCAGTGTTGTCTTGGCCATTCCGGAGCTATCAGAATCATTTTTGGTCTGTCTGCTCTGATCTTCAGTAGAACCTTGGCCATTAGAGGCAGGGGAGAGGAAGGCATATGCTGTCAGAGCCCTCCAGCTGAAAGAGGGAATCCACTTTCCATGCTTGTGGATGAAATGTCCTTGTGCAAAACTTCTCCAACTGGTGGTTCTTGTGGGAGGCAAAGAGATCTATGTCTGGCCTTCCCCATGCTTGAGTTATCTGTGTGAATATTTTTGGATGGAGTCTCCATTCGTGTGGATCTATCATGTTTCTGCTTAGACTGTCTGCCAGTGCATTGTCCTTTCCTGGTACAAACTGGGCTTGTAATTCGATTTTTAGATCCAAGGTCATGTTCCAAAGAGTCATTGCCAGTCTGCATAGGGGGTAAGAGTGAGTGCCCCCTTGCTTGTTTATGTACCACATTACCGTGGTATTGTCTGTCCTTACCAAGAGTTGGCCTGGGTGTAGAAATTCCTCGAAGGCCTTGACTGCATGTATTACTGCCAGCATTTCTTTTTGATTGATATGGAGGTGATTTTCTTTTTGAGACCATATGCCTTGAATGCACCGATTTGCCATGTGCGCCCCCCAGGCATGGTTTGAGGCGTATGTTGTGATGGTCTGACTTGCTTGAGGCTTGCAAAAAGGTAGGCCTATGTTTGCCTGGCATGCTTGAGCCCACCACAGGAATTCCTTTTGAAGACATGGAATGAGTGGTATTATTGTTTCCAAGCTGTGGCTGTGTTGAGACCAAAGATTTTTTTAGGTACCATTGTAGTTTCCTCATATGCAACTTTGCACATGGGATTAGAAGAATGCAAGATGCCATGAACCCCAGAGACTGCAGGATTTTCCTTGCAGTGAGTCTGGTGAACGTTGTCAGTATTTTTAAGTAATCTGTTAGTTGCCCTTGTTTGTCTGGCGTAAGATAAGCCATCTGGGTGTTTGTATCCAGTTTGGCACCCAGGAAAGTAGTTACTTGGGATGGAACTAGTCTTGTTTTTTTTTTGTTGACTATGTATCCCAGTGCCTTTAATAGTCTTATTACATATTTCAGATGTTTCAACAGGATCTGCTTGTTGTCCGCTTGAATGAGGCAGTCGTCCAAGTAAGGGTATATTTGAATCCCTTGTAGTCTGCAGTGTGCAATTACTGAAGCCAGGCATTTCGTGAACACTCTGGGTGCAGTAGATAAACCAAAGGGCAATGCAGAGAATTGATAATGTGATGAACCTGCAAGAAATCTGAGGTATCTTCTGCAATCTTGTCTGATAGGGACATGCAAGTATGCCTCTTTGAGGTCCAAAGTTACCAGCCAAGACCCCTTGCCCAGCATGGGAAGAAGCTGCTGTAATGTAAGCATCTTGAATTTTGGTACAATCAGGAAGGTATTCAGGATGGATAAGTCCAGTATTGGTCTCCAATCTTTTTCCTTTCTTGGAACCAGGAATAGTCTTGAGTAAAAACCTTGACCTTGTTCTATAGCTTTCATTTGTGTTAGCTTTGAGATCTGCTGCTGTGCCTTTGCCCTTTGATTTTGTGGCAGGTTTGGCATGCCTCGTCTTTTTGGAAGGCTGTGAAAGTTGAATCTGTAGCCTCTGTCTATAATGTCCAGTATCCATTTGTCCTTTGTGATAATGTGCCAGCTCTTTGAGAATAAAGCTAGTTTGCCGCCTAGAGGTGCTTCCAATTGAGCCCTGGTTGGTGAGTACAGTGGCAAGTCATTGTGTTTGTCTTCGTGGTGCACTTGAACCCTCATCACCACTTCTCTGACTGGGGTTTTGCCACTGATGTCCTCTGTAAGACCCCTGTGACTGGCCTCTACATCTGGGGCGCCTATTTCTTCCCCTTTGGTATCTTCCTGTGGCTGGAAAGGACCAATTCTTTGAAGGCCAATTCCTACTGAATCTTGGAGGTTGTACCTGTAGTAACAGTTTGCATAGATTTTGCCTTATCCTACATTTTCTTTAATACTTCCTCTGCTTTAGCACCAAACAAGACATCCTTTTGCAGAGGTGCATCCAACAACTTAGCTTTGACATGATCTGGCAATGTTTGTTCCTTTAGCCAAGTGTGCCTACGTATTACTGACCCTGTTACAGCTGCTCTACAAGAGGCCTCCAGTGCATCATAACCACATTGTAAAGTATGTTTACTCACTTGCTCTTTGTTATGTATCAGGTCCTGCAACTCTTAAATCAGGTTGTTCAGGGGATGATAGTTTACTTCTTAAATTAGACAAAAGTGGCTGCTGATACTTTAACATGTGAAACTGGCAGTTTAATGCTCTCATGGACAGGGTGGCAGAAGTGTAAACCTTTTTACCCCACCTTTCTAAAGCCCTGGAATCCCTTTCTGACGGAAGTGGATTCTTAGCAGTAGAGCCCTTAACCCCCTTTGGCCCTTGAGAAATTGTTTCTGGGTCAGCTGCATGGCCCTTGTAAAGAAACTGGTGAGAATCAGGAACCCTGTAGTACCTATCAGGTTTAACAGGAGCAGGAGGTAAAGAATCAGGAGTGAGACAAGACTCAGTATAAATATAATCTAAAATATCCAATACTGGGGGTATAGCCAGAGGTCTATGTTGTGGTAGTAAAAGGAATTCCCTTAGTCTCTTTTTGGAGTCGGAATATTCTTGGCCTTCCCAATGGAAGTGTCCCATCAGAGTGTGTAAGCTTTCCCCCCAAAACAGTAATCCTCGGGTGGGGAGACAGAAGGAATGGATTCCTCTGCATCAGAATCTTTATAAGGAGAAAAGGATTGTTCCCGATAGTCAGAATGCTCTGAAATAACTGAGGCCTGGTCTGAAGATAGGGATTCCTCCTCTACTCTAGGCCTTTTATCAGGGGATGGTTGAGAACCTCTGATTAAGGTAATTAGGTCTTCAGCCATTTTTAACATCTGTTTTTTTAGGAGTGGGCCCCTGAGAGGAAGATTTGGATGGCTGTGGCTTGGAATGCTTTGCAGCCTTGGCCCTGACATCGGTCTGAGGCAAGAAAAGAATCCCCAATGGGGTACTTAGCTTTTTAGAAGACTTCGGTATCTGAAATTTTGGTATCTCAGGAGCTGGTCGACCAGCACTTGCGAACTGCTTCTGCTTCGGGCACCGCGCGGCAAGAAAGACTGAAGAAAATGGCGTCGGCTGGTTCTTTTATACCCCTGGCGCACTGACGTCAGGGAAGAAGCGACGACAACCGACACCGGACCAGGACTTTGGAATTCGGCCGACCGAGGGATCGCCTGACAGCAGGACAACCCCATGTGTGTGGACTGCAGCTGTATCCACGAAGAACACCTGTACTATGTTCATCGTGCTATGCTGCTGCAGTCACACTTGGGTTGAGCCCCAAAGCTATGGTTGGGTGGTAGGAAAGTACAGTTGTGTACACCTACCATAAATGTAGATGGTTAGAGTGTCTTCACTGTTGCAGTCATGACTATAGGGTTCTCCCCTGCCGGAAGGCAGCCCTCGGTCGGCCAGAATCCCAAAGTCTGGGTCCGGCGTCGGCTGTTCAACCATGCTCCCTGACGTCAGAGCGCCTGGAGTATAAAGCTGACAGCCAATGCCATCTTCTCCAGTTTTTCTTGCCCCATATGTCAGGAGTCCCAAAATGAAAAAGTTCCCATAACTTATGCAAATACACCTCAAAAGAAAGGTGAAAAAAAACAAGAGGGGAAAGGAGGGCGGGAAACCCAGACTGCAACAGTGAAGACACTCGAACATCTACATTTATGGTAGGTGTACACAAAGTACAGTTTTGTACCTACCATAAATGTAGATGTCCGATAGATATGCAACTGCAGTCCTGACATATGGATTGTCCTGCCTCAGGCAGCCCTTCGGTCAGCCGGATTCCAAAGTCTGGGTCCGGCGCCGGCTGGTGTCGCCTCCTCCCCGACGTCAGAGCGGCTGGGGTATAAAGGTATCAGCCGGCGCCATCTTCTTCAGTGTTTCTTGCCCCAGATGCCAGGTGCCCTCCAAGGAAGGCTAAATTTTGTGAATGGATAAACAAAAAATCCAGAAATGCACAACAGTAATAAACAGATACACCCTAACACATATCCCCAACTTATAGGGAAAAAAGGGGGGAAATGGACCCAAGGGAAAAAACAGAGGGGTAGGAGGGAGGGAAAACCTGACTGCAGTTGCATATCTATCGGACATCTACATTTATGGTAGGTACAAAACTGTACTATGTCCTTCAAGAATGCAACTGCAGTCCTGACATATGGGTTGAATACTATAGCCAAGCTGGGGGTGGTAGGACTAAGCAAGAGATGGTGTAGCTAGAAGGCACTGCAGGACTGCCGAAGCAAAGCCTGCTCGGGATCTGGAGTATAATGGCAGGTTGTAGTGTTTGGTAAATGTATGCATGGAGCTCCATGTAGCAGCCTCTAGAATATCTTTTGTAGCCACTCCTCTTAGAAAGGCTGTGGATGTGGCCATAGCTCTGGTGGAGTGTGGTCTAATATTGACTGGCACACTTTTCCCATGGAAAGAGTAACAGAACCTGATGCAGTGTCCAATCCATTTTGAGATGGTTTGTTTGGTGACTGCCTTTCCTTGTGCCCCAGCAGCATAGGCTACGAACAGTTGGTCAGACTTCCTGGTAGGCTTGGTTCTGTCCAAGTAGTAGCATAGTTGCCTGTGAATGTCTAAAGTATGCAACAGCTTTTCTCCTTTGTTTTGAGGGTTAGGAAAGAAAGTAGGCAAGTGAATTGCTTGGTTTAGAGACACGCTGGATATCACCTTAGGCATGAAGGAAGGATTGGTCCCAAGAGAAACTCTTGAAAGATGAAAAAAGGAGGAACTGCCATGAGGGCCTGTATCTCCGAGACTCTTCTTGCTGAGGTGACTGCCAACAGGAAAACCGTTTTCCACAATAGGAATTGCATTTCTGAAGATGCTGCTGGTTCAAAAGGAGGAAGAGTTAATTTTTCCAAGATTTAGTTGAGGTCCCATGCAGGGATTGGTTGTTTTCTTGGAGGTTTGATATTCTTTATACCCCTTAGAAACTGTCTTAGCAAAGGGTGCGAAAACACAGGTGGATCACAGTTGTAATGTGCTGAGATAGCTGAAGCGTGGATTTTTATGGAAGAGTATGAAAGGCCACTGCGAAACATTTCTGCCAAGTATTCTAATATCAGAGGTATGCTTATCAGGGATGCATCCTGGCCCTTGTTGACATTCCAGATGGTGAATCTCTTCCATTTGGCCGAATAGGTTTTTCTGGTGGAAGGTCTTCGTGCCTCCAACAAAATTTCCTGAACTTCTTTGGAGAGGGAGTCATGGATCCCAGTCATGGAACTCTCCAAGCTGTCAGCTTTAAGGTTTGCAGCTTCGGATGAACAGTCTTGTAGTTGTGCTGAGTCAGGAGCTGAGGCCATAGAGGCAAGGGCCACGGTTTGGTGGGAGTGATGCTCAGTGGCAGTGGGTACCAGTGTTGCCTTGGCCAGCCTGAAGCCATCAAGATTCCTCTTGGTTGTTCTGCCTTGATCTTCAGTAACACCTTGGTGATTAAAGGCAGGGGAGGGAATGCATAAATTGTTAGGGCATTCCAACTGAAGGAAAGAGCATCCGTTTTCCAGGCTAGAGGATGGTAAATCCTTGTGCAAAACCTTTCCAGATGATGATTGAGAGGAGATGCAAAGAGGTCTACGTCTGGCCTTCCCCATGCAGTTATTTGTGAGAAAATGCGTGGGTGCAACATCCATTCGTGTGGATCCAAGAAATTTCTGCTAAACCTGTCTGCCAGAACATTGTCCTTGCCCGTAACAAACTGGGATTGCAAGTAGATGTTCAGTTTCAGGGACTTTTCCCAAAGAGTCATTGTTAGCCTGCAGAGGGGGTAGGAATGAGTGCCCCCTTGTTTGTTTATGTATCACATGACAGTGGTGTTGTCTGTCCTTATTAGCAGATGGCCTTGAAGAGATTTTCCAAAGGCTTCTATTGCATGTATCACTGCCAACATCTCTTTTTGATTTATGTGCTGATGCCTTTCCATGGGAGTCCATTGCCCTTGAATGCATCTGCCGTCCATGTGCGCCCCCCATCCATGGTCTGAGGAATCTGTTGTAATAGTTTGACTTGTTGGAGCTTTGTTGAAAGGCATGCCTTCGTTTAAGGACTTGCTTGAGCCCACCATAAAAATTCCCTTTGTAGGCATGGTATGAGAGGAATTATGTGCTCTAGGTTGTGGCCATGTTGAGACCACAAGCTTTTGAGGTACCATTGTAGTTTTCTCATGTGTAGTCTTGCCATATGGATTAGAAGGATGCAAGATGCCATGAACCCCAGGGCCTGCAGGGTCTTCCTTGCGGTCAGGTGGGTTAGCTTTGCTAGGCTTTTGAAGTAGTCTGTCAAATGCTCTTGTTTCTCCTCTGTGAGAGAGGCCATTTGTAACTGTGTGTTCAACTTTGCTCCTAGAAAAATAATCTCTTGGGATGGCAGTAGTCTTGATTTTTGAATGTTGACTGTGTATCCCAAAGCCTGTAGCAAGTGAAAGACATAATCCAAGTGTTTTGTCAAGGTTTGTTTGCTGTCTGCTTGTATGAGGCAGTCGTCCAGATAGGGGTATATTTGAATCCCCTGGAGTCTGCAGTGTGCCACTACTGATGCCAGGCATTTCGTGAATACTCTGGGCGCAGTAGATAAGCCAAACGGCAATGCTGAGAATTGATAATGCTATGTTCCTGCAAGAAATATGAGGTATCTTCTGCAACTGTGTCTGATAGGGACATGCAGGTATGCCTCCTTGAGGTCCAAAGTAACCAGCCACGACCCCTTGCCCAACATGGGAAGAAGTTGCTGTAACGTCAGCATCTTGAATTTTGGCACCATGAAAAAAGTATTTAGTACGGACAAGTCCAAATTGCTTTTCTTTTCTTGGAACAAGGAACAGTCTTGAGTAAAATCCCTGGCCTTGTTCCTGAGGAGGAACTTTCTCTATTGCTTTTATTTGTAACAGCTTTGAGACTTCTCCGAGTGCCTCTGCCCTTTGATTTTGTGGCAGGTTTGGCATGCCTTGTCCTGTTGGTAAAGTGTGGAAGTGGAACTTATAACCTCTGTCTATTATGTCCAGAATCCAATTGTCCTTTGTTATAATGTGCCAGTTTTTTGAGAACAGAGATAATTTTCCGCCTAAAGGTGCTTCTCTTTGAGCCTTGGTAGGCGGACTGATAGATACGTCATTGTGATTGTTCCTGTGGTGCAGGTAAGTACCTGTGCCACTTCTTTGATTTTGAGGTTGCCACTGGCGGCCCCTGCAGGAGCCTCTGTATTGCCCTCTACCTCATGCACGCCTGTTCTTTCCCCTTTGAAAATTGTCGGAGTCTGGAAAGGACCACTTCTTTGAAGGCCAATTCCTGCTGAATCTGGGTGGCTGAACCTGGAGGAAATCTTTTACTGTCTGTACTGATTTTGCCTTCTCCTCAATAGACTTCAACACATCCTGAGCATTGGCACCAAAAAGCTTCCGTTTATCCAGAGGTGCGTCCAGGAGCTTCACTTTAACATGATCCGGCAGTGGCTGCTCTTTCAACCAAGCAAGTCTACGAATAACAGCCCCCTGTCATAGCTGCCCTACATGAAGCCTCCAATGCATCATAACCACACTGAAGAAAATGGTTGCTAACCTGCTGGGAATTATGAACCAAATCCTGCAATGCCTTTCTATCAATAGGCTCAGGAGAGGCTAGCTTTTTCAGCAAATCATCCAGCAAATAATCCTGGTACTTAAACATATGAAAAAGGCAGTTAAGTGACCTCATAGCAAGGGTGGTAGAGGTATAAACTTTTTTACCCCATCTCTCCAGGGACCTTGCTTCCCTGTCAGCAGGTAGTGGGTTTAAGAAATGTTTGTAAGTGTCAGGGACCCTGTAATATCTGTCTGGCTTGACAGGAGCAGGAGGGAGAGAATCAGGGGAAGCACTGGAGTCTGAAAATACATCGTCCAGGACATCCAAAACTGGAGGGATTGCCAAAGGCCTGTGCTGGGGTAACTTGAGGAAGGTACGGAGCCTTTTCCTAGAATCAGAAAATTCCTGACCCTACCACTTAAAATGTTCCCTCATGAAGTGGAGGACCTCACCAAAAGAAAAATCCTCCGGAGGAGAGGCAGAGGGAATTGATTCCTCAGCATCAGAGTCTTCATAGGCCTGGAAGGATTCTTCTTGGGTATCTGAATGCTCCGAAACCCCAGAGGCTTCATCTGAAGAGAGGTCGTCCGCCTGCTCAATTCTTGGCCTTTTTTCTGCAGGTGGCTGAGGACCTCTGTCTGGATGAGGCTGAGACCCCCTGATAAGAGAGATTAGATCTGCAGCAAGAGACATGATCTGTCTATCAGAAGAAGGGGGCCTGTGAGGCAGGCTTAGGATGGGCCTTGGCCTGGCTGGCGGCCTTAGCACGTGCAAAGGCCTTGATGGACATGGATACAGGAGGCCTAGCTGCTCCCACGTGCAGGGGTAACCTCGTCAACAGGAATGGTGTCAGGAAGATCGAGAAAGTACAGTTTTGTACCTACCATAAATGTAGATGTCCGATAGGTATGCATCTGCAGTCATAACATATGGGTTGTCCTGCCTCAGGCAGCCCTTCGGTCGGCCGGATTCCAAAGTCTGGGTCTGGCCTCGGCTGATGTCGCACTTTCCCCGACGTCAGAGCGTCTGGGGTATAAAAGCATCAGCCGATGCCATTTTCCTCAGTTTTTCTTGCCCCAGATGCCAGGTGCCCTCTAGGAAGGCTAAATTTGGAGAAATGCAATAGAATTCCAAACATTTGCAAAATTAGAGATATATATATATATATATATATATATATATATATATATATATATATATATATATATATATATATATATACATATACATATACACACACACACAAATATATACAAACAAATACACCATAATAGATTCCCCCAGCTAGCTAAAAGAGGGGTAAACACCCTGGAAATACCACAGAGGGGTAGGAGGGAGTGTAAACCTGACTGCAGATGCATACCTATCGGACATCTACATTTATGGTAGGTACAAAACTGTACTATGTCCTTCAAGGATGCATCTGCAGTCATAACATATGGGTAGAATACCATAGCTAATCTGGGAGGAGGAGGCACTAAGAAAAGGATGGAGTATTAAGATCCCCTGCAGGACTGCAATAGCAAAGCCTGCTCTGGATCTGGAGTATAAAGGTAGATTGTAATGTTTGGTAAATGTATGCACGGAGCTCCAAGTAGCAGCTTCTAAAATGTCCTTGGTAGCCATCCCTCGTAGGAAGGCTGTAGTGGTGGCCGTGGCCCTTGTGGAATGAGGCCTGATGTTTGCAGGAACTGACTTTCCATGAAAGTTAACAAAATCGAATGCAATTTCCTATCCATTTTGAAATTGTCTGTTTGGAAATTGCTTTTCCTTGCACCCCAGCAGCATATGCTACCAATAGTTGGTCAGTTTTTCTGCTACTTTTAGTTCTGTCCAAGTAGTAGCGTAGTTGTCTGTGTATATCCAGGGTGTGCAGAAGTTTTTCCCCTCTATTCTGTGGATTTGGGAAGAACGTAGGCAAGTGAATAGCTTGGTTCAAGGATATCCTAGATATAAAAGTAGGATTAGTTCTTAGTGTAACTCTGTCCTGATGGAAGATAAGAAATGGCTGTACTGCCATTAATGCTTGTAACTCAGATACTCTTCTTGCTGAAGTTATTGCCAGAAGGAATGCAGTTTTCCAAGACAGAAACTGGAGATCCGCTGATGCTGCTGGTTCAAAGGGAGGAAGTGTTAGTTTCTCCAAGACAAAGTTGAGATCCCAAGCAGGTAAAGGGGGTTTTCTTGGAGGTTTGATATTTTTGATCCCTCTCAGAAATTGCTTGAGTAGAGGGTGTGAGAAGATAGGTGGATCCAAATTGTATTCTGCTGAAATTGCTGAGGCATGAATCTTAATGGAAGAATAGGAAAGGCCATTGTGGAACAGTTCTGCTAAGTATTCCAGAATATGTGTCATGTTTGCCACTGTCACATCTAAGCCTTTTGATGTGTTCCAGATGAAAATTTAGCTGAGTATGTCTTCCTTGTGGAAGGCCGGCGAGCTTCCATGATAATGTCCTTCACTGTCTGTGATAAAACATTTTGTTTTGGTTTTAAGGGATTTTCCAGGCAGTTAGCTGTAATGTTTTTAAGTTGGGATGCATGATCTTGAAATTGTTCTGCGTCAGAAGAAGAGGCCATAGGGGGAGAGGCCATGGTTTGGCCTGTGACATGCTCCTCAATAGTGGATACCAGTGTTGCCTTGGCCAGTCTGGAGCTATCAGAATCACTCTTGGCTGTTCCTCCCTGATCTTCATCAGAACCTTGTACATTAAAGGGAGAGGTGGGAAGGCATATACTTTTAGAGCTTTCCAGCTGAAAGAGAGAGAGTCCACCCTCCATGCTTGTGGGTGGTATGTCCTTGAGCAGAATGACTTCAGTTGATTGTTGAGGGGGGATGCGAATAGATCTATCTCCGGCGTTCCCCATGCCTTTGTTATGAGTTGGAAGATGTCTGGGTGCAGCATCCATTCGTGTGCATCCATGGTAGTTCTGCTTAAGCTGTCTGCCAGTGTATTTTCCTTTCCTGGCACGAACTGGGACTGCAGTTGGATATTGAGTTTCAGGCATAACTCCCATAGATTCATAGCCAGCCGGCATAGAGGGTAGGAATGTGTGCCTCCCTGATTGTTTATGTACCACATGACCGTGGTGTTGTCTGTCCTTATTAACAGGTGGCCTTGATGGAGGAAGGGTTTGAAAGCCTCGATTGCATGCATCACTGCCAGCATTTCCTTTTGGTTTATGTGCATGTGTAGCTGTCTTTGAGACCATAGGCCTTGGATACATTTGTCCTCCATGTGTGCTCCCCATCCTCGGTCTGAAGCGTCCGTGGTGATGGTTTGTTTTGTTTTTGGTTTGTTGAAAGGCAACCCTCTGTTGGACTGGCAGGCCTGAGCCCACCACAAGAATTCCTTTTGAAGGCAAGGAATGATTGGTATCAAAGTTTCCAAACTGTGACTGTGTTGAGACCATACACTCCTTAGATACCATTGTAATTTTCTCATATGCAGCCTGGCCTGTGGTATCAGAATTATGCAGGATGCCATGAAACCCAGGGCCTGCAGGATTTTCCTTGCAGTAAGCTGAGCTTGTCTTGTCAGATTCATGAAGTAATCTGGAAGTTGTTTTTGTTTTTCTTCTGTGAGAAAGGCCATTTGGGTGGTTGTGTCTAGATCCGTACCCAGAAAGGTTATCCTTTGGGATGGAACCAGTCTTGCTTTTGGATGTTGACTGTGTATCCCAATGCCTGTAGTAGGCGGATGGCATAGGCCAAGTCTTATCAAATTTACCTTGTTGTCCGCTTGTATAAGGCAGTCGTCCAGATAAGGGTAGATTTGAATCCCCTGAAGTCTGCAGTGTGCAATTACTGATGCCAGGCATTTCGTGAACACTCTGGGCGCAGTAGATAAGCCAAAAGGCAATGCTGAGAATTGACAATGCTCTGATCCTGCAACAAATCTAAGGTGTCTTCTGCAGTTTGGTCGAATAGGGACGTGCAGGTATGCCTCCTTGAGATCTAGAGTCACCAGCCAAGACTCCTTGCCCAACATGGGAAGAAGTTGCTGTAGGGTCAGCATCTTGAATTTTAGCACAATGAGGAAAGTATTCAGTGCGGACAGGTCGAGAATAGGCCTCCATTGATTTTCTTTTCTTTGTACAAGGAATAGTCTGGAGTAAAATCCTTGGCCTTGTTCTGAAAGTGGTACTTTTTCTATGGCTTTCATTTGAAGCAAGTTGTTGATCTGCTTTAAAGCCTCTGCCCTCTGATTTGGTGGTAGGTTTGGCATTCCGTTTCTTTTTGGCAAAGTATGGAAGTGGAACCTGTATCCTTTGTCTATTATTTGCAGTGTCCATATGTACCTTGTAATATAATGCCAATTTTTTGAGAATAAAGCAAGCTTTCCGCCCAAGGGTGCTTCCAGTTGAGCCCTGGTGGGCGGAATCAGAGTAAAGTCATTGAGCCTGTCCTGGTGTAGTAGTTGTTGTTGCTGCTGTTGCACTACCTCTCTGGTTGGCAGGCTGCCACTGACGGCCTCTGTAGAGCCCCTAGATTGGCCTCTGCCTCTGGGGCGTCTGTTCCTGCCTCTCTGGGCTCTGTCCGAGTCTGGAAAGGACCAATTCTTAGTAGGCCAGTTTCTGCTAAATCTCGGTGGTTGTACTTGTAGGAAATCCTTAACTGTTTGCACAGATTTTGCCTTTTCTTCATACTTTAAAACCTCCTGAGCAGAGGAGCCAAATAAATTTTGTTTCTCCATTGGAGCATCCAGGAGTTTAGCTTTAACATGGTCTGGCAAAGATTGTTCCTTCAGCCAGGCATGCCTACGAATAACTGCCCCAGTCATAGCTGACCCAAATGAAGCCTCCAATGCATCATAACCACACTTTAAGGAATGATTACTAACCTGCTGTGAGTTGTGTACCAAATTCTGAAGGGATTTACGGTCAAGGGGCTCAGGAGAAGAAAGCTTTTTGTTCAGTTCATCTAACAAATACTCTTGGTACTGTATCACATGAAATTGACAATTTAGAGCCCTGACGGAAAGAGTTGCAGAGGTATATACCTTCTTCCCATCTCTCTAAAGCTCTAGACTGAATGGGCTTTATACAGATGGAAATGAGAATCCATCATTCACATCATCATCAATTACATTCAAAATTCAAAACAAGAGGTATAGCTATGGCTAAATGTAAAAAAAAAGGTAAATTTTCTAGAATAGAAGAGAAAGACCTCTGAACCTGAATTTGAAAATCTCATGGAGTCTAGAGTCTAGAGTCTCAAAAACTCTTCAGAGGAGAGGGAGGGAGGGAAGGAGGGATCATCATCAATCATCCAGAAGAGGGCGAGAAGCCTCCTCCTCCTGGTGGTCTGACAACTCAGAACCATCCGT
Organism: Protopterus annectens; assembly: GCF_019279795.1. Lineage (NCBI taxonomy): Eukaryota > Metazoa > Chordata > Ceratodontiformes > Protopteridae > Protopterus > Protopterus annectens. Next base: position 1,591,585,901 of record NC_056732.1, on the reverse strand, counting down.
GGACTCATCTGAAGAGTGTGGGAAGGAAGCTCAGTCCTGGGGCCTTGGTGTGGAGTGAGAGGCCCTGTCGGGGGAGGAGTTGTGAACCTCTAAATAAAAATGGGGTCCTCTGCAAGGCTGAGGATCTGAGTACTAGAGGAAGGCCTTTAGCAGCTTTAGTCCAAAGGAATGGTGTCGGACATATCCTGAACACTGGGTTCGGTAGGTAGCTCGGTAGCAGACTCAGCCGGGGCCTCCTGGGCCGCGGTGGTCGGTTGCGTGGATTCGGATGAAGGAATCTCCGAGGACTCCTCGGCCGAAACAGACACACTCGCGGTAGGCTTTACCGTGGTTTCAGCCGAAACCACGGGCCGCGAGCGTCGGTCCTTGTCCTTCCGTTTTTTCACTAAATGTGATGTCGGGAGTCTCCAACGGCATTTTATAAGCAAAACTAGCCCCAAAAAATTCCTCTGCAAACTCCGACTGACATCTAAGTTCGTCGGTTGAAGGAAGCACAGGCTGAACAGGACGATATGTCGTAGTCTTGGCCTAAGCAAGAAGGCAGTAGGAATGGAAATCCTTATGAGGTATTTGTTTCCCACAAGTTAAACAATTATTTACTTTATCTGACATCGGCTGAAGCAAGAAAGAGTCCCCAACGGGGTACTTAGCTTTTTCGAAGTCTTTGGTAGCTGAAATCACTGGATCTGACCGACCGGCACTTGCGAACAGCTTCTGCTTCGGGCACCACGCGGCAAGAAAGACTGAGGAAAATGGCGTTGGCTGATGCTTTTATACCCCAGACGCTCTGACGTCGGGGGAAAGTGCGACATCAGCCGAGGCCAGACCTAGACTTTGGAATCCGGCCGACCGAAGGGCTGCCTGAGGCAGGACAACCCATATGTTATGACTGCAGATGCATCCTTGAAGGACATCTTCGGTTTCTGGAGGAAAATCAACAACCTGCACCTGTGTAGGTTCCGAGACCGAAGAACGTGTTAATGCGATGTAGTCGGCCTGGAGCGGTTCAATAACCACTTCCGAAGGGACCGAAGCACTCACGGAGGGCTTAGGAGTAGTATCGGTAGAAGACGCGGGCCGAGGGTGTCGGTCCCGGTCCTTACGTTTTTTGGTAGTTTGTGCTGTCGGTTGTTCCAACGGCATGGTGTAAGTGTAGGATTCACCAAAAAAGCTTTCGGCAAATTCTGCCCGGCGCCCGAGTGCACGCTTATTAAAGCAAGCAGAGGCAGCACAGGCCGAGACGTCGTGGTCTGGGCCCAGGCAAGGGAGGCAGTAAGAATGGAAGTCCTTATGAGGTATTTGTTTACCACAAGAAACAATTATTAACTTTCTCAATTTGTTCCGACATCGGCTGAGGCAAGAAAAAAAATGTTCCCCAACGGGGTACTTAGCTTTTTAGATGACTTCGGTAACTGAAAACACAGGAGCTGACCGACCGACACTTGCAAACTCCTTCTGCTTCGGGCACTGCGCGGCAAGAAAGACTGAAGAAGATGGCGCCAGCTGATGCCTTTATACCCCAGCCGCTCTGACGTCGGGGAGGAGGCGACATCAGCCGGCGCCGGACCCAGACTTTGGAATCCGGCCGACCGAAGGGCTGCCTGAGGCAGGACAACCCATATGTCAGGACTGCAGTTGCATTCTTGAAGGACATCTGTACTATGTTCATCATGTTTCACTGTTGCAGTCATGACTGTATGGTAGAATCCCAAAGCTGAGAAGAAGGGAGGAGGTCATAAAGAAGAAGGGGTGCCTAAAAGTCCCTGCAAAACTGCAGAGGCGAAGCCTGCCCTAGACTTTATAGAGGGAGATTGTAGTGCTTAGAAAAAGTATGTACTGAACTCCAAGTTGCAGCTTCCAAAATGTCTTTGGTAGGAACTCCTCTGAGGAAGGCCGCAGAAGTGGCAGCAGCACTGGTGGAATGAGTTCAGATATTGTCTGGAATTTGCTTTCCATGGTGAGAATAACAAAATCTAATTCCATGAGCAATCCATTTAGCAATGATCTGTTTTGAAATGGCTTTACCTTGTGAACTAGAGGCATAAGAAATAAACAATTGCTCAGATTTTCTGATGTCCTTGGTTCTGTCCAGGTAAAAACTAAGCTGTCTGTGTACATGCAAGAAATGCAAGAGCCTTTCCCCTTTATTTTGAGGATTTGGGAAAAAAGTTGGTAAATGGATAGTTTAATTTAAAGCCACTTTGGAAACCACCTTAGGCATGAAAGTAGGATTAGTCCTCAAGGAAACTCTTGTCTTGATGAAAAATAAGATATGGTTCCACAGCCATAAGAGCTTGTAACTCTGAAACCCTCCTGGCAGAGGTCAGGGCCAACAGAATAGCTGTCTTCCAGGATAAAAACTTGATGTCCGAAGCAGCAGCAGGCTCAAAAGGAGGCAAAGTCAGCTTTCCCAAAACATAATTGAGATCCCAAGCAGGAATGGTAGGAGATCTGGGAGGCCTCAAATTCTTGGCTCCTCTTAAGAAATTGTCTCATGAGCTGGTGGGAAAAGATGGGAGGATTTGTGTTATAATGAGCAGAAATAGCAGAGGAATGTATCTTAATGGAAGAAAAAGAGAGACCCTTATGTAAGAGGTCTGACAAGTAGAGTAAAATTAAAGTAATGTTAGGCAGAAGAGGATCAGAATCCTGAGCCTGCATCCAAAAAAGTACAGTTTTGTACCTACCATAAATGTAGACGTCCGATAGATATGCAACTGCAGTCCTAACATATGGGTTGTCCTGCCTCAGGCAGCCCTTCGGTCGGCCGGATTCCAAAGTCTGGGTCCGGCGTCGGCTGATGTCGCCTCCTCCCCGACGTCAGAGCAGCTGGGGTATAAAGGCATCAGCCGACGCTATCTTCTTCAGTGTTTCTTGCCCCAGCTGCCAGGTGCCCTCCGAGGAAGGCTAAATTTTGTGAATGGATAAACAAAAAATTCAAACATGCACAACAGTAATAAACAGATACACCATAACATATCCCCAGCTTGTAGGAAAGGGGGGAAATGGACCCAAGGGCAAAAACAGAGGGGTAGGAGGGAGGGAAAACCTGACTGTAGTTGCATATCTATCGGACATCTACATTTATGGTAGGTACAAAACTGTACTATGTCCTTCAAGAATGCAACTGCAGTCCTAACATATGGGTTGAATACCATAGCCAAGCTGGGGGTGGTAGGCCTAAGCAAGAGATGGTGTAGATAGAAGGCCCTGCAGGACTGCCGAAGCAAAGCCTGCTCAGGATCTGGAGTACAATGGCAGGTTGTAGTGTTTGGTAAATGTATGCACGGCGCTCCATGTAGCAGCCACTAGAATATCTTTTGTAGCCACTCCTCTTAGAAAGGCTGTGGATGTGGCCATAGCTCTGGTGGAGTGTGGTCTAATATTGGCTGGCACACTTTTTCCATGGAAAGAGTAACAGAACCTGATGCAGTGTCCAATCCATTTTGAGATGGTTTGTTTGGTGACTGCCTTTCCTTGTGCCCCAGCAGCATAGGCTACAAACAGCTGGTCAGACTTCCTGGTAGACTTTGTTCTGTCCAAGTAGTAGCGTAGTTGTCTGTGAATGTCTAAAGTATGCAACAGCTTTTCCCCTTTGTTTTGAGGGTTAGGAAAGAAAGTAGGCAGGTGAATTGCTTGGTTTAGAGACACCCTGGATATCACCTTAGGCATGAAGGAAGGATTGGTCCTAAGGGAAACTCTGTCCTGATGAAAGATGAGAAAAGGAGGAACTGCCATGAGGGCCTGTATCTCCGAGACTCTTCTTGCTGAGGTGACTGCCAACAGGGAAAACCGTTTTCCAAGAGAAATTGCATTTCTGAAGATGCTGCTGGTTCAAAGGGAGGAAGAGTTAATATTTCCAAGACGTAATTGAGGTCCCATGCAGGAGTTAGTTGTTTCCTTGGAGGTTTGATATTCTTTATACCCCTTAGAAACTGTCTTAGCAAGGGATGCGAACACACAGGTGGATCACAGTTGTAATGTGCTGAGATAGCTGAAGCGTGGATTTTGATGGAAGAGTATGAGAGGCCACTGTGAAACATTTCTGCCAAGTATTCTAATATCTGAGGTATGTTCATCAGTGATGCATCCTGGCCCCTTGTTGACATTCCAGATGATGAATCTCTTCCATTTGGCCGAACAGGTTTTTCTGGTGGAAGGCCTGCGTGCCTCCAGCAAAATTTCCTGAACTGTTTTGGAGAGGGAGTCATGGGTCCCAGTCATGGAACTCTCCAAGCTGTCAGCTTTAAGGTTTGCAGGTTCTGATGAACAGTCTTTTAATTGTGTTGAGTCAGGAGCTGAGGCCATAGAGGCAAGGGCCACGGTTTGGTGTGAGTTATGCTCAGTAGCAGTGGATACCAGTGTTGCCTTGGCCAGTCTGGAGCTATCAAGATTCCTCTTGGTTGTTCTGGCTTGATCTTCAGTAACACTTTGGTAAGTAAAGGTAGAGGGGGGAATGCATAAATTGTTAGGGCATTCCAGCTGAAGGATAGAGCATCTGTTCTCCAGGCTAGAGTATGGTGTATCCTTGTGCAAAACCTTTCCAGATGATGATTCAGATGAGATGCAAAGAGGTCTATGTCTGGTCTTCCCCATGCAGTTATGTGTGTGAATATGCGTGGGTGTAGCATCCATTCGTGTGGATCCAAGAAATTTCTGCTCAACCTGTCTGCCAGAACATTGTCCTTGCCCGGAACAAACTGGGATTGCAAGTAGATGTTCAGTTTCAGGCAGTTTTCCCAAAGAGTCATTGTTAGCCTGCAGAGGGGGTAGGAATGAGTGCCCCCTTGTTTGTTTATGTACCACATGACCATGGTGTTCTGTCCTTATTAGCAAATGACCTTGCTGAAGAGATGTTCCAAAGGCTTCTATTGCATGCATCACTGCCAACATCTCCTTTTGATTTATGTGCTGATGCATTTCCTTGGGAGTCCATTGCCCTTGAATGCATCTGCCGTCCATGTGTGCCCCCCATCCATGGTCTGAGGCGTCTGTTGTAATAGTTTGAGTTGTTGGAGCTTTGTTGAAAGGCATGCCTTCGTTTAAGTGACTTGCTTGAGCCCACCACAAAAATTCCCTTTGCAGGCATGGTATGAGTGGTATGTCCTCCAGGTTGTGGCTGTGTTGAGACCACAAGCTTTTTAGGTACCATTGCAGTTTTATCATGTGTAGTCTTGCCAAAGGGATTAGAAGAATGCAAGATGCCATGAACCCCAGGGCCTGCAGGGTTTTCCTTGCGGTCAGGTGGGTTAATTTTGCTAGGCTTTTGAAGTAATCTGTTAAATGCTCTTGTTTCTCCTCTGAGGAAGGCCATTTGTAGCTGTGTGTTCAGCTTTGCTCCTAGAAAAATTATCTCTTGGGATGGCAGCAATCTTGATTTTTGCATGTTGACTGTGTATCCCAAGGCCTGTAGCAATTGAATGACATAATCCAAGTGTTTTATCAAGGTTTGTTTGCTGTCTGCTTGAATGAGGCAGTCGTCCAGGTAAGGGTATATTTGTATCCCCTGGAGTCTGCAATGTGCCACTACTGATGCCAGACATTTCGTGAATACTCTGGGCACAGTAGATAAGCCAAACAGCAATGCTGAGAATTGATAGTGCTCTGTTCCTGCAAGAAATCTGAGGTATCTTCTGCAACTGTGTCTGATAGGGACATGCAGGTATGCCTCCTTGAGGTCCAGAGAAACCAGCCAAGACCCCTTGCCCAGCATGGGAAGAAGTTGCTGTAACGTCAGCATCTAGAATTTTGGCACCATGAGAAGAGTATTTAGAACGGATAAGTCCAAAATAGGCCTCCATTGCTTTTCTTTTCTTGGAACAAGGAACAGTCTTGAGTAAAATCCCTGGCCTTGTTCCTGAGGAGGAACCTTCTCTATTGCTTTTATCTGTAACAGCTTTGAGACTTCTCTGAGTGCCTCTGTCCTTTGATTTTGTGGCAGGTTTGGCATGCCTTGTCCTGTTGGTAAAGTATGGAAGTGGAACCTGTAACCTCTGTCTATTATGTCCAGAATCCAATTGTCCTTTGTTATAATGTGCCAGTTTCTTGAGAATAGAGATAATTTTCCGCCTAGAGGTGCTTCTCTGAGCCTTGGTAGGCGGAGTGATAGGTAAGTCATTGTGATTGTCCCTGTGGTGCAGGTGAACTACCTGCGCCACTTCTTTGATTTTGAGGTTGCCATTGGCGGCCCCAGTAGGAGCCTCGGTATTGCCCTCTACCTCGAGAACGCATGTTCTTTCCCCTTTGAAACTTGTCTGAGTCTGGAAAGGACCAATTCTTTGAAGGCCAATTCCTGCTGAATCTGGGTGGCTGAACCTGGAGGAAATCTTTTACTGTCTGTACTGATTTAGCCTTCTCCTCAATAGACTTCAACACATCCTGAGCATTAGCACCAAATAGCTTCTGTTTATCCAGAGGTGCGTCCAGGAGCTTTACTTTAACATGATCCGGCAGTGGCTGCTCTTTCAACCAAGCATGTCTACGGATAAAGTACAGTTTTGTACCTACCATAAATGTAGATGTCCGAGAGGAATGCATCTGCAGTCCTTACAAATGGGTTGTCCTGTCGTCAGGCAGCCCTTCCAAAGTCTGGGTCTGGCTTCGGCTGGTGTCGCACTTCACCCGACGTCATTGCAGCAGTTATTCGGGTATAAAGGCACCAGCAGACGCCATTTTCCTCAGTGTTTCTTGCCCCAGATGCCAGGAGCCCTCTTGGTAGGCTAAATTTGGATAATTGCCAAGGTTTCCAAATAGTAGAGAGCAAACACACAAAATAAACATGTGTGTACATATATACAAACAAACAAATACACCATAATAGATCCCCCCCAAGCTAGCTGAAGATTGGTAAGAACCCTAGGAGTACCTCAGAGGGGAAGGAGGGTGGGTAATCCTGACTGCAGATGCATTCCTCTCGGACATCTACATTTGTGGTAGGTACAAAACTGTACTATGTCCTTCAAGGATGCATCTGCAGTCCTTACAAATGGGTAGAATACCATAGCTAAACTAGGGGAGGAGGAAATGAGAATAGATTATGGTGTAGTCAGGATCCCTTGCAAAACAGCAGTGGCAAAGCCAGCACGGGATCTAGAGTATAGAGGTAAGTTATAATGCTTGGCAAATGTATGCACGGAGGTCCAAGTAGCAGCCTCTATAATGTCCTTGGTAGGCCCTCTTCCAAAGAAAGCTGTGGTAGTGGCTGTGGCCCTTGTGGAGTGAGGCCTGATGTTCTCTGGAGTTTTCTTTCCATGGTAGGAGTAAGTCTAATGCAATTTCCTATCCATTTGGAGATTGTCTGTTTAGAAATTGGTTTTCCTTCTTTTCCTGTTGCATAAGCTACCAGAAGCTGGTCAGTTTTTCTATTGTTTTTTGTCCTGTCCAGGTAGTAGCGTAATTGCCTGTGTACATCCAAGGTATGTAAGAGCTTTTCTCCCTGTTCTGTGGATTGGGAAGAATGTAGGAAGGTGGATAGCCTGATTTAAAGAGACTCTGGATACCACCTTAGGCATAAATGTAGGATTTGTTCTCATGGACACTATCTTGATGGAAGATCAGGAAGGGTTGTACTGCCATTAATGCTTGTAGTTCAGAGACCCTTCTTGCTGAAGTTATTGCCAGCAGGAAGGCAGTCTTCCAGGATAAGTATTGCAAGTCTGCTGTAGCTGCTGGCTCGAAAGGAGGTAGAGTCAGTTTTTCTAGCACAAAGTTCAAGTCCCATGCTGGCAATGGAGATTTCCTGGGAGGTTTTACTTTAATTCCCCTCAGAAACTGTCTGAGCAGAGGATGCGAGAAGACAGGAGGATCCAAGCTGTATTGTGCTGAAATAGCTGATGCATGTATCTTGATGGAGGAATAGGACAGGCCTGTGTGGTAGAGCTCCGCCAAGTACTCCAGGATGTTGGCTATGTTCACCAGTGTCACAACTTGCCCCTTTGCAGCACTCCAGATGAGATATCTTTTCCATTTTGCTGCATAATTCTTTCTCGTTGAAGGTCTACGAGCCTCCAGGATTATGTCCTTAACCCTTTGGGATAAATTTGGGTTAATTTCTGTTATGTAATGTTCCAGGCAGTTAGCTGCAGAGTTTTTAGGTTTGGATGCAGAATGTTGTAGTTGTTCTGTGTCAGCAGTAATGGGATCAGGGGCAGTTTCCATATTTGTTCCCGGGACATGCTCCTCAGCAGTGGGTGCCAATGTTGTCTTGGCCAGTCTGGGGCTATCAGAATGATCCTCGGACGTTCCTCTTTGATCTTGAGAAGCACCTTGTGCATCAAAGGAAGTGGTGGGTCATTATGCTGTCAGGCTTTTCCAACTGAAGGATAGGAGTCCACCTTCCAAGCAAGTGGGTGGTAAGTCCTTGTGCAGAATTTCTTCAACTGGTGATTGTATGGGGATGCAAACAAGTCTATTTGTGGCAATCCCCATTCTCTTGTGATGGCTTTGAAGATGTCCGGATGCAGCATCCATTCGTGGGCATCTGTTGTAGTTCTGCTTAATATGTCTGCTAGAATGTTTTCCTTCCCTGGTACATAAATTGCCTGTAACTGAAGGTTGTAGCTCAGAGCCACATCCCATAGGTCTAGTGCTAGCCGGCATAGGGGGTATGAGTGTGCCTCCCTGTTTGTTGATGTACCACATAACTGTGGTGTTGTCTGTCCTTATCAACAGCTGGCCTTCGTGGAGAAGAGGTCTGAATGCCTGGATTGCCAATTTTACTGCCATCATTTCTTTTAGATTTATGTGCAGATGCAGTTGGTCTTGAGTCCATAGGCCTTGAATGCACTTGTCCATCATGTGTGCCCCCCAACCGAGGTCTGAGGCATCTGTCGTGATAGTTTGTCTTGGCTGACTTTTGCAGAAGGGCAGTCCTATGTTTGATTGACAGGCCTGAGCCCACCAAATGAACTCTTGCTTCAGGCATGGGATCATTGGAATTTTGGTTTCCAGGCTGTGCTTGTGCTGAGACCACAAATTCTTTAGGTACCACTGTAGGTTTCTCATATGAAGCCTGGCATGAGGGACCAGAATTATGCAGGATGCCATGAAGCCTAGAGCTTGTAGCACTTTTCTTGCGGTTAGATGGCTCCGCTTTGTTAATGCCAAGAAATAGAGAGGAAGTTGCTCTTTCTTTTCTGCAGTTAGAAATGCCATTTGTTTTGATGTGTCCAGTTCTGCACCCAGAAAGGTTATTATTTGGGATGGAATCAGCCTTGACTTTTTTGAATTGACTGTGTATCCCAGGGCTTGTAGCAGGTAGATGACTCTTTGTAAGTCTTCTGTTAATTTGTTTTTGTTGTCCGCTTGTATCAGGCAGTCGTCCAGGTAGGGATAGATTTGAATTCCCTGAAGTCTGCAATGAGCGATTACTGATGCCAGGCATGTCGTGAACACTCTGGGCGCAGTAGATAAGCCAAAGGGCAATGCTGAGAATTGATAATGCTCTGATCCTGCAAGAAATCTGAGGTATCTTCTGCAAATTGGTCTTATGGGGACGTGCAGGTAAGCCTCCTTGAGATCTAGAGTTACCAGCCAAGACTCCTTGCCCAGCATGGGAAGAAGCTGCTGTAGGGTCAGCATTTTGAATTTTGGAACAATGAGGAATGTGCTTAGAGCGGACAGATCTAGAATAGGCCTCCATTTGTTTTCTTTTCTTGGTACCAGGAAGAGTCTGGAGTAAAATCCCTTCCCTTGCTCCATAAATGGTACCTTTTCCACAGCATGCATTCCTAATAATTGAGATATTTGTTTTAGAGCTTCTGCCCTTTGAGAAGGTGGTAGGTTTGGCCTTCCTCTCTTTCCTGGTAGTGTATGGAAATGGAACCTGTAACCTTTGTCTATAGTCTGCAAAATCCATTTTTCTCTTGTAATGCAGTGCCAGTTTCTTGAAAATAATGTTAGCTTGGGTGCTTCTAGTTGTTCAAGTCACTGTGATTGAGTTGTTGTACTGGTGGTGGCTGTATCCGTGGTTGTTACCCTGCCACTGGCGACCCCTGTAGGCACCCCTGGATTGGTTTCTGCCTCTAGAGCGCCTATTCCTGCCTCTTTGTGCCTTAAGTCCGGAAAGGACCAATTCTTGGAGGGCCAATTCCTGCTAAACCTTGGAGGTTGAACTTGTAAGAAATCTTTTACTGTTTGCACAGATTTTGCTTTCTCTTCCATCTTTTCAGAACCTGCTAAATAAATTGACCTTGTCCATAGGTGCATCCAAAAGCTTAGATTTGACATGGTCTGGTAATGCCTGCTCTTTCAACCATGCATGCCTCCTGATAACTGTGCCAGTCATGGCTGATCTAAAGGAAGCCTCCAGTGCATCATAGCCACATTTTAAAGAATGGTTACTAACCTGCTGTATGTTATGTAACATTTCTTGAACATACTTTTTATCTAAAGATTCTTCAGAGGACAGCTTTTTAGTCAACTGGTCAAGCATAAACTCTTGATATTGAATCATATGAAATTGGCAGTTCAAAGCTCTAGCTGACAAAGTAGCAGAGGTGTAAACTTTTACCCCATCTCTAAGGACCTGGATTCCCTATCAGAGGGGAGGGGGGTTTTAGAAGAAGTCGCTGCTACAGCTTTAGGGCCCTGGGAGATAGAAACTAAGTGGTGATGAGTGTCCGGGACCCTGTAGTACCTATCTGGTTTAGCAGGAGCCGGAGGTAAAGTATCAGGAGTAGTGCAAGCATCATTAAATGCATCATCAACAACAGATAGAACTGGAGGAATAGCTAAAGGCCTATGCTGTGGTAAGTGTAGAAAGGTCCTAAGCCTTTTTCTAGAGTCTGAGAAATCTTGGCCCTGCCACTGAAATTGTTCCCTCATAGCATGCAAGGTTTCCCCAAAGGAAAATTCCTCAGGAGGAGAGGCTGAAGGGATGGACTCCTCAGCATCAGAGTCTTCGTAAGGAGAATAAGAAGCCTCAGGAGGGTCTGTATGTTCTGAATCATCAGAAGAATCATCTGTGGCTACTGGCTCAGGGGCTCTGCTCTAGGCCTCTTTTCTGGAGGAGGGAGAGGCCCTGTCTGGATGAGGCTGGGATCCACGAATTAAAGTGATGAGATCCTGTGCCAAAGAAAGCATATGGGAGCTGGTGCTGGGCCTGTGAGAGGGGCTTGGCAGGCACAGGTTTGGAAGTTTTGGCTGCTTTAGCCCTGGCAAAGGACTTAATAGACATAGCTGGAGGAGGCCTAGCAGCTCCACGTGCAGGGGTAGAAATATCTAGTGGAATGGTGTCTGATAAATCCTGTGAAATCGCAACAGAAGGCTGGATTTCAGTATAGAAGAGGCCTCGGTAGAAGGCAAGTTATCGGCTGAAGAACGCTGCTTTCGGTCGCGGCAAAAACGACAACACTGGCTGCAAAACCGCGTTTTCAGGTCAAAACCGCGGGACCGCGAGTGTCGGTCCTTTTGCGCTTTTGGTTATTTGCGTAGTCGGAGGATCCGACGGCATAATGTAGGCAAAATCGGCCGAAAATCTGTTCAGCAAAGTCCGGCGGCGTCTAAGCGCCAGTCGGTTAAAAGAAGCACAGGCTAGACAAGCTGCTACGCCGTGGTCTGGGCCTAAACAATGTATGCAATAGGAGTGGAAATCTTTATGAGGTATTTGTTTCCCACAAGATAAACAGTTATTAACTTTCTCTGACATCGGCTGAGGCAAGAAAGAGTCCCCAACGGGTACTTAGCTTTATAGAAGTCTTCAAAGTAGTATTCGGTAGTAGTAATCTCTGGATCTGACCGACCGGCACTAACAGCTTCTGCTTCTAAGAAAGACTGGGCTGGTGCCTTTAGACCCCAATAACTGCCGCAATGACGCCGGGTGAAGCCAGACCCAGACTTTCTGCCTGACGACAGGACAACCCATTTGTAAGGACTGCAGATGCATCCTTGAAGGACACCAGCCCCTGTCATAGCTGCCCTACATGAAGCTTCCAATGCATCATAACCACACTGAAGAAAATGGTTGCTAACCTGCTGGGAATTATGAATCAAATCCTGCAATGCCTTTCTATCTATAGGCTCAGGAGAGGCTAGTTTTTTTCTGCAAATCATCCAGTAAATAATCCTGGTACTTAAACGTATGGAAAAGGCAGTTAAGTGACCTCATAGCAAGGGTGGTAGAGGTATAAACTTTTTTACCCCATCTCTCCAGGGACCTTGCTTCCCTGTCAGCTGGAAGTGGATTTTTGGCAGAAGAGGAAGCCACTCCTTTGGGGCCCTGTGAAATAGTTTCTAGATCCACAGATTGGGCCTTAAAGAAATGCTTGTGAGTGTTAGGGACCCTGTAATATCTGTCTGGCTTGACAGGAGCAGGAGGGAGAGAATCAGGGGAAGCACTGGAGTCTGAAAATACATCATCCAGAACATCCAAAACTGGAGGGATAGCCAAAGGTCAGTGCTGGGGTAACTTGAGGAAGGTACGAAGCCTTTTCCTAGAATCAGAAAATTCCTGACCCTGCCACTTAAAATGTTCCCTCATGGAGTGGAGGACTTCACCGAAAGAAAAATCCTCCGGAGGAGAGGCTGAGGGAATTGATTCCTCAGCATCAAGAGTCCTCATAGGCTTGGAAGGATTCTTCTTGGGTGTCTAAATGCTCTGAATCCCCAGAGGCTTCATCTGAAGAGAGGTTGTCTGCCTGCTCAGTTCTAGGCCTTTTTTCTGCAGGTGGCTGAGAACCTCTGTCTGGATGGGGCTGAGACCCCCTGATAAGAGAGATTAGATCTGCAGCAAGAGACATAATCTGTCTATCAAAAGAAGGGGCCTGAGAGGTAGGTTTAGGATGGGCCTTGGCCTGGCTGGTGGCCTTAGCACGTGCAAAGGCCTTGATGGACATGGATACAGGAGGCCTAGCTGCCCCACGTGCAGGGGTAACCTTGTCCACAGGAATGGTGTCGGGTAGATCGAGAACTTCGGTTTCTGGGGGAATATCAACAACCGGCACCAGTGTAGTCTCAGAGACCGAAGAGCGTGGTAATGCGGTGTCGTCGGCCTGGAGCGGTTGAATAATCACTTCCGAAGGGACCAAAGCACTCGCAGAGGGCTTAGGAGAAGTATCGGTGGAATATGTGGGCCGAGGGTGTCAGTCCCGGTCCTTACGTTTTTTGGTAGTTTGTGCTGTCGGTTGTTCCAACGACATGTTGCAAGCGTAGGATTCGCCAAAAAAGTTTTCAGCAAATTCTGCCCGGCGCCTGAGTGCGCTTATTAAAGCAAGCACAGGCCGAGACGTTGTGGTCTGGGCCCAGGCAAGGGAGGCAGTAAGAATGGAAGTCCTTATGAGGTATTTGTTTACCACAAGACAAAATTATTAACTTTCTCAATTTGTTCTGACATCGGCTGAGGCAAGAAAAAATGTTCCCCAACGGGGTACTTAGCTTTTTAGATGACTTCAGTAACTGAAAACACAGGAGCTGACCGACCGGCACTTGCGAACTGCTTCGGGCACCGCGCGGCAAGAGAGACTGAAGAAGATGGTGTCGGCTGATGCCTTTATACCCCAGCCGCTCTGACGTCGGGGAGGAGGCGACATCAGCCGACGCCGGACCCAGACTTTGGAATCCGGCCGACCGAAGGGCTGCCTGAGGCAGGACAACCCATATGTTAGGACTGCAGTTGCATTCTTGAAGGACATCAATCTTTTCCATTTCCCAGCATAAGATTTTCTAGTGCTAGGATGTCTAGCTTCTAAAAGGACATCCATAACCTGCTTGGATAGAGAAGAAGGAATCAAAGGCCCTGGATTAACCAGGCTGCCAGGCAGAGTTTTGACCCGAGAGTATAGAACCTGACCCTGATGCTGCGGCAGAAGGGTCGGAGACTGAGGTAAAATCCAAGGGGGATCCAGGCATAGATGTTTCAAAGTTGGGTACCAAAACTGCCGAGGCCAATTTGGAGATAGCAAGATAATCATCTTGGGCTTGTCCTGTTTTATCTTTAATAAGACCCGTGGAAGAGGGAAGGCATATCCCGAGCCCGAGAGGTTCCTCCAACTGAATGACAGGGCATCCACTTTCCAAGCTTTTCTGTGGAAGGTCCTGGAGCAAAATTTTGGCAGTTGATTGACATGGGATGCAAAGAGGTCTATGTGAGGACATCCCCGGACTGCAGTTATCATTCTGAATATTTTGGTGTCCAGCATCCATTCAGGAGGATCCGAAAGGTTTCTGCTCAGACTGTCTGCTGGGAAATTCTGTTTCCCTGGAAGGAACGGAGCTTGAAGATCCAGATTGTAAACTAGAGCTGTGTTCCATAAATTCATGGCTAGTCTGCAAAGGGGGTAGGAATGAGATCCCCTTTGCTTGTTTATATACCACATAACTGTGGTGTTGTCTGTCCGTACCAGTAGTTGTCCTGGTTGCAAAAGATTCTTGAAGGCCAATAGAGCAATCGGCTAACATTTCCTTCAAGTTGATGTGCAGGTGTCTGTGATTCTTTGTCCAAAAGCCCTGCTGACAATTGCCCTGAAAATGGGCTCCCCAAGCATAATCAGAGGCATCCGTGGTCAGAATCTGAGTGGCAGGAGGCAGGCGAAAGGGTTTCCCTTTGTTTAGAGCACATGCCCTGGACCACCAAAGAAATTCCTTTTGAAGGCAAGGAAGGACGGGGATCAGTGTGTCCAAACTGTGGCAATGCTGAGACCATACACTCTTTAGGTACCACTGTATTTCCTCATGTGTAGTCTTGCATATGGTATGAGAAGGATGCAGGAAGCTATGTAACCCAAAGCCTGCAGGAATTTCCTTGCAGATAGTAGAGTTAGAATTGTCAAGGTTCTGAAAGTTGAAGCCAGCTGTAACTGTTTTCCGGATGTCAGAAATTCCATCTGGGATTTGGTGTTTAGGAGTGCTCCCAGAAAAATCATTTGTTGTGAGGGAGTCAAATTTGACTAGGTTTACAGAGAATCCCAGGAACTTGAGGAGATTCTGAACAAAATCTAGATGCTGGAGTAAGACATCCTTCCTGTCTGCCTGAACAATCGTCCAGATAAGGGTAAATATGAATCCCCTTGAGTCTGCAGTATGCTACTACTGGAGCCAGGCATTTGGTAAAGACCCTGGGCGCAGTAGACAATCCAAAGGGCAGCGCAGAGAATTGAAAGTGCCTCGACCCGACCTTGAACCCGAGGTATTTTCTGCGATCCTGTCTGATGGGAATGTGTAAATAAGCTTCCTTTAAATCCAAAGTTACCATCCAAGCATCTTTGGATAGCATTGGAAGTAGCTGCTGAAGAGTAAGCATCTTGAATTTTGGAATCTCTAGAAAAGTGTTCAAGACCGAAAGATCCAGAATGGGTCTCCATGAGTTTTGTTTCCTTGGGACTAGAAAGAGCCTTGAGTAAAAACCTTTTCCCATCTCTGAACGTGGAACCAGTCACAGCCAACAGAGCATCCACCTGACTTAAGGCCTCCATCCATTGATGTTTTGGAAGGTCTGGCCATCCGTTTGACCTTGGCAAGGTATGAAAATGGAATTTGTAACCTCTTAAAACCACATCCAAAACCCATTTGTCTTGAGTTATGAGAGTCCAATTCTGAGAGAGCTTTCCTCCGAGGGGGGCTTCCAGGCAAGAAGTTCCTGTAGCCCAACAGAGGGAGTCATTGAGTTTGTTTCCTTTGAGTTTGTGGCCTGTCTTCTCCGCCCCTAAGGGTGGAGGCAGTCCATTGTCTAGGTCTATAAGTGGCTTGTGCTTGAGACCGTCCACTGGAGCATCTATATCTACCCCTCTGAGGCCTGTCTAAGTGGGGAAAGGACCAATTTTTAGAAGGCCAATTCCTGTTAAATCTAGGTGGCTGTACTTGTAAGAAATCCTTAACAGTTTGCATGGATTTCGCCTTGTCCTCCAGCTTTTTAATCACTTCTTCAGCCTTAGAACCAAACAAAACATCATGTTGAACAGGAGCATCCAATAACTTAGCCTTAACTTGTTCTGGTAAATTTTGCTCTCTAAGCCATGCATGCCTTCTAATGACTGTGCCAGAGGCCGCAGCTCTGCAAGAAGCTTCCAAGGCATCAAATCCACAATGCAAACCAGGTTTCCCAACTTGTTCAGTGGCATGTAGTAAATCATGTAATTCCTTATCTGCACAAGCAGAAATGGAAGTAAGCTTTTGCTTTAAAACAGACAAGAGAAATTGCTGGTATTTAAACATATGAAACTGGCAGCTTAAAGCCCTAATGGACAGAGTAGCAGAAGTGTACACCTTCTTGCCCCATCTATCTAAGGAACAAGAATCCTTTTCAGTAGGAATGGGATTTTTGGCAGAAGCAGCCTTAACTCCCTTGGGGCCCCGAGAAATGGCTTCAGGGTCAGCAGAAGGTTCTTATACAAAAATTGATGGGAATCAGGAACCCTGTAGTATCTATCAGGTTTAACAGGAGCAGGAGGAAGAGAGTCAGGTGTTAAGTTAGCTTCCGAAAAGGCATCACCCACAATATCCAAAAAGTACAGTTTTGTACCCATCATAAATGTAGATGTTTGAGTGGGGATACAGCTGCAGTCCTCATATATGGGTTGTCCTGCCGTCAGGCGATCCCTCGGTCGGCCGAATTCCAAAGTCCTGGTCCGGCATCGGTTGTTGTCGCTTCTTCCCTGACGTCAGTGCGCCAGGGGTATAAAGGAACCAGCTGACGCCATTTTCTTCAGTGTTTCTTGCCCTAGATGTCAGGTGCCCTCAGAAGGAAGGCTAAACCTAAAAACATGGATAACAATCCAAACAGTAATAGTAAGCAAATACACCATAAAGAATACCCCAGTTAGGTTGTATGTGGTGGTGCTAAACATTATGCTCGTCTCAGAGGGGTGGGTGGGAGGGAAACCTTGACTGCAGCTGTATCCCCACTCGAACATCTACATTTATGATAGGTACAAAACTGTACTATGTTCATCGTGGATACAGCTGCAGTCCTCACATATGGGTAGAATACCATAGCCAAACTGAGGGTGGTAGGTCCTAAGAGGATGAAGGAACAGCTAACATGCCCTGCAAAAAGTACAGTTTTGTACCTACCATAAATGTAGACGTCCGATAGGTATGCAACTGCAGTCCTGACATATGGGTTGTCCTGCCTCAGGCAGCCCTTCGGTCGGCCGGATTCCAAAGTCTGGGTCCGGTGTCGGCTGATGTCGCCCTTTCCCCGACGTCAGTGTGCCTGGGGGTATAAAAGCGTCAGCTGATGCCATCTTCTTCAGTGTTTCTTGCCCCAGATGCCAGGTGCCCTCTAAGGAAGGCTAAATTTTGAAAATAGAGAAAAAATTCCAGACAAACAACAATAAAAACAAATACACCATAAAAGATAACCCCAGGCAACTAAAATGAGGGGTAGATACCCAAAAGAATGTCACAGTGGGGTAGGTGGGAGGGAAAACCTGACTGCAGTTGCATACCTATCGGACATCTACATTTATGGTAGGTACAAAACTGTACTATGTCCTTCAAGGATGCAACTGCAGTCCTGACATATGGGTTGAATACCATAGCCAACCTGGGGGTGGAAGGCACTAAGACAAAGATGGTGTAGCTAAAATGCCCTGCAGGACTGCAGTAGCAAACCCTGCTCTGGATATGGAATATAAAGGCAGGTTGTAATGCTTGGAAAATGTATGCACGGAGCTCCATGTAGCAGCTTCTAAAATGTCCTTTGTAGCCACCCCTCTTAAAAAAGCTGTGTAGGTGGCTGTAGCTCTGGTGGAATGTGGCCTGATGTCAGCTGGCAGAGTTTTTCCATGAAAAGAGTTGCAGAATCGAATGCAATTGCCAATCCATTTAGAAATTGTCTGTTTGGAAATTGCTTTTCCCTGCACTCCAGCAGCGTAAGCTACAAAAAGCTGGTCAGATTTTCTGAAAGTCTTTGTTCTGTCCAAGTAGTAGAGCAACTGTCTGTGTATGTCCAAGGTGTGCAGAAGTCTCTCTCCTTTATTTTGAGGATTAGGAAAGAAGGTAGGCAGGTGAATAGCTTGATTCAGGGATACCCTGGATACCACTTTTGGCATGGATGGACGGATTGGTTCTCAAAGAAACTTTGTCCTGATGAAAAATGAGGAATGGTTGAATTGCCATGAGGGCCTGTAGCTCAGAGACCCTTCTTGCTGAGGTTACTGCCAGAAGGAAAGCTGTCTTCCAAGACAGAAATTGCAACTGTGAAGAAGCTGCTTATTCAAAGGGAGGAAGAGTTAATTTTTCCAACATGAAGTTGATGTCCCATGCAGGCACTGGTGGTTTCCTTGGAGGATTGATGTTCTTTATACCTCTTAGAAACTGTCTTAGCAATGGGTGAGAAAATACAGGCGGATCAGTGTTATATTCTGCAGATATTGCTGAAGCATGTATTTTTATGGAAGAATAAGAAAGGCCATTGTGGAGCATTTCAGCCAAATATTCTAGGATCTGTGGAATGCTCATCACTGATGGGCCTTGACCCTTTTTGCTGTTCCAGATAAGAAATCTCTTCCATTTTGCTGAGTATGTCTTTCTAGTGGAAGGTCTGCTAGCCTCCAGGATGATATCTTTTACCCTCTTGGAAAGTGTATCCTGATGAAGAGTCATGGAATCTTCTAGGCCGTCAGCTTTAATGTTTTCAGGCTGGAGTGTAGAGTCCTGTAATTGTGCTGTGTCAGAATAAGAGGCCATTGAGGCAGGAGCCATGGATTGGTGTGTGACATGCTCCGCAGCAGTGGGTACCAGTGTTGTCTTGGCCAGTCTGGAGCTATCAGAATGACTTTCGGTTGCTCTGTCTTGATCTTCAGTAACACCTTGGTCATCAAAGGAAGAGGTGGGAATGCATATACTGTTAGAGAGTTCCAACTGAAGGAGAGCGTCCACCTTCCATGCTTGAGGATGGTATGTCCTTGTGCAAAATTTTTTCAGATGGTGATTGATGTGGGAGGCAAAAAGATCTATGTCCGGCCTTCCCCATGCTTGAGTTATTTGAAAGAAAATGTCTGGGTGCAACATCCATTCGTGAGGGTCCATGATGTTTCTGCTTAGGCTGTCCGCCAGAACATTATCCTTCCCTGGTACAAACTGGGATTGCAGCTCTATTTTTAATTGCAGGGAAATATCCCAGAGATTCATTGCCAGTCTGCAAAGAGGGTAGGAATGGGTACCTCCTTGCTTGTTTATGTACCACATAACTGTGGTATTGTCTGTCTTTATTAGTAGATGGCCCTGATGCAAGAACTTTTCAAAGGCCTCGATTGCATGTATCACTGCCAACATTTCTTTTTGGTTGATGTGCAGGTGCAATTCTTTTTGTGTCAATTGTCCTTGAATGCATCTGCCCTCCATGTGCGCCCCCCATTCATGGTCTGAGGCGTCTGTTGTAATGGTTTGGCTTGTATGAGGCTGGCTGAAAGGCAGACCTTTGTTTATCTGGCTTGCTTGAGCCCACCACAGAAAACCATTTTGAAGGCATGGAATGAGTGGAATCAATGCTTCCAGGCTGTGGCTGTGTTGAGACCATAGACTTTTTAGATACCATTGTAGTTTCCTCATATGCAGCCTTGCTTGTGGAATCAGAAGAATGCAAGATGCCATGAAACCCAGGGCCTGCAGGATCTTCCTTGCAGTCATCTGGGTTTGTGTTGCCAGTTTTCTGAAGTATTCTGGCAATTGTTCTTATTTTTCTTCTGTCAGAAACGCCATCTGGGTGTTTGTGTCCAGTGTGGCACCCAGGAAAATTATTTGTTGGGATAGTACGAGTCTTGATTTCTGAATGTTGACTGTGTATCCCAAGGCCTGCAGTAGGTGAATGACATAGTCCAAGTTTTTTTTAACAAGGCTTGTTGGCTGTCCGCTTGTATAAGGCAGTCGTCCAGGTAAGGGTATATTTGTATCTCCTGAAGTCTGCAATGTGCAATTACTGATGCCAGGCATTTCGTGAACACTCTGGGCGCAGTAGATAAGCCAAAGGGCAATGCTGAGAATTGATAATGCTCTGAGCCTGCAAGAAATCTGAGGTATCTTCTGCAACTTTGACTGGGACATGCAGGTATGCCTCCTTGAGGTCCAGAGTTACCAGCCAAGACCCCTTGCCCAGCATGGGAAGGAGTTGCTGCAAGGTCAGCATTTTGAATTTTGGCACAATGAGGCAAGTATTCAGTGCGGACAAGTCCAGTATAGGTCTCCATTGGTTTTCTTTTCTTGGAACAAGGAACAGTCAAGTAAAATATTTGGCCTTGTTCTGCAGAAGGAACATTTTCTATTGCTCTTATTTGTAGTAGCTTTGCTATTTGTTTGAGTGCCTCTGCCCTTTGATTTGGTGGCAGGTTTGGCATGCCTTGTCTTGTTGGCAAGGTATGAAAATGTAACTGAAAACAGGATACTCAGTGCGAAAGAAAGAACGCTGCTCGTACGAGAAGGAACAGTTTAATCCACATATAACATAGAACACAAGCTGCAGGTTAAGCGCTTTCAACTGAAGAAATCAGTCTTCATCAGAAGTTCTGATGAAGACTGATTTCTTCAGTTGAAAGCGCTTAACCTGCAGCTTGTGTTGTTCTATGTTATATGTGGATTAAACTGTTTCTTCTCGTACGAGCAGCGTTCTTTCTTTCGCACTGAGTATCCTGTTTTCAGATATATTGTCGTGGCATCTAGCATATTTGTGAGTTTTCGAAGGTATGAAAATGGAATCTGTATCCTTTGTCTATTATGTCCAGTATCCATTTGTCCTTTGTAATACTGTGCCAATTTTGTGAGAATAAAGATAATTTTCCGCCCAAAGGTGCTTTTAATTGAGCCCTGGATGGCGGTGTCAAAGTCAAGTCATTGAGATTGTCCTTGTGGAGCAGTTGAAGGTCCTGCCCCACCTCTCTGGTTCGGAGGCTGCCATTGACGTCCTCTGTAGGAGCCTCGAGTTTGCCCTCTACCACGTCTGTTTTTGCCTCTTTGAAATTTGTCTGTCTGGAAAGGACCAATTCTTAGAAGGCCAATTCCTGCTGAATCTTGGAGGTTGTACCTGGAGGAAATCTTTGACTGTTTGCACTGATTTTGCAGTTTCCTCTATTTTCTTTAAAACTTCTTGAGCAGTAGCACCAAATAGCTTTTGTTTTTCTAGTGGTGCATCCAGAAGCTTAATTTTCACTTGGTCTGGCAATGTTTGTTCCTTTAACCAAGCATGTCTACGTATGACAGCACCTGTCATTGCTGCTCTACATGAAGCTTCCAATGCATCATATCCACACTGAAGGAAATGGTTGCTGAACTGCTGTGCATTATGAACCAAATCCTGCAACCCCTTTCTATCTAATGGTTCAGGGGAGGCCAATTTCTTTTGCAAGTCATCTAACATGTACTCCTGATACTGAATCATATGAAATTGACAATTTAATGCTCTCATAGAAAGGGTGAAGAAGTGTATACTTTCTTGCCCCACCTTTCTAAAGCCCTAGAATCTCTTTCAGAAGGTAGTGGATTCTTAGCAGTAGTGGAGGAAACCCCTTTAGGCCCCTGAGAAATAGTTTCTGGGTCAGCAGTATGGCCCTTGTACAGAAATTGATGTGTGTCTGGGACTCTATAGTACCTGTCTGGCTTGACAGGAGCAGGAGGGAGAGAGTCAGGGGAAACACTAAGTACACATCATCTAAGACATTTAAAACTGGAGGAACAGCTAAGGGTCGATGCTGAGGTAGCTTTAAAAATTTCCTTAACCTTTTCCTAGAATCTGAGAATTCCTGGCCTTGCCATTTGAAATGTTCTTTCATGGAATGAAGCGTTTCCCCAAAAGAAAATTCCTCGGGAGGGGAAGCAGAGGGAATGGATTCCTCTGCATCAGAATCCTCGTAGGCCAGGAAGGCGGCCTCCTGGTAATCAGAATGTCCAGAATCACCTGAGGCATCATCAGAAGACTGGGGATCTACCTGCTCAACCCTAGGCCTTTTGTCAGAAGGCGGCTGAGATCCTCTATCTGGATGTGGCTGTGAACCCCTGATTAAGGAAATAAGGTCTTCAGCCAAACTTAAAATCTGAGAACCAGAAGTGGGTCCCTGAGAAACAGATCTTGGAAGGGGAGACTTAGCCTGTTTGTCAATTAAGGCCTACACACCTGCTAAGGCTGCCAGACACAGGCCTGGCAGCCCCACGTGCTGGAGTAGTTTTATCCACAAAAATAGTGTCAGAAATTTCCTGGGCCTCGGTCTCAGAAGGGAAAACAGAAACCGGCACAGAGCTGGTGGCCTCCGGTACCGATGTAACCGGTGGAGCGGTGTCGGTCTGTAGCGGTTATGAAACCGCCTCAGAAGAGACAGACACTCGCGGTAGGCCTAAGCGTGGTGTCGGCCGAGACCGCGTGTGCCGGTCCTCTATCCTTCCGTTTTTTTAGGTAAATGTGCTGTCGGAACATCCGACGGCATGATATAACAGAAATCTTGCCCAAGATAATCCTCTGCAAACTCTGCCCGACGCCTAAGAGTGTGTTTATTGAAAGAAGCACAAGCTGTACAGGCCGAGATGTTGTGGTATGGGCCTAGGCAGGGTAAGCAGTAAGAGTGGAAATCCTTATGAGGTATTTGTTTCCCACAAGTTAAACAATTATTAACTTTTACAGTTTCATCTGACTACATCGGCTGAGGCAAGAAAAGGTCCCCAATGGGGTACTTGGCTTTTTTGAAGACTTCGGTAGCTGAAATCACAGAAGCTGGCCGACCGGCACTTGCGAATGGCTTCTGCTTCGGGCACCGCGCGGCAAGAAAGACTGAAGATGGCGTCGGCTGACGCTTTTATACCCCAGGAGCACTGATGTCGGGGAAAGGGTGACATTAGCCGACGCCAGACCCAGACTTTGGAATCCGGCCGACCGAAGGGCTGCCTGAGGCAGGACAACCCATATGGCAGGACTGCAGTTGCATCCTTGAAGGACATCTGCAGTGGCAAACACTACTCTAGATCTGGAATATAAAGGCAGGTGGTAGTGTTTGGAGAATGTATGCACAGAGCCCCAAGTAGCAGCTTCTAAAATGTCCTTTGTGGCTACCCCCCTTAGGAAGGCAGTGGAGGTAGCGGTTGCCCTTGTAGAGTGAGACCTGATACTAGTAGGCACAGACTTTCCATGAAAAGAGTAGCAGAACCGTATGCAATGGGAAATCCATTTAGAAATAGTTTGCTTGGAGATGGCTTTGCCCTGCACCCCTGTTGCATAGGCCACAAAGAGTTGCTCAGTTTTTCTGAAGGCCTTTGTTCTGTCAAAATAATAACGCAGCTGCCTGTGAATGTCCAAAGTGTGCAGAAGTCTCTCACCCTTGTTTTGAGGGTTAGGATAGAAGGTTGGCAAGTGTATAGCTTGATTAGAGAAACCTTGGATACCACCTTTGGCATGAAGGACGGATTGGTTCTTAGTGACGCTCTGTCCTGGTGAAATATGAGGAAAGGTTGTACAGCCATCAGGGCCTGTAATTCAGAAACCCTTTGTGCTGAAGTGATGGCTAGTAGGAAAGCTGTCTTCCAGGATAAGTTCTGCAATTCTGAAGAAGCTGCTGGCTCAAAGGGAGGTAAAGTCAACTTTTCTAGAATGAAATTGAGATCCCATGCAGGTACTGGTGGTTTCCTGGGAGGGTTAATGTTCTTAGCCCCTCTGAGAAACTGTTTTAGAAATGGATGCGAGAACAGAGGAGGATCAGTGTTATATTCTGCAGAGATTGCTGAAGCATGAATCTTGATTGAAGAGTATGAAAGGCCACTGTTGAGCATTTCAGCCAAATATTCTAGGATTTGTGAAATCCTCAGTATTCTTGGATCTTGAACCTTTTTCTCATTCCAAACACAAAATCGTTTCCATTTGGCAGAGTAGGCCTTTCTAGTAGATGGTCTTCGGGCCTCCAGAATAATTTCCCTGACCTTCTGGGAGAGCAGGGCCTGTTGTGCTTTCAGGGTATTTTCCAAGCTGCTAGTTTCAGTGACTTCAGCTGAGTGTTCAGAGTTTTGAAGTTGTGCTGTGTCAGCAGAAGAGGCCATTGAGGGTAGAATCCATGGAGGTGAATGCGTCATGCTTTTCAGGAGTGGGTACCAGTGTTGTCTCGGCCAATCCGGAGCTATCAGAATAATTTTTGTTTTTTCTGCTTTGATCTTCAGCAAAACCTTGGCCATTAGAGGAAGAGGAGGGAAGGCATATGCTGTCAGAGCCCTCCAACTGAAAGAGAGGGAATCCACTTTCCATGCTTGTGGGTGAAATGTCCTTGTGCAAAACTTCTCCAACTGGTGGTTCTTGTGGGAGGCAAAGAGATCTGTGTCTGGCCTTCCCCATGCTTGAGTTATTTGTGTGAATATTTTTGGATGTAGTTTCCATTCATGAGGGTCTATCATGTTTTGCTTAGACTGTCTGCCAGTGTACTGTCCTTTCCTGGTACAAACTGGGCTTGTAGTTCGATTTTTAGATCCAAGGACATGTTCCAAAGATTCATTGCCAGCCTGCATAGGGGGTATGAATGAGTTCCCCCCTGCTTGTTTATGTACCACATTACTGTGGTGTTGTCTGTCCATATTAAGAGTTGGCCTGGGTGTAAAAATTCCTCGAAGGCCTTGACTGCATGTATTACTGCCAGCATTTCTTTTTGACTGATATGTAGATGCTTTTCCTTTTGAGACCATATGCCTTGAATGCACCGATTTGCCATGTGCTCCCCCCATGCATGGTCTGAGGCGTCTGTTGTGATGGTCTGACTTGCTTGAGGCTTGCAAAAAGGTAGGCCTATGTTTGTCTGGCATGCTTGAGCCCACCACAGGAATTCCTTTTGAAGACATGGAAGGAGTGGTATCATTGTTTCCAAGCTGTGGCTGTGTTGAGACCATAGATTTTTTAGGTACCATTGTAGTCTCCTCATATGCAACTTTGCACATGGGATTAGAAGGATGCAAGATGCCATGAACCCCAGAGCCTGCAGGATTTTCCTTGCAGAGAGTCTGGTGAACGTTGCCAGTTTTTTGAAGTAATCTTTTAGTTGCCCTTGTTTTTCTGGCATAAGATAAGCCATCTGGGTGTTTGTATCCAATCTGGCACCCAGGAAAGTAATTACTTGGGATGGTACTAGTCTTAATTTCTTTTTGTTGACTGTGCATCCCAGTGCCTTTAGTAACCTTATTATATATTTCAGATGTTTCATCAGGATTTGTTTGCTGTCCGCTTGAATGAGGCAGTCGTCCAGGTAAGGGTATATTTGAATCCCTTGTAGTCTGCAGTGTGCAATTACTGAAGCCAGGCATTTCATGAACACTCTGGGCGCAGTAGATAAACCAAAGGGCAATGCAGAGAATTGATAATGTGATGAACCTGCAAGAAATCTGAGGTATCTTCTGCAATCTTGTCTGATCGGGACATGCAGGTATGCCTCCTTGAGGTCCAGTTACCAGACAAGACTCCTTGCCCAGCATGGGAAGAAGTTGCTGTAAAGTTAGCATTTTGAATTTTGGTACAATCAGGGAAGTATTCAGGATAGACAAGTCCAGTATTGGTCTCCAGTCTTTTTCCTTTCTTGGAACCAGGAACAGTCTTGAGTAAAAACCTTAACCTTGTTCTAGCATAGGCACTTGTTGTATGGCTTTCATTTTTATTAGCTTTGAAATCTGCTGCTGTGCCTCTGCCCTTTGATTTTGTGGCAGGTTTGGCATGCCTCGTCTTTTTGGAAGACTGTGAAAATGGAATCTGTAGCCTCTGTCTATTATGTCCAGCATCCATTTGTCCTTTGTAATAATATATTTTTTGAAAATAAAGCTAGTTTGCCGCCTAGAGGTGCTTCCAATTGAGCCCTGGTTGGCAGATACAGTGGCAAGTCATTGCGTTTGTCTTCGTGGTGCACTTGAACCCTCATCACCACTTCTCTGATTGGGGTTTTGCCATTGACGTCCTCTGTAAGACCCCTGTGACTGGCCCCTACCTCTGGGGCGCCTGTTCCTTCCCCTTTGGTATCTTTCTGTGGCTGGAAAGGACCAATTTTTTGAAGGCCAATTCCTACTGAACCGTGGGGGTTGTACCTGTAGAAAATCTTTAACAGTTTGCATAGATTTTTGTCTTATCCTCCATTTTCTTTAAAACTTCCTCTGCCTTAGCACCAAACAAGACATCCTTTTGCAGAGGTGCATCCAACCGTCTAGCCTTGACATGATCTGGCAATGTTTGTTCCTTTAACCAGGCGTGCCTACGTATTACTGACCCTGTTACAGCTGCTCTACAAGAAGCCTCCAATGCATCATAACCACATTGCAAAGTATGTTTACTCACTTGTTCTGTGTTATCATATCCTGCAACTCTTTTAGATCAGGTTGTTCAGGGAAAGACAATTTACTTCTCAAATCAGACAACATGGACTGCTGGTACTTTATCATGTGAAACTGGCAGTTTAATGCTCTCATACAAAGGGTGGCAGAAGTGTAAACCTTTTTACCCCATCTTTTTAAAGCCCTGGAATCCCTTTCTGACTGAGTGGATTCTTAGCAGTAGAAGCTTTAACCCCCTTGGGTCCCTGGGAAATTGTTTCAGGGTCGGCTGCATGGCCCTTATAAAGAAATTGATGGATATTCAAATCGGGTTTAACAGGAGCTGGAGGTAAAGAATCAGGGGTGAGACAAGATTCAGTATAAACATCATCTAAAATATCAGGAGGTATAGCCAAAGGTCTATGCTGTGGTAATAAAAGGAATTCCCTTAGCCTCTTTTTAGAGTCTGAGTAATCTTGGCCTGCCCAATGGAAGTGTTCCCTCAGAGTGTGTAAGGTTTCCACAAAAGAGTAATCCTCGGGAGGGGAGACAGAAGGAATGGATTCCTCTGCATCCGAATCTTGATAAGGAGAAAAAGATTCTTCCTGATAGTCAGAATGCTCTGAAATAACTGAGGCCTGATCAGAAGATAGGGAATCCTCCTCTACCCTAGGCCTTTTCTCAGGTGGGGGCTGAGAACCTCTGATTAAGGTAATAAGGTCTTCAGCCATCTTTAACATCTGTTTTTTAGGAGTGGGCCCCTGAGGGGAAGTTTTGGGTGGCTGAGATTTGGAATGCTTTGCAGCCTTGGCCCTGGTGAAGGCCTTAATAGAGAAGGTAGCAGGAGGTCTGAAGACCCCACGAGATTTGTGAGATTTTTCCACTGTCTGGGTGTCGGTATCAAAAGAGGCTTCGGTCTCCTCAAGTAACTCTTGGGCCGACACCGTATCAGCCTCCGGTACCAAAGATACCGATGGAGGAATGTCATCAGTAGGCAGGGGCTGCATATTCGCCTCGCTACGAACCGGGACACTCGAGGCCGGATTGAGCGTTGTGTCGGTGGAGGCCGTGGACCACGTGTGTCGGTCCTTGTCCTTTTTTTTCGGTAAATGTGCTGTCGGTAATTCCAACGGCATTTTATAATTAAATTCTTCCCCAAAAAAGTTCTCAGCAAACTCCACCCGACGCTTGATTGTGCGCTTATTAAAAGAAGCACAGGAGCTACAGGCCAAGACGTCATGGTCTGGGCCTAGGCAGGGTATGCAATGGGAATGGAAATCCCTATGAGGTATTTGATTCCCA
Organism: Protopterus annectens; assembly: GCF_019279795.1. Classification (NCBI taxonomy): domain Eukaryota; kingdom Metazoa; phylum Chordata; order Ceratodontiformes; family Protopteridae; genus Protopterus; species Protopterus annectens. The sequence continues at coordinate 1,591,558,421 of NC_056732.1, read as the reverse complement.
CAAGTAAGACAATTAACTTACAGTTTTAAATGACATCGGTCTGAGGCAAGAAAAGGATCCCCAATGGGGTACTTAGCTTTTTAGAAGACTTCGGTATCTGAAATTTCAGTATCTCAGGAGCTGGCCGACTGGCACGAACTGCTTCTGCTTCGGGCACCACGCGGCAAGAAAGACTGAAGAAAATGTCGTCGGCTGGTTCCTTTATACCCCTGGCACACTGACGTGAGGGAAGAAGCGACAACAACCGAAGAAGCGACAACAACCGACGCCGGACCAGGACTTTGGAATTCGGCCGACCGAGGGATCACCTGACGGCAGGACAACCCATATGTGAGGACTGCAGCTGTATCCACGATGAACATCTGGGGGAATGGCCAGAGGCCTGTGTTGGGGAAGAAGAAGAAAATCCCTTAGCCTCTTCTTGGATTCAGAGTATTCCTGCCCTTCCCAGTGGAAATGTTCCCTCATTTCATGCAAAGTTTCCCCAAAAGAAAAATCCTCAGGGGGAGAAGCTGAAGGAATGGAGTCCTCAGCATCAGAATCCTCATAAGGAGGGAAAGAATAATCCTGATCAGAAGAAGAAACTGAGGAAACAGAAGCCTGATCAGAGGAATCATAATAAACATCCTGCCTAGGCCTTTTATCAGGAGGGGGATGGGAACCCCTAATCATAGTAAGTAAATCCTCCGCCACCTTGAGTAACTGTTTCTGTGACTTGGGAGCCGGTTCAGAAGAAGCCTGTGTTGAAGCCTTTGATTTTGAAGAAGTCTTTGCCTTTGTCTTTGCCTTTATAATAAGCTGGGAAGGCCTGAAACCCCCTTCGGAAGCCGGTACCTGCACAGCGGCTCCGGACCCATCCGGAGCGTTGGCCGAAGGTCCTGCTACAGAAATATTTGAAGGCCTTGTTGGCTCCTCATGAGAGTTCGTTTAGGCCATCGGTTCAGAAATGGCCCACGACAGGGGCTGCAAAAGCGCCTCACTGACTACTGCCGAACCTGAAGCTGGCTCCGCATGTGCGCTATCAGATTTGGACCTGGGAGGCCTGTCTTTATCCTTGCGTCGTTTGTGAACTCCAGTAGTCAGTACCATATCAGACAACATTTTGTAGTTAAAGCGCCTACCGAAGTAATTGAATGCAAAATCGTACCTTCGCTTAATAGTACGTGAACTGAATCTGGCACAAAACCGACAACTAGCTACGTCATGGTCTGGGCCTAAGCAAGGAATACAGTAAGAATGAAAATCCTTATGAGGTATTTGCTTCCCACATGAAATACAATTAACTTTGACATCTGAGTGGAGCAAGAAAAAATAAAAGTTTCCCCAACGGGGTACTTAGCTTTGAGTGGAGAAGAAGATCTTCGGACCGAAGTATATAAGAAAACGCTGGAGTCAGCTGACCGGCACTTGCGAACTGCTATCACCGCATGGCAAGAACCACTGGAGAAGATGGCGTCAGCCGTCGGCTTCATACTCCAGGCGCTCTGACGTCAGGGAGCATGGTTGAACAGCAGACGCCGGACCCACACGTTGGGATTCTGGCCGACAGAGGGCTGCCTGCCGGCAGGGGAGAACCCTGCAGTCATGACTGTAGCAGTGAAACACGAACATCTATACTGGGTTAGGCGCAGCTAAGATGCCCTGCAGGACTGCAGTGGCAAAGCCAGCCCTGGTTTTTGAGGACAGTGATAGGTGGTAATGTTTGGTGAAGGTGTGCACTGAACTCCAGGTGGCTGCCTCCAGAATGTCCTTTGTTGGGACTCCTCAGAGGAAGGCTGCTGAGGTTGCTGTAGCCCTGGTAGAATGAGACCTAATATTAGCAGGCACTGGTTTTCCATGGTGAGAATAGCAAAAGCGGATACAATGTACTATCATTTGGAAATGGTCTGTTTGGAAATAGGTTTTCCTTCAACCTGCTGCATAGGACACAAATAGTTGGTCAGATTTTCTGAAGGCTTTTGCCCTGTCCAAATAGTAACGCAACTGTGAATGTCCAAAGAGTGAAGGAGTCTTTCCCCTTTATTCTGTGGATTTAGATAAAAGGTGGGCAAGTGTATGGTCTGATTGAGAGCCACACTGGAAACTACCTTTGGCAGGAAGGAAGGGTTGGGTTCGTAAAGATGCTCTGTCCTGATGGAAAATAAGGAAAGGTTCCACTGCCATAAGCGCCTGCAGTTCTGAGACCCTGCGTGCCGAGGTGATAGCCAGCAGCAGAGCCGTTTTCCATGATAAATATTGTAGATCTGCTGAAAAGGCTGGTTCGAAAGGAGGTAGTGTTAGTTTTTCTAGCACAAAATTTAGATCCCAAGATGGAGTTGGTGGTTTTCTTGGGGGTCTTATGTTTTTTGCCCCTCTGAGAAACTGCCTTAGTAAAGGGTGAGAGAAAAGGGGAGGATCCGTATCATACCGAGCTGAAATTGCTGAAGCATGGATCTTTATAGATGAAAAAGAAAGTCCTTTGTGTAGCATCTCCGTTAAGTATTGGAGTATCTGTGGAATGTCTGGGGTGCCAGGATCTAGACTTCTGGCCTGGTTCCATGCACAAAATAGTTTCCATTATGTAAGCTTTTCTGGTGCTGGGCCTCCAGAATGACATTCAGGACATCCTTTGAGAGACGTGTTGATTGATAATTTAAGGCATCTTCCATGCAGCTAGGTTTAAGGTCCTGAGTTGACTGAAGGATTTGAGAGTTTTGCTGAGTTAAGAGTTTGGGGAATTGAGGTAAGATCCATGGAGGGCTGTGAGCCAGGTTTCGTAGCAGTGGGTACCAGTGTTGACGTGGCCAGTCCGGAGCAATGAGGATCATATTTGGTCTGTCTGATCTGGCTTTAAGTAGTACCTTGGTCAGTAGAGGCAGAGGAGGGAAGGCATAGACTGACAATGCTGTTCAACTGAATGATAAGGCATCCACTTTTCAGACCAGGGGATAAGTCCTTGTGCAAAATTTTTGTAGCTGGCAATTGCTGGTTGAGGCAAAGAGATCTAGGTCTGGTGGACCCCATCTTTGAATTATTGCAAATACTTGTGGGTGTAGCCTCCACTCGTGAGGATCTGTTAAATTTCTGCTTAATTTGTCTGCCAGTATGTTTTCCTTTCCTGGCAGGAATTGTGCTTGCAATTGTACTTGGTAAGCTAATGCTGTGTTCCACAAGGCCATTGCCTGCCTGCATAATGGGTAAGCATGCGTCCCTCCTTGTTTATGTATCACATTACTGTGGTGTTGTCCCTCCTTGTTTATGTATCACATTACTGTGGTGTTGTCTGTCCTTATTAGAAGTAGTCCTGGATGCAATAGGTCCTTAGTGCATTTTGTACGGCTAACATCTCTTTTCTGATTGATGTGTAGATGCCTTTGGTTTGCAGACCATTTGCCCTGTATGCATTGTCCTGCCATATGTGCACCCCAGGCATAGTCTGATGAATCTGTTGTCAAGGTTTGCTTTGCTGGAGGTAAGAAAAAAGGTAGACCCTTGTTTGCTTGAGCCCACCATAGAAACTCTTTTTGCAGCCATGGAATGAGAGGTATACTTGCTTTGAGGCTGTGTCTGTGCTGGGACCATACACGTTTTAGGTACCATTGTAGTTTCTCATATGCAGCTTTGCATATGCAATTAGTTGACTGCAGGATGCCATGTACCCCAATGTCTGCAGGAATTTCCTTGCAGTGAGCCGGGTAAACATTGCCATCTTTTTGAAGTACTGAACCAGTTGTTTTTGCTAGTCTGGCGTGAGGTAAGCCATCTGGGCCGTTGTATTCAAGCTGGCACCCAGGAAACTTATTTCTTGTGAGGGTATTAGCTTTGACTTCTTTTTGTTTACTGTGTACCCTAGGCAACTTAGCAACTTTGTTACAAACGCCAGATGCTGTAGTAGGATGTCTTTGCTGTCCGCTTGGATCAGGCAGTCATCCAGATATGGATAAATTTGTATTCCTCGTTGTCTGCAATATGCAATTACTGATGCCAGGCATTTTGTGAATACTCTGGGTGTAGTAGATAAGCCAAAGGGCAATGCAGAGAATTGATAATGCGTTGTACCTGCCAAAAATCTGAGGCATCTTCTGCAATCTTGTCTGATAGGGACATGCAGGTATGCCTCTTGGAGGCCCAACGTTACCAGCCAAGACTTCTTGCCCAGCATGGGAAGAAGCTGCTGTAGTGTGAGCATTCTGAATTTGGGTATCTCCAGGTAAGCGTTTCGAATTGAAAGGTCTAAGATGGGTCTCCAGGCTTTGTCCTTTCTTGGTACTAGAAACCGTCTTGAGTAAAAACCTTGGCCTTGCTCTTTGGCTAGGTAACCTTTTGAATTGCTTTCGTGTCCAAGAGAGCTGTAACTTGTCTTTGTGCCTCTGCCCATTGGTTTGTTGGCAGACTTGGCATGCCTCTCAACCGTGGTAAAGTGTGAAAATGAAATCTGCAGCCTCGGGTAATAATATCCCAGAACCCATTTGTCCTTTGTTATGATGTGCCAGTTTTGTGTAAAAAGAGCCAGTTTTCCTCCTATAGGTGCTGCCTGGGCAATTTTGCTTGGCAGGCGAAGAGGAAAGTCATTGAGTTTGCTTCCTGAAGGGTTGAGATCTGTCTCTCCCCCTCCGAGTTGTTGCTTGCCATTGTCTAGGTCTGAAGGGACCTTGTGCTTGGCCTCTACCCCTAGGGAGTCTGTACCTGCCCCTTTGGGGTCTGAATGAAGTAGGAAAGGACCAGTTCTTTGATGGCCAGTTTCTGCTGAAGCGAGGAGGTTGTACCTGTAAAAAATCCAACTGTTTGCATTGATTTTGCCTTTTCTTCCATTTTCTTCAAAACCTCCTCTGCTTTGACACCAAATAACGCATCCTTTTGCAGTGGAGCATCCAGTAGTTTTGCTTTGACATGTTCTGGTAAGGTTTGCTCTTTTAGCCAAGTATGTCTACGTATCACTTCCCCCATCTTTCTAATGCCCTGGAATCTCTTTCAGCAGGTAGTGGATTATTAGCTGTAGAGGCCTTAACCCCTTTGGGACCCCTGGGAAATGGTTTCTGGGTCTGCTGGGGGGCTTTTATACAAAAACTTAAGAGTCAGGAACTCTGTAGTATCTGTCTGGCTTAGCTGGTGCTGGTGGCAAGGAATCTGGGTGGGTTTAGACTAGATTCATTATAAACATCATCCAGAACGTCTAAAACTGGAGGAATAGCTAGGGGCCTATGCTGAGGAAGAAGAAGAAACTCAGAGTCTTTTCTTGGAATCAGAATAATCTTGACCTTCCCAGTGGAAATGCTCCCTCATGGTGTGCAGGGTTTCCCCAAAAAAGTCCTCAGGAGGAGAAAAGTACAGTTTTGTATCTACCATAAATGTAGATGTCCGATAGATATGCAACTGCAGTCATAACATATGGGTTGTCCTGCCTCAGGCAGCCCTCGGTCGGCCGAATTCCAAAGTCTGGGTCCGGCGTCAGCTGGTGTCGCCTCCTCTCCGACGTCACAACGGCTGGAGTATAAAGGCATTGGCAGACGCAATCTTCTTCAGTGTTTCTTGCCCCAGATGCCAGGTGCCCTCCTAGTAAGGCTAAATTTGGTAAATGGATAAAATAATCCCAAACATGCACAACAGTAATAAACAGATACACTATAGGAGATACCCCCAGCTGAGGGGAAGAGGGGTAGGGACCCAAAAAGAAGGATACAGAGGGGTAGGAGGGTGGGAAAATCAGACTGCAGTTGCATATCTATCGGACATCTACATTTATGGTAGGTACAAAACTGTACTATATCCTTCAAGAATGCAACTGCAGTCATAACATATGGGTTGAGTACCATAACCAAGCTGGGGGTGGATGGAACTATAAGGATGGTGTAGATAAAATCCCCTGCAGGACTGCCGAAGCAAAGCCTGCTCTGGATCTGGAGTATAAGGGCAGGTTGTAGTGCTTGGTAAATGTATGCACGGAGCTCCATGTAGCAGCTTCTAAAATGTCCTTTGTTGCCACTCCTCTTAGGAAAGCTGTGGAAGTGGCTATAGCTCTGGTGGAATGTGGCCTGATATTGGCTGGCACAACTTTTCCATGGAAAGAATAGCAAAATCTGATGCAATGTCCAATCCATTTTGAAATTGTTTGCTTGGAGATTGCTTTTCCTTGTACTCCAGCAGCATAGGCTACAAACAGCTGGTCAGACCTTCTGGTGGCCTTAGTTCTGTCCAAGTAGTAGCGTAATTGTCTGTGTATGTCCAAAGTATGCAGTAGTTTTCCCCCCTTATTTTGAGGATTGGGGAAGAATGCAGGTAGATGAATAGCTTGATTTAGAGACACCCTGGAAATTACTTTTGGCATGAATGTAGGATTGGTTCTTAGAGAGACTCTGTCTTGATAAAAAAATGAGGAAGGGGGGCACTGCCATGAGTGCCTGTATCTCCGAAACTCTTCTTGCAGAGGTGACTGCCAACAAGAAGGCCGTCTTCCATGACAGAAATTGCAATTCTGAGGTTGCTGCTGGCTCAAATGGAGGAAGAGTTAGTTTTTCCAACACGTAGTTGAGGTCCCATGCAGGTACAGGCTGTTTTCTGGGAGGTTTGATATTCTTTATCCCTCTTAGAAACTGTCTTAGCAGAGGATGCGAAAACAGTGGAGGGTCACAGTTGTATTTTGCTGAGATTGCTGAGGCATGAATCTTTATTGAGGAGTATGAGAGTCCAGTATGAAATAGTTCTGCCAAGTATTCTAATATTTGAGGTATACTCAGTAATGCTGTGTCCTGACCCCTGTTGGCATTCCAGATACTGAATCTCTTCCACTTGGCTGAATAGGTTTTTCTGGTGGAAGGTCTGCGTGCTTCCAGCAAGATCTCTTGAACAGATTTGGAAAGAGAGTTTGGTGTTGAAGTCATGGTAGCCTCCAGGCTGTCAGATGCAATGTTTTCATGTCTTGATGTAAGGTCCTGTAATTGTGTTGAGTTAGGAGCAGGGGCCATAGGGTCAGAGGCCATGGCTTGGTCCGAGTTATGGTCAATAGCAATGGGTACCAGTGTTGCCTCGGCCAGTCTGGAGCTATCAAGATGCCTGTTGGTTGTTTTGCTTTGATCTTCAGTATCACCTTGGTCAGCAGAGGCAGGGGAGGGAATGCATACATTTTTAGAGAATTCCAGCTGAAGGAGAGAGCATCTGTTTTCCAAGCTAGAGGGTGGTGAGTCCTTGTGCAGAACTTTTCCAGGTGATGATTTAAGTGGGAAGCAAAAAGATCTACGTCCGGTCTTCCCCATGTCCTTGTCAGTTGAGAGAAAATGTGAGGGTGCAGCATCCATTCGTGTGGATCCATGAAATTTCTGCTCAGATTGTCCGCCAGTACAGTGTCCTTGCCTGGTACAAACTGGGATTGTAAATGTATCCTCAGGCTCAGGGATTTTTCCCAGAGAAGCATTGTTAGTCTGCAGAGGGGGTAAGAATGAGTGCCTCCCTGCTTGTTTATGTACCACATGACAGTAGTGTTGTCTGTCCTTATTAGCAAATGTCCCTGTTTTAGTGTTTTTTCAAAAGTCTCGATGGCATATATCACTGCCAACATCTCCTTTTGGTTTATGTGCAGATGTCTTTCCTTTGGCTTCCAAAGACCTTGAATGCATCTGCCCTCCATGTGCGCCCCCCATCCATGGTCTGAGGCATCTGTTATCATTTGGTCTGCTTGAGGTCTGTTGAAAGGCATGCCTTCGTTTAGTTGACTGGCTTGAGCCCACCATAGAAATTCCTTCTTCAGACATGGAATAAGTGGGATTATGTCCTCTAGGCTGTTGTTGTGCTGAGACCATAAGTTTTTTAGATACCATTGCAGCTTTCTCATATGAAGTCTTGCCAATCAGAAGGATGCAAGATGCCATGAAACCCAGGGCCTGCATGATTTTCCTTGCAGTCAGCTGGGAAAGTTTTGCTAGGCCTTTGAAGTACTCTGGTAAATGTTGCTGTTTTTCCTCTGTGAGGTAGGCCATTTGTTTTTCCGTGTCCAGTTTGGCTCCTAGGAATATAATTTGTTGGGATGGTAGTAAGTTTGACTTCTGAATGTTGACTGTGTATCCCAAGGCCTGCAGTAGATGCATGACATAGTCCAAATTCCCTTTTAAGGTTTGTTTGTTGTCTGCTTGTATGAGACAGTCGTCCAAGTAGGGGTATATTTGAATCCCCTGCAGTCTGCAGTGTGCCACTACTGATGCCAGGCATTTCGTGAACACTCTGGGCGCAGTAGATAAGTCAAACGGCAATGCTGAGAATTGATAATGCTCTGTCCCTGCAAGAAATCGGAGGTATCTTCTGCAGCTTTGTCTGATTGGGACATGCAGGTATGCCTCCTTGAGATCCAGAGTGACCAGCCAAGACCCCTTGCCCAACATGGGAAGAAGTTGCTGCAATGTCAGCATTTTGAACTTTGGCACAATGAGGAAAGTGTTTAGAGTTGACAAGTCCAGTATGGGTCTCCATTTGTTTTCTTTTCTTGGAACAAGGAACAGTCTTGAATAAAATCCCTGGCCTTGTTCCTGAGGAGGAACCCTTTCTATTGCTTTTATACTTAATAGCTTGGAAACTTGAGTGAGTGCCTCTGCCCTTTGATGATGAGGCAGGTTTGGCATGCCTTGTTTTATTGGTAATGTGTGGAAGTGGAATCTGTAACCTTTGTCTATCAAATCCAGAATCCAATTGTCCTTGGTTAAGATATGCCAGTTTTGTGAGAATATGGCTAATTTTCCGCCCAAAAGTGCTTCTCTTTGAACCCTTGTAAGCGGTACGAAAGTCAAGTCATTGTGATTGTCCTTGTGGTGCAGCTGAGTTGTCTGCGCCACTTCTTTGATTTGGAGGTTGCCATTGGCGTCCCCTGTAAGATCCTCGGCTTTTTCCCCTTTGAAACTTGTCAGAGCCGGGGAAGGACCAATTCTTGAAGGGCCAGTTTCTGCTGAATCTGGGTGGCTGAACCTGAAGGAAATCCTTGACTGTCTACGGACTTTGCTTTTTCCTCTATGGATTTCAAAACATCTTGTGCAGTGGCACCAAAAAGCTTTTGTTTTTCTAAAGATGCATCCAGTAACTTTACTTTAACATGGTCAGGCAAACACTAATCCTTCAACCAAGCATGTCTACGTATTACAGCCCCAGTCATAGCTGCCCTACATGAAGCTTCCAGTGCATCATAACCACACTGCAGAAAGTGGTTATTAACCTGCTGAGTGTTATGAATATGATCCTGCAGTGCCTTTTTATCAATAGGCTCAGGAGAGGTTAACTTTTTCTGTAAATCATCCAGGAGAAAATCTTGGTACTGAAACATGTGAAAAAGGCAGTTAAGAGACCTCATGGCTAGGGTAGTAGAGGTATATACTTTTTTACCCCATCTCTCCAGGGACCTTGCTTCTCTGTCAGCTGGCAGTGGGTTTTTGGCAGAGGAGGAAGCCACTCCCTTGGGGCCCTGTGAAATAGTTTCTAGGTCCACAGAGTGAGCCTTAAAAAGGTGCTTGTGAGTGTCAGGGACCCTGTAATATCTGCCCGGCTTGGCAGGAGCAGGAGGAAGAGAATCAGGGTTGGCACTGGAGTCAGAGAAAACATCATCCAAAACATCCATAACTGGAGGGATAGCCAAGGGTCTGTGCTGGGGAAGCTTGAGGAAAGTACGAAGCCTTTTCCTGGAGTCAAGAGAATTCCTGACCCTGCCATTGAAAATGTTCCCTCATGGAATGCAGGTCTTCACCAAAAGAGAGATCCTCTGGAGGGGAGGCAGAGGGAATTGATTCCTCAGCATCAGAGTCCTCGTAGGCCTGGAAGGGTTCTTCTTGGGTATCAGAATGCTCAGAATCCCCAGAGGCTTCATCCGAGGAGAGGTCGTCCGCCTGCTCAGTTGTAGGCCTTTTTTCTGCAGGTGGCTGAGAACCCCTGTCCGGATGAGGCTGAGACCCCCTGATAAGGGAAATAAGATCTGCAGCCAGAGACATGATCTGCTTATCAGATGAAGGGGCCTGGGCAGGTTTAGGATGGGCCTTGGCCTGACTGGCGGCCTTAGCATGTGCAAAGGCCTTGATGGACATGGAAGCAGGAGGCCTAGCAGCCCCACGTGCAGGCATTACCTTGTCAACAGGAATGGTGTCGGGTAGATCCAGAACTTCGGTTTCCGGAGGAAAATCCACAACTGGCACCGGAGAGATCTCAGAGACCGAAGGTCGTGTTAACGCTGTGTCGTCGGCCTGGAGCGGTTGATTTACCACTTCCGGGGGGACTGGAGCGCTAGCAGAGGATTTAGGAGTAGCATCGGTAGTGGATGCGGGCCGAGGATGACGGTCCCGGTCCTTGCGTTTTTTAGCAGATTGGGTTGTCGGTTGATCAGACGGCATGATATATGCAAAGGATTCACCGAAAAAGTCCTCGGCGAATTCTGCCCAGCGCCTGAGAGTGCGCTTATTAAAGCAAGCACAGGCAGCACAGGCCGAGACGTCGTGGTCTGGGCCCAGGCAAGGAAGGCAGAGAGAATGGAAGTCCTTATGAGGTATTTGTTTACCACAAGACAAACAATTATTAACTTTCTCAATTTGTTCTGACATCGGCTGAGGCAAGAAATAGAAGTTATGTCCTTACCATAACGTTCCATGTGGAGTGTTCATCTTGCCTTTGTTCTTACACCTGGGTTCGGTGCCGATCCTCGGCTCCGTGTCGGCCGCTTGCAAGCTCTGCATCGAGAAGAAGCTCGAGACAACCTAATACCCACAATCCCCCTCTGCCTTTACCTCAGATGTAGTTTGCAAGCAAACCAGCAGTCAGAGAGAGAACACACTCATGCCAAAATTTACATAGAAGCAAGAACACTTATATCTATATATATATCTCTATATATATATATATCTCTATATATATATATATCTCTCTCTATATATATATATCTCTATATATATATATATCTATATATCTATATCTATATATCTATATATCTATATATCTATCTATCTATATCTATCTATATCTATCTATATATCTATCTATATATCTATCTATATATATATCTATATATATATACATACATACATATATATACACACACACACACACACACGTACATCATATATACAACAATTGCAATGCAGAAGCAGAATAACCCAGACCAGGCACCAAACTGAACGTTCTTCCTGAGGGTGGGAGGGTGGGAATGTAAGAACAAAGGCGAGATGAACACTCCACATGGAACGTTATGGTAAGGACATAACTTCTATATGCGAGAGTGTTCGATCTCGCCGTTTGTTCTTACACCTGGGTAGCGTCCCTAGCTCCATGTTCTTACACCTGGGTAGCGTCCCTAGCTCCATGTTCCTGAGGAACTCACGGGAGGACGTTCTTGAGCACAGTGGAACCAAAGGTTGCCCTGTCCCTAGAAACCCTGTCAACTTTGTAATGAGAGATGAATGTATGTGGTTTAGACCAAGTAGCAGCTGCACAAATAGTGTCTAATGGTAGGCGAGCTGCATGAGCCAGGGATGTAGACACTGATCTTGTAGAATGTCCTTTGGGTTTGACAGATAAAGCTTGATTTGAAGAATCATAAACATAGGTAATACAATCAGTTAACCATTTGGAAAGAGGTTGTTTAGTAACCGCTACACCTTTCCTGCTATCAGCAAAGGCTACAAAAAGTTGATCAGATTTCCTGTAATCTTTTGTTCTATCCAAGTAAAATCTAAGTTGCCTGTGGACATCCAACTTGTGTAACATATACTCCAATTTATTGGAGTGATTTTTGAAAAAGGTGGGTAATTCAATGGATTGATTAATGTTATTAATAGAGCAAACTTTGGGGAGAAAGGATGGATTAGTGCGAAGAGATAGTCAGAGTGAAAGATCAAATAAGGGTGTTTAATGGAAAGAGCCTGAAGCTCAGATACTCGCCTAGCGGATGTAATGGCTACCAAGAAGAGGGTCTTCCACGACAAATACTTCAATGGACAAGAGGAGGCTGGTTCAAATGGGGGTAACATCAATTTAGATAAAAGGTATAGATTCCAAGGGGATGTAGGAGATCTAACTGGCGGTCTAATATGGCAAGACCCTTTTAAAAAGGCCTCTGTGGGCCATAACAGGAGCCCCACATTCTTCCACATGAAAGTTGGAGATGGCAGCCAATTGCACTTTTAAAGTGGCAGGAGAAGCTCCTTGGTGGAACAATTCTGTTAAAAACTCCAAGATTTTGTTTAAAGGAGCTATGACAGGGTCCAATTGCTGTGTATTTGCCCAGAATACAAAGCGCTTTTATTTACTAGTGTAGGTCTTTGTAGTGGAAGCTTTATGAGAAGCCACTAGTATATTCTGAACTGCAGGTGAAAGAAGATCAGACCTGGCTAAGTAGGGAAGCGGAGCAGCCAAGCTGCTAGATGGAGAGACAGGAGCGAGGGGTGGGGAGCCCCTGACGAGTGAGTCAGTAGATCTGGCTCTGGGTCCAGGATCCAGGGTCCCCGAATGCGGTGTGCTAGAAGAAAGGGGAACCAAATTTGATGAGGCCAGAATGGGGCAATGAGGATGATCGTCCTCTGCAGGTTGTTGGCTTTCTGCAGAAACTTCGCAATCAGGGGAAAAGGAGGAAAAGCATACAGGAGACCCGGGGGCCAATTGTGAACTAGCACGTCCCTGGGGACTTCCCCTGGAGGGGGTAATAGAGCAAAGTAGCTCCTGCATTTGGCGTTCATTGGAGACGCAAACAGATCGCAGGAAGGCTGGCCCCACTTGCGAAAAATCTTCTTCGCAACTGACTGTTTTAGGGACCACTCGTGCGCCAACAGGATTGCTCTGCTCAGCCTGTCGGCTATGACATTGGATGACCCCGGGATGTGCGTTGCTATCAGAAAGCGACCTGTGGACTCCGCCCATTGCCAGATTCTCATGGCCTCTCTGCATAGCTGATAGGACTTGGTTCCCCCTTGCTTGTTTATGTACCAGACTGACATGTTGTCCGTCTGAACTGCAATAGTCCCTAGAGGAAGAAGGGGAGCAAAGTGCTGCAACGCTAGAAACACTGCCCTCAACTCCAGAACATTGATGTGCAGATTGTACTCTAAATTGGTCCATTCGCCTTGGACTGTCTGTCCCTGAAAGATGCCCCCCCACCCTATCAGGGAAGCGTCCGTGGTCACCGTAGCTGTCGGCGTGGGTAGCACAAATGGTCTTCCTCTGGAAAGGTTGCAAGTCTGAAGCCACCAGGCTAGGTGTGATTTGCATGTGTTTGTGATCAGATTTTCGTGTGTCAGAGGTAGCTGTTGGAACGACCATTGTGCAAACAGTAGCCATTGTAGAACTCTCATGTGCAGTCTTCCCAATGGTATCGCAATGAGAGAAGCTGCCATGAGGCCCAAAACCTTTAGAACCAGTTTTGCTGGGGATTTTCTGGATGACAGAAGAAGAGATATGTGGCTTTGTAGTGAAGCTATCCTTTCTGGAGGAAGCCTTAGAATTAACTGATGCGTATCCAATTCCGCTCCTATGAAGAAGATACGCTGTGATGGCTGTAGTAAAGATTTTTCGAAATTTACGGAAATTCCGAGGTGAACACAAAATTGTAGAGTGTAATCCCTGGCCTGTATCAGTTGACGCTGGGTGGTGGCACAAAGGAGCCAGTCGTCCAGATACGGAAACACCTGGAATCCTAGGCGTCTCAGGCGAGACGCTACCACTGCCATGCATTTGGTGAAAACCCTGGGGGCTGAGGTCAGACCAAAGGGCAGGGCTCGAAACTGAAAGTGACTGGCTCCCAGCCGGAAGCGCAAATGATCTATGGACGCCCTGGCCATTTTGATGTGGTAGTATGCGTCCTTCAGATCTATTGAGCACATCCAGTCGTCCTTATGTAAGAATGGAAGGATCGATTGAAGCATGACCATTCGGAACTTTTCTTTCTTGACGAAGGTATTGAGGTTGCTTAGGTCCAGAATGGGCCTCCAGTCCCCTGTCTTCTTTGGAACTAAAAAGAACCTTGAGTAAGTTCCGAATCCTCTTTGGTCCGCTGGGACTAGTTGGATGACTTTTTTCTAGCAGCTTTGAAATTTCTATAGCTGCTGGTTCTCGCAGATGGGGCGGCACATCTGGGAGTCTTCTCTTTGGAATGGGGTTGGATAGAAATGGTATTCTGTAACCTCTGGTAACAACGCTTTTTACCCAGTTGTCTGTAGTAATGTTTTGCCAGGCCTGAGGGTATAAAGCTAAGCGACCCCCGACTGCCTCCAGAGCAGGACAGTCGGGCCTCCTCTCAGGAGTGCTGGAAAGGTTTTCCAGGGGGGTATCCCCGTCACCTTGATTTTGTGGACCCCCTCTGCCGCCAGGGCGGCGTCTTCCACCTCTGCCTCTAGAGGGGGCATCACCCTGTGTGCCTGGGAAAGAACCTTGGGGTTTTCGAAACCACATTTTCCCACCGCGTTGCCCTTTGGGGTACGGTCTGGATGGAGTGGAAAAACGGACTCCGACAGCAGACAGAGTCTTTCCCTCCTGCTCACACCGGGTAAGGGTCTCCTTTACTTTGGGGCCAAAGAGAGTGGCACCGTCAAATGGGGCGTTAGTAAAGGAAGACTTGAAGGCTTCCGCAAATGAACATAAGCGCATCCAGGATCGTCTACGAAGAGCAATCGCTGAAGCTGCTGCCCTACTCGAACCTTCGGCTGCGTATGAGATCAGCCTCATGGACGAGTTTACAATGGATGTAAGGGTATTGAGTTGTGCTGTAACTTTCTCCGAGACAGCAGCATCTGTAGTACCCTGGAGGGTATCTCCCAACTCTTTGATTAGATCCTCTGTAGTCGTGAAGTGAGTCAAATAGTTCAGGGATCGCATAGAAAAGCCGCTGAACTAAAAATGCGCTTCGCACCTGTCCATAGTCCTAGAATCTTTGTTAGGGGATGGACAGATGAGGAAGATTCCGACATCTCCTTTTTCGTGGCCGCTGCCACCACCATAGCGTCCACTGGAACTCCTTTTGTCAAATAAGCCTTGTCCTGGGGTGCAGTAATATATTTATTAGGCTTCCTAGGGACTGGCTCCACCGTGTCAGGAGCCTCCCACGCCTTCGAGCAATCAGCTCCATTAACTCATCGAAGGGCGGAGTGACCCAGGAGGAGGAAGGGCGAGCACCAAATGCCTTCAGCAAGACTGACTCATCCTCAGAAGGGGGGAGGGACTGCCAGTCACCTCTCTGCTTTAGGATCTCCAAGATGTCAGAAAAGGAGACATCTTCTGAAGGTGACTTTGGGGACCCTTCTGACTCATCCAAGTCAGTATCGGATGTCAAAGATTCTTGTGGAGAATCTAAGTGTCTCCTCTTACACAATCTTTACCTAGGGACTTCTTCGGGGGGAGCACCCGAAGAAGCCTCCGAGGAAGAGGGGGCACCCTCCAGGGGTGGCTGAGACACAGGTGCTCGACGCTTAGCTGTAGCCGTGGGTGCAGAGGAGGATAACGGACCTTTATGGGGAGGAGAAGCTGTGTCTGCTGATGTGGTTGTCTGGGTAGACAACACCTTCCTCATGAGATCGAAGGCCCCCGTGTCCCGAGTCGAGGCATCTCCCGGTTCCGAAGAAATGGGAAGAATCCCAAACAGGCACCGAAGGCATCGACCCGAGGACGGAACCGAGTCGATCCGAGCCGAGGCCCCGAGAGGGAGCGTCGGAACCGAAATATCGGTCCGACTCTCGGTCCCGGAACCCAGGATGGATCTTCGGCTCCGAGACTTCGGTACCGGATCAGACGGAGTCGAGGTGAACGGAGCCGACCGAGAAAAGGACGGTTCTGGCACCGAGGGCTCCACAATCAGCAGCTCAGCTTCTTCCGGCTCCGAAGACTGGACAGGTCTCGGAGGAGGAACAGATGGAGACAGTGGAAGGCCTTCAAGTCTCGACACCAATTGAGAGGAGACCGAGATGAGCTTGGATAAGGCCGTATTCTCCATTAACTTCTGCACCACGCGGTCTACATCAGTATCAGACAGGGGCCTGGAAGAACGGGTCGAAGGAATCGAAGACGGAGCCAACCTCAACAGTGTCGGGGGAGGGAGCTCCGTCACCGGTTCCAAGACTCGAGGCTTGGAAACTGACAACAGTTGAACACTCGGCCTCGAAGTCTGTGGAACCGGTGATCTAACTTTAGCTGAAGAGCTCGGAGCCGATGACCTGGGCTCCGACGTCTTCGATTCCTTCGAGGATTTGGATGCCTGGTCTGAAGCATCCAGAGCCTCTTGAAAAGTAGGTTTTAACAAACCCCTATCCATGAGTTTCCTGTGCCTATCTGCCATGACCCTCAAATTGAGCAGTCTTCTTACAGATGGAGAGGGCCAAGACAGTAGACGCAGGAACTATGATTGTCAGTAACTGACATCTTTTGCCCACTTTGGCAACGCTTGAAACCAGATTTAGCCTTTTCAGACATCTTACACTTAATATGGTTAGAAAGTGAGAAGTCAAGTCTAGTAATAAAGTCAAGTCCGGTGAAATTGTCGAATCCAGTAAAAGGAAAAATGTCAATCCGGTAGTCAATCCAATAAGGGGTGGTAGGCCCAGAGGGAAACTCTAATAAAAATAAACTTAAACGGAACCGAGAATTCCTCAACCTTACCACACACACACACACACACACACACACACTGTCACTAAACAAACTTTTTAGAATAAAACTACTCTGAAACAACAAGAATAAAATCTTAAATCTTATCTTTAGGTGCTCGAGCTCGACCCAGTGATGCGAACGCTGCAGCGGCAAACTAGATCAGAGGTAAAGGCAGAGGGGGATTGTGGGTATTAGGTTGTCTCGAGCTTCTTCTCGATGCAGAGCTTGCAAGCGGCCGACACGGAGCCGAGGATCGGCTCCGAACCTAGGTGTAAGAACAAACGGCGAGATCGAACACTCTCACATTAAATGTTCCCCAACGGGGTACTTAGCTTTTAGATGACTTCGGTACTGAAAACACAGGAGCTGACCGACCGGCAGGAGCTGACCGACCGGCACTTGCGAACTGCTTCTGCTTCGGGCACCGCGCGGCAAGAAAGACTGAAGAAGATGGCGTCGGCTGATGCCTTTATACTCCAGCCGTTGTGACGTCGGAGAGGAGGCGACACCAGCCGACGCCGGACCCAGACGTTGGAATTCGGCCGACCGAGGGCTGCCTGAGGCAGGACAAGCCATATGTTATGACTGCAGTTGCATTCTTGAAGGACATCAGAGGGGATAGACTCCCTTCCTACAAAGACTCAGATGCTGAAGAAAGAGTAATCCTGTTCCTTTGAGTCTGCTGAAGAAATGGATTCCTGGTCAGGAGGGAATTCTTCCTCCAGTCTAGGCCTTTTGTCAGGAGGGGGTTGTGAACCTCTGATAAGGGTGATCAGATCCACCGCCATTTTGAGCATCTGTTTCTTAGGCATAGGGGCCTGAGTGGTAGTCTGTGGACCAGTTTTTAACCTTAGTCATCGCTTTAAGCTTCGCATAGGACTTTACACAGTCTCGTCGGTTTAAATATACCTTCGGATGGCGGAGGCCTGTCCCTAGTATCTGGATCATCGGCCGTGCTGGTGTCCGCGTGTTGAGGGGGATCGGGCTCCAGAGGCCCGGTAGTTTCTGAGAGGTAGTCATGTATTCTAAATCTGCGGTAGTCAGGGGCTGCGTAAGGGAGTACTGGGGATCCGGCGGCAGGCCTAACTTGAGACCTCGGTATCTGGTCTAGGCTGCCTGTCTTTGTCCTTGCGATTTTTGAACATAGCTGATGTTGGTTGCTCCGACTACATAATATAATTGAATCTTCTACCAAAATAATGTCGGGCGGTATCAGCCAGACGCTTCATAGTGCGTTTATTGAACCTAGCGCAAAACAGACAACCAGAAACTTCGTGGTCTGGACCTAGGCAAGGGATACAATAGGAATGAAAATCCTTATGAGGTATTTGCTTCCCACAAGAAATACAATTATTAACTTTGTCTGACATCAGTATGAGGCAAGAAAAGTTTCTCCAACGGGGTACTTGGCTTTATAGAAGACTTCGGCTGAAATTCCGTTCGGGAAAAAAATCAGGAGCTGGCCAACCGGCACTTGCAAACTGCTTCTGCTTCAGGCACCGCACGGCAAGAAAGACTGAAGAAAATGGCGTCGGCTGCCTCTCTTATACCCCTGCCGCACTGACATCAGGGAAGAAACTACGGCAACCGATGCCGGACCAAGGCTTTGGAATTCTGGCCGACTGTGGAATCGCCTGATGGCAGGATAACCCAAGTGTGATGACTGCAGCAGCATAGCACGATGAACATCAAAGAGGGAAGAAGTGAATCTGTCCTTAAGGGAAGGTCACTTTCCCTGCCCAGCCCAAAAGTGGAACTTCTCAAACCCCTTTAAGAAACCATCTTCAATAATGGGAGAGACGTAAAAGGTCCAAGGTAAACCCCTACACACTATGCATACAACAGCACATCAAACATTCAAAATGTGCACATGGCGTATGCAGTCACTACACAAGCACCAGTCATCCATTATCTAGTGGAGGCTACTTGTTGGATCACATGTGCACCAGAGTTGATCAAAGGAATGAATCCACCACCTCATGTAAAAATATGGAATTTACTGCAGTCAAGATAGACGTATCCTCTTACATTCTGAGAGACTTAACATATTTTACAGTTGGAAGTCTACCACTTGTGGGGGAGACAACCATGCCTTCCACTCCTGCATTCATGTACAATCCAAATGTCCCTACAACCCCTCTATTCTCATACAGACTACCTAGTCATGCCAACGCAGGTCTGCTGTCAAGCTTTCCCAGTGTAGACAATCTATGACCATGGTTAACTGAGTGGAACTCCCCTCAGCCCTAGCTAAAAATCCACTTTCATCTGGACTTCCAACCACTCTGAGGGTCAAGGGAGTAACGCCAAACCTCAAAACAGTAGAAGCACTGCTACCACAACTGTAGGCCACCAAGTCATACTTTACAAGCTTCATAAAGGTTGCTATCCTCAGGCAACTCTTTTTTGGCCAGCTAAAGTATACCAATTATTAGCATGCTAGACATCTCCTTTCCACACTTTCATTTCCTCAGGCATACATACATATGTCTGATCAAGTTTGCACCTCAGCTTTCCCTGGGGAAGGGGCCATCAGGCATTCCAGAGGGATGAACCTGCCAGATCCAGATGAATCCACAGAACTCCAAATCAGAACCTCAGATTTGATGACAAGAATCCACTGTCACTTCTACTTTACATTCTTTGATAATCAGTCCAGACACTGTACACAGAAATAAATAAATAAATGAAAAGGGAAGCAAATTAGCAAATATTTCATCTTGTACATGAATATGACATTCAAACATCAGAAAAAATACATCATTTGTAAGACACCGCCAATTCTTTTATACTTTTGAACTTCAAATCCATTCCCCAAAAGCACTCCACATACCAGTGTCAGCAATTATTCTCTAAGGTGCTTCAACATTTGAAGGATAAAAAATAAAATTACTAAATTCATTAAAAAGCTCACAGCTACAATGATTCATACCAATAACTTTTTAGTTATCATCTTAGGGACTTCAATGCTGATGGGACCACCCTGCTTTTCTTGCCTGGCCACACCTATTCAACCAGGTTGCTGGTCACTACTTCCACCTCTTGAGATTTCCTGCTCTCAGACCTCCACCCCAACATCCTGCTGTTACTGCCTGTCTACAGCAATCCATTTCCAGCCACAGATGGGGCTTTTCATGACCTAGGTAAGAACCACATCACAGCCAAATTCAAAGCGGACCCTGAACAAGGACAAACTGATTTTGGATGCAGATCCTCAAGGAGAACAGATCCTCAAGGAGAACAATATCCGAGTAGTATATTCGTAAAACAGTAGTATTGTAAAAAAAATCAAGCCAACACAGGAATGGAGAAAGGCAATTCTGCCCATAGGAGTGATTGCAATTACAGATACTGACAATAAGCAACAGGGGAATAGAATTTACTGGAGAAAACTGGCAACGGAACCAAGTATTTGGAGCAAATAATTAGAGAGGGGGAAAGGTAACAGAATGGGAAGATGGCAAGAATTTGGTCTGCAGGTTAGAAACTGCCCTCCCTATCAAGGATTGATATCGGTGTAGAGCCAAAGAGAAAGAAATAGGGGGATCCTAAGTAAAAGACCAACACTGGTAGAGTTTTTAGTAGAATGTAGAACAGAAGATGTTAAAAAGGGATAATTAGTACAGCACATACAATATTGCATGATAAAAGTACAGTTGTGTACATCTACCATAAATGTAGATGTTAGAGTGTATTTCACTGCTGGATTCATCCTGCTGGCAGGCAGCCCTCGATCGGCCAAAATCCCAAAGTCTGGGACCGGTATCGGCTGAAGTCGCTCCCTCCCTGACGTCAGAGGGCCAGGGGAACAAAGGTTGCAGCAGACACCATATTCCTCAGTTTTTCTTTCCCCAGATGTCAAGTGCCCAAAAGGGCTAATAGTTTAGTCAGAAACATAAGCATGCATGAAACTTGAAACATTCCCCATTTTCACCAGCAAATGCACCTCAGAGGAAGGGAAGAGCTTTAGAAATACAGACAGAGGTCGTAGAAACAGCAAGAGAGGGGATAGGAGGGAGGGTAACCCAGACTACAACAGTGAATACACTCCAATATCTACATTTATGGTAGGTGTACACAACTATACTATGTTCATCTGTTTCACTGTTGCAGTCATCACTGTTGGGTTGAATCCCAAAGCTAAGGAGGGGAGGCTGGCTATGCTACAGAAGGGGCGGCTAAAAGGCCCTGCAGAACTACAGAGGCAAAGCCTGTCCTAGATTTAGAGTAGAGGGGGAAATTAGTGAAGGTATGCACAGAACTCCAAGTAGCAGCTTCTAAGATTTCCTTGGTAGGTACTCCTCTGAGGAAAGCAGCTGAAGTAGCAGCAGCTCTGGTAGAATGTGTTCTGATATTACTAGGAACTTGTTTGCCATGATGAGAATAAAGTACAGTTTTGTACCTACCATAAATGTAGATGTTAGTGCTAATACAGCTGCAGAACTTACATATGGGTTGTCCTGCCATCAGGCGATCCCTTGGTCGGCCAAAGTCCTGGTCCAGCATCGGTTGTCGTCGCTTCTTCCCGGACGTCAGTGCGCCAGGGGTATAAAGGAACCAGCCCACGCCATTTTCTTCAGTGTTTCTTGACCCAGATGTCAGGTGCCCTCAGAAGGAAGGCTAAACCTAAAAACTTGGATAACAATCCAAACAACAACAGTAAAAGCAAGCAAATACACCATAAAGAATACCCCAGTTAGGTTGTATGTGGTGGTGCTAAACATTATGCTTGTTTCAGAGGGGTAGGTGGGAGGGAAACCTTGACTGCAGCTGTATTAGCACTCTAACATCTACATTTATGGTAGGTACAAAACTGTACTATGTTCATCGTGCATACAGCTGCAGTCCTTACATATGGGTAGAATACCATAGCTGAACATGGGGTGGGTAGGTACTAAGAGGAGGAAGGAGCAGCTAGCATGCCCTGCAAACTGCAGTGGCAAAACCTGCTCTAGACCTGGTGTATAAAGGCAGTTGGTAGTGTTTGGAGAAGGTATGAACAGAGCTCCAAGTGGCAGCTTTTAAAATGTCCCTTGTGGCTACCCCCCTGAGGAAGGCTGTAGCTGGTGTTTGGCAGCCTTGGCCTTGGTGAAAGCCTTAACAGAGAAAGTTGATGGGGGTCTGAAGACACCACGAGAAGAGGGAGAGACACCACGAGAAGAGGGAGATTTTCCCACTGTCTAAGCGTCTGTTTCAAATGAGGCTTCTGTATCATCAGGTAAATCTTGGGCCGACATCACTAGCCTCGGGTACCAAAGGTACCGCTGAAGGGGTGTCGTCGGTAGGCAGGGGCTGCGTAGTCACCTCACTGCGAACTGGGACACTCGAGGCCGGTTTAAGCATGGTGTCGGTGGAGGCCGCGGACCGCGTGTGTCGGTCCTTGTGTTTTTTCAGTAAATGTGTAATCGGCATCTCCGGCGACATCGTATAGTTAAATTTTTCGCCAAAAAGATTTTCAGCGAACTCCGCCTGACGCTTTATAGTGCGCTTATTGAAAGAGGCACAAAAGTGACAGGCCGAGATGTCGTGGTCTGGGCCTAGGCAGGGTATGCAAAAGGGAATGGAAATCCCTATGAGGTATTATCCCCCCTCTCTGGCTGCAAAATTTGCAACTCATCCACTGCCGACTGCTCTCCCCTGCAGACTTCCACCATCTGCAACCCCACCATTCTGGTTCTCCCTATCCAGCTGTTGCACTTCTTTCCTGGCTGCACACAGGCACTCTTCACTTAACCTTGGCTTACCCCAGGGCTACCATCACTGGTTTAACATTCACCATCCTAACCAAAGGACGCACGAGCATCCAACCACCCACACTTGGATAAGTGTCCAGGGATAATGGCAAATGAAAAGAGAATCCAAAGCACCACCAGTCATCTGGCAAACTATAGAAAGACCTTACTCAAGCAGCTGGGCTTCCAGGAGAAAAGCTCCTCCATATCTCACTCCAGATATGGCACTTCAACCTGGCTACCATGCATTAATCTCTTCCCGAGGAGTTAAAGCACTTCAATCTCCCAATTCCTAACACCCTGCCCCTCTCAGCACAACTATGGCACTCCTTTATCAGGCTGAAGTGTTCTTCATCCTGGAAAATTTCATGACCCTGTATCCCTCAAAAATGCTTCTACACAAGGCCAGATTCCCTACTCTCAGATAATTGCCCAGGGGTTCTAATAAATATTTAGACCACAAGCACATCAATCAGCTAAGTACTGGGATGGTACTCAAATTTTCTTAAGCAGGTGCACTTCCAGGGCAAGGCCCCATTACCACCTTAGTCTCATTAACTGTTGTACCACTCCAGATGCACCTACTTAACTCTACTCTCAACACCTGCATCTTCTAGCAGCCAAGCCTCCAACAGCCAGCAACTTACACTTCTTGCTTAGCCATGGCATTCCCCTTCCAGACAGTCGCTCATCCTCCTTGGAACTTATAATCCCATCTCCCCCCAGGGCTGGTCCCATAGTACTGATGATCTTCACAGACTATAGTCACTGACACTTTGGAATCCTAGCAACCAGACCCAAACGAGTGCATAAACTACCAACTGGTCTTGCCCATTACATAAATACTTGGACCCTCGGGCTCCATCATATACCCAACCACTAGGAGACTGCATTTTTCCACTGCTAGCAGCATTTTCTGGGTGCCGGATCTGACTACCAGTGCTCTTTTTTCAGCTGCACCACTGTAACCCCATTCACTGCTTCTAGCCCTAGCAACTCCCAGATTATTGGCCCCCACCACACCCAAACATCCTCCTCTTGATGCCCAACAACAGCACTCCATTCACAGATAGGTACCTTCCCCCTCCCTGGGACCTTCAGTGATCTTGGGACACCCTTTTGTCCTTCACTCCAGCCTGGAAACACATCAATTCCAACCCAAGGACCACAGCCATTTACCCCAGTTACCTCAATCACCCATCCACAGACACCTGTATAACTGCCCAGGGGTCCTAACCAATAAACACATGTATATATAAACACTTGTCCAACCCAGTCTTCATAAAACACACAACCTTTAGAAGGTAGTCATCAACTTTTGTCAGACAGCTGCACTTCCAAGGTATCTGCCCAAATTCAACTGGCTCTTCTTGCCCAGCCATAGCACTGCTGACCACTGATGCATCCTCTATGAAACATCCAATGCCTGGATGTACAACCCTAACATGCTCCTCACACTGCTTCACTGCAGACAGAGGCTCTTGTTCCTTTGTACTTACATAACTGCTGCTCCAGCCTAGAGTATACAGCACCAACACCCTGACCCCAGAGACCACAGTCAATGAACCTAGGGAACCAATCAGCACCTAGGCCACTTGACCATGTGTTCCAGTCAAAAAAGAAACAGACCTCATGTTCCATTACACATGCAGCCACTGTGCCAGACTGAATTTTTTTCTCAGGCAGCTGTACCTCCATGAAGCCTACACACCCCCCCCCCTGCTCTCACCGCCTCACATTCTATTCCTGTCCTGGCCAATGGCATTTGTTCCCAGTCCTGAGGACTTCCAAACACTTGGACCTTCACCCCCCCCCCCCAAAAAAAAAAAAAAAAAATGTCCACAACACACTCAAAAAATTGCGCATTATACATGTCCACAACACACTCTTCCTAGCCACAGAGAGAAAGAGTCCTCCCCCTCAGGATTTCCATGACCCTTGCTTTCATTTCCTCTCTAAGACCAGACCTACACTAACGCCTGCCCAAAAGCCTCTCTCAAGATATTACTGGCTCCCAGTGACAAGCACTTGTATAATAGCTTCAGAATCCTAGACGTAGAATCCTAGACGTAATAGAATGTATACATCCTCTCACTGTCAGAACTTTGACTTTTCCAAACTATATGTCCACTATAACTGCCCTCCACTGCTGTGCCCACCATTCACCAGCTTGGTCTATACATTGAGATTCACCTCTCCAGCAGTAGCCTCTGGTCACCACTCCTGAAGGCTTACAGTACTTGGATTTCTTCCCCAACAAGGGACTCTCCCATGTCCTGCCAAGGCATTTATTTCTTGGCCACAGACAGATGTTCAACAGAATTATCTTGACTCCCCAGTGGCTTTCTTCCCTGGCTAAACTCACCCCACAGCTGCCCGCAGGAACCATAAATCATCACCCTAGTGAACTACTCCAAACCCAAACAGAAATACCTGCACAACTGTTTAGGGGTCACAGCCAGTAAAGAAATATGTAGGACCCCAGGATCCACTATACACCCAATGACTGGAAAGGGTTCTACGCCAACACATCCTGGTCATCAGCTGTATACCACTCTGTTCTCTGTATCAGACTGCTTCATTCCAGCCCCTGGCTACTGCTGTTCTCATAGTACTTCCAGCACCCTGAGCTCAACCCCAACATCCATGACACTTCTTTCCTAGATGCAGACATTTGCACTTCCCTCTTAGAACTTCTATACTCCTGACTCCCCATACAACTTCAGCCTAGCCTGGACTAACACTACTGATATTGTCCCAGGCAGCTTCCCAATTCACAGTCACACTCGCTCACTTTTACTGCTCTGGGGTCCTAGCCAATAAACAGACCTCCAGGCTCCATTTACAACAAGCCATCAGAAAAAAGCAGCTGCAGGTTCATTACACAGATACCCACCACCCTTCTTTCTATATCAATCTGTACCACTCCAGGCTGGGAGACAGGCTCTCTTACTCTTGTGTACTTCCATGATCACGGCACTCCCCAGAGCTTGGATCCAAAACTGGACCCATACCATCACTGACCTGATACCCCTACTACAAATAGCCACATAGTTATACAACCGCCCAGGTTAGCAATAACTAGTGCCCCAGACATTACTTACAGTCAAACACCAAGCTGGACCTTCCACTTTTAGCTAGGCAACAAGAATTCCAGGGTACTCTACCACCTACACAAATCTCCCTTGCTGGCCACAGCACACCCAACAGCTAGTTCTCTCGCATCTGGGGACTTGTGGACCTCCACCCCAACACCCTGCCTCCCTTTATGACTCTAGCATTACTTTCATAGCGTCAGCCATGTGCTCCTTCACCTGGGGATTTTTTCCACCCTTAGACTTTTGAGTCTACCCATGAGCCTGTACTAGATAAATGAGAAACTGTCAATTTTTTTTTCTCCGGGCAGCTACAAGGCCATAGCATCACCTCCACCCTCTGATCTCATTGCCTGATCAAACCACTTTAGTCCTGGTAAGTGACTGCCACTCCAATTTCTGGAATCTTCCAGGAGGTATGCCTCCACCATCTCCAACACCCCGGTGGTGTCTAGGCCCAGCCACAACACTCCTTTCCTGGCTGCAGAAATGCAGTCTTCCCTCTGGGAACTTCCATAACCATGTCTCTCTAAAGGACACACACACCAACCACATGGACTACATCTGCACAAACCAAGGAACACCAGCATCTAGACACAAACACCTGCATAACTCCTCATGGGTCCTGAAACCAAGGAACACCAGTATCTAGACACAAACACCTGCATAACTCCTCATGGGTCCTGGCCAGTAAGTATATACTTGGGCAACCACACTTCTTCATACACCCACCCATCAGGAGGGGCACTGAATTTTCCCATGGCAGTAGCATTTTGAAAGATCAGACCCCCACCACTTTTCTCCTCCTGCCAGGAAGCACCACTCTAGCCCTGTCCACTGCTTCCATTAGATAGTTCCAATCCCCAACACTTAGCTCTTCTTGACCAGCAATGACAGCCCATTCACAGCTGCAGATAAACACCCTTCTCCCTTTGGGACTTTCACAACCTTGGCTCCCCTCAGGACTTGAAAACTGCCCAGGCATTCTACCTAGTAAATATACAACACAGACTCCAGACTCTACAATACACCCAACCAACAGGAGCTACTTTAGAAGTTCTCACAGACCAGCTGCACCTCCAACATGCTGGCCTGCACCACCACGCTCTACCACACCACTCTGGTCCCATCTGCTTGCTACTGCTGCCTTCCTAGAAACGTCCAGCACCTGGACCTTCACATTTCCAATACCATTCTATCAAGGCATAATTGCAGAGAGAGAATCTTGCTCGAGACCATTTCTCCTCAGGGCTTACACCCAAAGTTGGCCCACACCAATGTTAATCCAAGAGAATCCATACATCAACACCCGGAGGATCCCAAAAATCTGCTCAAGCAACAGACACCTCTAAAGCAGAAACGCAAGCAACCTCCACCCCCAACACAACCCAAATGACACATACCCCACAAACTCGGTGTGCCATTCAACCACAGCCCATAAGGCATAACATACCCAGCACTCTAGTCATAGGGGACTTACAGTCAGGCACACTGATGTTCCGCTCACCAGGCTAAACAAGGAGAAAGTTGCTGTCAGCTGCCTGTCGGGTGCCAGGATCTGCCACATAACACATGCACTAAGGTCACTCCACAATAACTACAAATATGACTCTTGTCATTCTCCATGTTGGTGTGAATGACCAGAGACGTACCTCCCCTAGACTACATGAAAAAGAGAGACATGGAGGAGCTCTCCGATCTTGCAGCCCAGGCAGGTATGACCCTAGCCCTGAGTAGCATCCTGCCATCACCCACAATATCATCACAGTAAAAGGACAGAATGATTGATTTCAGCAACTGGCTAAGCTTCTAGTGTCATCCTAAGGGGATTCAGTATCTGTCTGCCTGGGATGACATCATCAACAGACCACGATGCTTTGCCAGAGATGGCCTGCACCAGTCGCCTTTGGGAATCTGGATACTGGCCAAGGCTCTTGCCACCCCTAGGTGCCTTTTTTAGGCAAGGTTTAAATGACAAATTCACCACCATAACAGGTACAAGCAAGCAAAAACTGAGGGTAATGTTACACAATGCTAGAAGTCTAAACCTCAAAATGCATTCACTCGAGGAACTCCTTAAAATGGAGAATATAGCCATCTGTGCAGTGACAGACCTGGTTCAAGGCTCCAGAGAGCACCCCTGCATTACCAGGCTACAATAATTGATACCACACCTTTCAGTCACCTAACCTGAACTGAAACACTAAAGGCAGAGGTGTGTCCATATTCATTAAGGATATCCACACCTCCAGGCTAGTTGCTCAGCATAATGCATCCAAGATTATCTAAAGTGCAACTAACTCTGGGCAAGACCGCAATCCAAATTGTAACTTGCTACAGATGCCCCAGGATTCTCACTCATTTCTTGATGCACTGGAAAATATTAGGGTACAACCCAACACCCTCATAATGGGTGATTTCAACTACCCCACCATTAACTGGGAAAACTACTTGTGTACCAATTATTTTGCTCAATGTTTTCTGGAATTCATAAATTCCAATGTGTTGGATCAACTTAACCACACCCCCACCAGGGGCAGCAATATCCTAGACCAGGTCATTACCAACATGGGCGACCAGTGCTCCATACCAGAGGTCAATTCCTCGTTGGTCAGATCCGACCACATCATCCTAGACATCCACATCCCCCACCCTCTAATTAGGGAAACCACCAAAAAAATCTCCAAAGCCAACTTCAAGCTTTTTAAGACAGAAGTGGCAAACTTCACAACACCCATACAAGATGGACAATAGAGGTATAACTGCTGAATCTTACACAAATGCACTTTAAAAGCACTCACACGAGTGCATAGATCGTGCTATCCCTAACAGAACCAAGATGCTATCCTCCAGAAAAAGGAAGCCAATCTGGTGGTCCCCTGCCACAAAACTCTACAACAGAAGAAACTGTTGCAAAAAATAGTAAAATCCCATGATTGGAGAAACTCGCTGGTCAGCTTAAGTAAGAAGCGGAGAACCCTCATAAAATCCTCCAAAGCTAGTTACAAAAACAAAATCGCTACCGATTCTAAAGACAACCATAAAGCATTCTGTAGCTATGTCAAGAATCTCAATGGCAACACTCAGATCTGCTCAGAGTTACAGCACAATACAGAACCAACTGACATTGCCAACATCCTGGCAGATAACTCTTCTTTCACCCCCTAAAGGGCCCATCTGTATACCAGAAGAATGCTAAGTTCCTGTAATTACGGCCGCACAGGTAAAAACCACACTCTCCAAAGCCAAGAACACAGCATCCATAGGAACGGACATCCCAGGCTGCGTTCTACACGAACTACAGAAAGAACTGGCACCCCACCTAAGTACCCTGTTCATAGCCTCACCTCAGCCTTTGTGCCCACATGGCACAAAATGACAGTTATCCCACTCCATGAAGGGGGAGCCACCACGGACCACAGGAACTACCGCCCCATTAGCCTAACGAGCTTGATCTGCAAGGCCATGGAACAAAGCCAAGAACACAGCATCCATAGGAACGGACATCCCAGGCTGCGTTCTACACTAACTACAGAAAGAACTGGCACCCCACCTAAGTACCCTGTTCATAGCCTCACCTCAGCCTTTGTGCCCACATGGC
This sequence comes from Protopterus annectens, assembly GCF_019279795.1. Taxonomy (NCBI): domain Eukaryota; kingdom Metazoa; phylum Chordata; order Ceratodontiformes; family Protopteridae; genus Protopterus; species Protopterus annectens. The sequence continues at coordinate 1,591,529,433 of NC_056732.1, read as the reverse complement.
ACAAAATGACAGTTATCCCACTCCATGAAGGGGGAGCCACCACGGACCACAGGAACTACCGCCCCATTAGCCTAACGAGCTTGATCTGCAAGGCCATGGAAGGTATCATTATGGAACTTATAAACAAAGACAATCTCCAAACTCTGGACCCCACCCAGTTCGGGTTTATAAAAGGCAGATTAGACTTCTTTGAAGCAGTCACCAAAGCCACAGACTAGGGTAAGGTGGTTCACACAGCCTATCTAGATCTCGCCAAGGCTTTTGACACCATCCCCCACTCTGGATTTACAGATGAAGTCACTAAACTAGGTATAAATCCCCATGTCACAAGATGGGTTGCCAAATGGATCACTGACAGAACCCACACTGTGAAAGAAGCAGACTCCAAAACCGACTTCAGACCAGTGACAAGTGGAGTACCACACGGTTCAGTCCAAGGTCCTCTCCTGTTTGGTATCTACTTTTTTAAGTAAGGACTAACATAGAAGGTCTTTGGCTAACAAAGACTGCACATGACTGCAAACTAGGAGCCATAATCGAAACAACTATGTGGACATCCTACAAAGGGCCTCACCGAGACAGATGCCTGGTGTCAAAGCCATGGCCTCAAGATAAATGCCAAAAAGTACATGGTCATCTGCCGTTGGCAAAAACTCTGTACCCATGAGCTACCACATAGGTGGTAGTCTACTTAACACCGAATGTGTGATAAGAGACCTTGGGGAACAGGTGGACAGTAGTCTTTTCTTTGATAAATCACATCGCCACAGTAGTCTGGAAATCCTTCATCACGAAAGGTTTCTCATCCAGGAAGAGAGGTTATTGTTCCCCTCTACTCGTCACTCAGACCCCATTATAGAGTACAACACCTCTTTTGGTATTATGTACCTCAAGACCCCTACAACTGGAAAGGCTGCAGAAATGCTCCACAAAGATTACTGGCCTCAGATGCCCTACGCAGACAGTCTAAAAAAAACTCCAGCTTTACTCTGTCGCGTATCGCCTACTCAGAGGCGATCGCTTCCTAACATACAAAGCTATGTCAAACCCAGGGCTGTTGGACATGCCCCACTTAAAAGAAATCCCAATCCCTCTGAGCTACATGATCTAGGGACCTAAACTTGTCGCCACAATAAACAGAACATGCTGGAGGGATAGATTCCTGTCCCAGAGACTTCCCATACTTTATATCAAACAAAGCTCCTCATTAGCACTCAAGAAACATCTTGACGACTGCATGGGAAATAGGAAATCCACCCCGGGGATCACCTCTGGGGTTCTGCTCGACAGGGGCACATGAAAATAATTTTCTTGGGTGGCGAAAGCCAGGCTTTTTTGGCTAGGCTTACATAGGCCCTAGGGCCAATAGCCTAGTACCTACCTATGAACCCAAACCCATGCACAGCTGACTATGCAGTTCTGTACAATAATGTTGAGACCACCCAACCCTCCTCTACAAATGAAAACACTGGGAGGGACTCTTTCCCTAAGCAGCTGTACTTCCAAAGTACATGCATGTGACAACATGCCCGCAATGCCTGGCATCATCACTCTTGCAACTGGTCCCAAATCTTGGGACTGCCACACAAACATTGCTCTCAATTTTCAACCGTAAAAACTCCTCTCTCAGCCACAAGGAAACACTCCTCTCACTGAGCATTTCCATAAAGTACAGTTGTGTACAGTTACCATAAATGTAGATGTTAGTGTGGGTATTCACTGTTGCAGTCCTTACAAATGAGTTATCCGGCTCCTGGTACGTCAGGTACAAATGCAGGCAGCAGGCAATTTCCTTAAGAGTTTCTTGCCGTAACTGTCAGGAGCCCCCAAAAAAGGCAAGACCAGATAAAGAGAACAAACTCCAGTCTGTGCCCTAGGAAAAAGAGGGATGGAAGGGAGTGAAACCAGGACTGCAATACACATTTACGGTAAGTGTACACAACTGTACTATTTCATAGTGTTTCCCTGTTGTAGTCCTTACAAATGGATTGATTCCCAAAGCCCAGTAAAAAAGAATAAGGGAGGAGGAACACCACTGATTAATGGCTGGTAAGAATGCCCTACAACAACACTGCAGTGGCAGTACCAGCCCTGGACTTGGAAAACAAGGGCAAATTGCAATGCTTGGTGAAGTGTGGAGAGAAGTCCAGGTAGCTGCTTCCAGGATGTCCTTGGTAGGTACACCTCTAAGAAAAGCTGATGAGGTCGAGGTAGCTCTAGTAGAATGGGTCCTAATTCACTGAGGAGGAACCTTGCCATGCTGTAAGTAACAAAAGTGAACACAAAGAGCAATCCACTTGGTTTAGAAATAACCTTGCCCTGGGCTCCAGGAGCAAAACTGACGCAACTGATCTGACTTTCGAAAAAGTTTCGTCCTGTCCAGGTAAAATCTAAGTTGCCTATTCACATCCAGAATTAGATTCTGAGAATTAGGAAAGAAGTGGATAGAGAGTCAGGCTAGAAACAACCTTAGGCATAAAAGGATTAGTCCTAAGAGAAACCCAATCCACATGTAAAGTAATAAAAGGCTCTACTGCCATTAACGCCTGCAGCCCAGACACTCTTCTAGCAGAAGCAGTTTTCCAGGAGAGAAACTTCAAATTTGCTGAGGCAGCAGGCTCAAAGGGAGGCAGAGTAAGTTTCTAAGTTTCTCAATCACAAAATTAATATCCCAAGCAGGAGTGGGTGCCCTTCTGGGAGGCTTTAAATTGCTAACTCCCCTGAGGAACTGTTTCATCAGGGGATGAGAAAAAGTGGGTTGTTCAAAGGAGAAGGGAGCAGAAACAGCTGAAGCATGAATCTTGATAGAAGAGAAGGAAAGTCTGCCATTAAATAAACCTGTCAGATAATCAAGTGTTAGAGGTAGAGAAGGTTGAGATGAGTCTCCTCTAGTTTGCATCCAAATGGAGAATCTTTTCCACTTATGTGCCTAAGATTTCCTAGCACTAGGCCTCCTGGCCTCACAAAGGACCTCAACCACCTGTTGAGAAAAACCTAACTTATGAGCCAGGCAGTCAAATGCAGAGCCTAAAGTTGAGGATGCAGAATCTCTCCCAGTCCTGAACCAAGACAGATTTGGTTATCAGGGGAAGGATGCCAAGACGGAGACTGGGAGAGACTTCGAAGAAGTGGATACCAATGCTGCCTGGGCAAGTCTGGAGCTATGATGATGGCCCTCGGTTTTTCATCCCTTATCTATAACAGCACTCTGAGAAGAGGAGGCAAAAGAGGGAAGGCATAGCTGTGTCCAGGGGAAGGAGAGATCATCCACTTTCAAAGCCTTGCCATGAGGATCCCTGGTGCAAAAGGTTGGAAGAAGGTGGTTGGTTGGAGAAAGTACAGTTGTGTACACCTACCATAAATGTAGATGTTAGAGTGTCTGCACTGTTGCAGTCATAACTGTAGGGTGATCCTGCCGGCAGGCAGCCCGAGGTCGGCCAGAATTCCAAAGTCTGGGTCCGGCGTCGGCTGTACCAGCAAGTACCCTGACGTCAGAACGCAGAGGTATAAAGCTGACAGCAGACACCATCTTCTCCAGCCTTTCTTGCCCCAGATGTCAGGAGCCCCCAAAAAAACAATAGGTGTCTAAAAAGGAACACATACACCTCAAAGGAAGCAAAAGAGAAAGCAAATAAAAATAAGAGGGGACTGGAGGGAGGGAAACACCGACTGCAACAGTGAAGACACTCGAACATCTACATTTATGGTAGGTGTACACAACTGTACTATGTTCATGTTTCACTGTTGCAGTCATAACTGTAGGGTAGAATCCCAAAGCTGTGAATGAAGGAGGAGGTTATGCAGAAGGGGCAGCTAAAAGACCCTGCAAAACAGCAGAGGCAAAGCCTGCCCTAGACTTAGAATACAAAGGGAGATTGTAGTGCTTGTAGTGCTTAGAAAAAGTATGCACTGAACTCCAAGTGGCAGCTTCCAAAATGTCCTTGGTAGGAACTCCTCTGAGAAAAGCTGCCGAAGTGGCAGCTGCTCTGGTAGAATGACTTCTAACAGTACCTGGAATCTGTTTCCCATGATGAGAACAAAACCTTAATTCCATGAGCAATCTATTTGGAAATAGTTTAGAAATAGCCTTGCCTAGAGAGCTAGAGGCATAGGAGATAAGCAATTGTTCAGATTTTCTGAAGACTTTTGTCCCATGTAAAATCGTAGTTGTCTGTGTACATCCAATGAATGTAAGATCCTTTCCCCTTTATTTTGAGGATTTGGAAAGAAGGTAGGAAGGTGAATAGTCTGATTTAGAGCAACTTTAGAAATTACCTTGGGCATAAAAGTAGGATTGGTCCTCAAGGAAACTCTGTCTTGGTGGAAGATAATATATGGTTCCACAGCCATGAGAGCTTGCAACTCTGAGACCCCTTCTGGCAGAAGTCAATGCCAATAAGATAGCCGTCTTCCAGGATAAGAACTTGATGTCCGAAGCCGCAGCAGGCTCAAAAGGAGGCAACGTAAGTTTCTCCAAAACATAATTAAGATCCCAAGCAGGAACAGGAGTAGTTCTGGGAGGTCTTAAATTCTTAGCTCCTCTCAAAAATTGTCTCACAAGTTGGTGAGAAAAGATGGGGAGATCAGTGTTGTAATGAGCCGAGATAGAAGCATGAATTTTGATGGAGGAAAAGGAGAGGCCTTTAAGCAAAAGGTCTGAGAGGTAACGTAAAATGGAGGGAATGTTAGGCAAGAGAGGATCAGAACCTTGAGCCTGCATCCAAATACAAAATCTTTTCCATTTTCCAGCATAAGATTTTCTAGTGCTAGGCCGCCTAGCTTCCAAAAGAACATCCACAACTTGTTTGGGAAGAGAAGAAGGAATCAAAGGCCCTTGTAGAGCCAAGCTGCTAGGCATAGAGTCTTGATTTGAGAGTGTAGCATCTGACCCTGGTGCTGGGACAGAAGAGAAGGGAAAAGAGGTAGAATCCAAGGAGGTTCCAAGAATAGGTGTTTTAAAGTTGGATACCAAAACTGCAGAGGCCAATTTGGAGCTATCAAAATGATTATCCTGGGCTTGTCCTGTTTTATTTTTAGTAACACCAGAGGCAGAAGAGGAAGAGGAGGGAAGGCATATGCAGTCTTTACAAATGGGTTGTCCTGTTAAGGCATCAGCCGATGCATTTTTCAGTGTTTCTTGCCCCAGATGCCAGGTGCCCCTTGGATGGCTAAAAATCAAAAGTTTCAAAAGTGTAGAGCAAACACACAAATAAGCATGTATATATTTGATGTCAATACCTAAAGAGAAGAGGGGAGGCTAAAAAGTAGGAGGAAATGAAAAGATGGGAGGCAAAAAATAGAGGAGAAATGCAAAACTTGCAGAGAGTATAAATGTATGGATCTAGAGTATAGGATCTAGATATAGTGTGTACATCTGAGGTGCAAATGTAAGCAAGTAGCAGTTGCTAAAGGAAGAAAAGTGTGGTAGTGGCTGTAGCCCTGGAGGAGAGGCCTGATTCCATGGGAGTTTTCTCAAAATCTAATGCAATTTCCTATAAATTTGGATTCTGTCTGTTTCCAAAATTGGATTTCCTGTTTAGAATTGGTTTTCCCTCCTTTCCTGCCATGGTTTACCTTGAGTTGTTTTTTTTTTGCTTTGTTTTGTGTCTGCCCGGTAGTGTACTCCATGTAATTGCTTGTTCATCTGTTACCTGTGTTCTGTGGAAGGATGTTCTGTGGTTGGTGTGGAAATGTTAGAAAGGTGGATGGTGACATAAGAAGAGACTCTGACCTGGTTTTGAAATATGATACTCTTGTTTGTTGAGAGTTTCTGAAGGCTTCTGCCATTAATGGAAGTAGTTCGCCTCAATGACTGCTGAAGTGTAGTTCAGTTCAGATGCTCTTGCTTCAAAAGCAGTCTTGTGTCTTCTCTTCCTGCTGGCTGATTCTGCTGCCTGTTGTTGCTGTTGTAGAAAGAAGTTGAAGAAGTTACAAAGTCAAAGAAAGGCTCAAAGTGAGGTTTGGCAGGTTTCCTTCCTGGTTTTTTTTTTTTAATTCTCAGAGAGAAAAGCAGAGAGAGAGTGATGCGAAGACAGAGAGATCCGCTTCTGATTCTGCTGAAATAGCTGCTGGATGTATCTTGATGGGAGGAAGGATATGGTAGGTACTCCCAGGTGAGCCAAGATGTTCAGATGTTGGCTATTCACCAGTGTCGTCACATCCTGTCCCCAGTACTTTCCAGATGAGATATCTTTTCCATTTTCTTGCCATAATTCTCTCTGAAGAGGGTCTTCTTAGCCCAGGATTATGTCTTTTGGGTTAAATGATGTTATGTAATAATAAATGCTTGGTTAGCTGCACCAGGTTAGTAGCTGCAGAGTTTATGTTGTAGTTGTTCTGTGTGTTGTGTTGCTGGATCAGTGGCAAGGCAGGCATTTGTTCAGGAACATGCTCCTCACATGCTCCTACCAATGTTGGCCAGGATACCAGTGGGCCAGTTTGCCAGTATCAGAATCGGACTCTGATCCTCGGACCTCTTCCAGATGCACCATCAAAGGTGCATCAAAGGAAGGAATGGGATGCATATGCTGTCAGGCTTGGAGAAGAGAGAGGAAGGAAGTCCAAGTCAAGTGTAAAGTGTTGGTGCAGAATTGTTTCAAATTGTGATTTGCAAGGATTGCACAAACTATTGGTGGTAGTCCCCATTTTCTTTTTCTTGTGATGGTTTGTTTGTCCGATGCAGCATCCATTCGTGGGCATCTGTTGTAGTTCTGCTTAGTATGTCTGCTAAAATGTTTTCTTTTCTGGTACATAAATTGCCTGTAACTGAATGTGTGTAGCTCAGAGCCACATCCCATAAGTCCAGTGTTTGTTGATCACACCACATAACGGTGTTGGTGTGTTGTCCTATCAATCATCTGGCCTTCTTGGAGAAAGGGTCTGAATGCCTTGCCAATTTTATTTTCATGCCATTTTTTTTTTTTTGCAGTATGCAGAGCTGGTCTGTTCTTGAGTCAGGCCTTGAATGCACTTGTCCAGCATGTGCCCCCATCCGAGGTCTGAGGGCATCTGTCGTGATGGGTTGTCTTTGGTGCTTTTTGCAGAAGGGCAATCCTGTGTTTGATTGGCAGGGGAACTCAGGCATGGGGATCAGTGAAATTTGGTTTTCTAGGCTGTGGTTGTGCTGGGACCACAAATTTTAGGTACCACTGTAAGCTTTCTCATATACAGCCTATGGCTTGAGGACTAGTATTATGCAGGATGCCATGAAGCTAGAGCTTGCAGCACTTTTCTTGCAGTTAGATGGTGGTTCTTTTTTGTTAATGCCAAGAGCAGTTAGAGTTTGTTTTGATGTGTTTTGTGTCACCCAGAAAGGTTATTCTTTTGGATGGATGGGAATCTGACTTGACTTTTTACTGTGTGACTGTATCCCAGCAGAGCAAGAAGAGAGATGACTCTTTGTAAGTCTTCATTTGTTTTTTTGTAGATAAGACAAAGGGCAATGCTGAAGAATGATGAATCCTCTGATCTCTGCTATGATCCTATCTTCTGCAAATTGGTGGTATGGGGGCGTGCAGGTATGCCTCTTGAGATGCAGAGTTACCAGCCAAGACTCCTTGCCCATGCTGTGCATGGGAGCTTTAGTGCAGCATTTTCAGCATTTTAAGTTTTAAAACAATGTAAATAGCGGACAGGTCTAGAAGGTCTAGAATGGGCCTTTCTTTTCTTGGTTTCAGGAGTGTAGGAGGGTCTAATCCTTTCCTTGCTCCATAGATGGTATTTTTTTACCTTTCATCATTCTTAATTTAATAATAATTTTATTTAGAGCTAGAGCTCTTTCCTTTGAGTAGGTGGAAGGTTTCCTCTCTCTTTCTAGGTAGAGTGGAAAATGGAACCTAACCTTGGTCTATAGTTTGCAAAATCCATTTTCTTTGAACTTGTAAGAAATCTTTTCACTTTGCATTTTTGCTTTCTTCTCTCTTTTCTTTTAGTACCTGTGCAGGGAACCAAAAAAAATTGACTTGTCCATAGGTGCATCCAAAAGCTTAGATTTGAAAGATTCTTCAGAGGACAGCTTTTTAGTCAACTGGTCAAGCATAAACTCTTGATATTGAATCATATGAAATTGGCAGTTCAAGATGTCGGCTGAAGAAAAACCGTCGTGGTTTAACCCGGTTAAGGCGATGGAATGGTTGACTTATGTCGTCCTTTTCTTTTTTTTTTTTGGTAATTTGCGAGATCGAGGATCCGACGGTATAATGTAGGCAAAAATCAACGAAAAAAAGTTCAACAAAATCGGCGACGGTAAGTAAGTCCAAGTCAGAAAAAGAAGCTGCGTCAGTCGACTAGCTGTGGTAAGCCTTGAGCTGCAATCACAAATGGTATAATACAATGGGAGTTATAGGGTTTATTTTTTTAAACAAAAATTACAAGATAATTGACACTCTTATTAATCGGCTGAGAAAGAAAGAGAGAAAGGGTGCCAATAGGCAGCCAGCTGTAGTTCTTGGTAGTAGTAGTATTAGTAGTATACCTATCTCTGACCGACGCAGACTGCTTGCCTTCTGCTGCTTGGCGCCGCCGGCAAGAAGAAAAGAAAAATGGCGATCGGCTGATGCGCCTTTATAAATAACTGCCACAATGACGTCGGGAAGTGCGACACCAGCGAAGCCAGACCCAGACTTTGAATCCGCCGATCAGGGCTGCCTGATGACCAGAAAGATTCCTCCAGCTGAATGACAGGACATCCACTTTCCAAGCTGTTTTGTGGAAGGACCTGGTGTAAGAGAGAGGCAGCTGATGATTGAGATGGGATGCAAACAGATCTGAGGACAACCCCAAACTGCAGTTATCCTGCTGAATAAGTTGGTGTCTAGCATCCATTCGTGAGTATCCGAAAGGTTTCTGCTTAGGCTGTCTAAGAGGTTCTGTTTTCCTGGAATGAATTGAGCTTGAAGATGCAGATTCAGATTTAGAGCAGTGTCTCATAAATTCATGGCTAGTCTGCAAAGGGGGTAAGAATGAGAGCCCCCCTGCTTGTTTATGTACCACATGACTGTGGTATTGTCTGTACGTATCAGAAGAGGCCCTGGTTTCAAAGGATTCTGGAAGGCTAGAAGAGCATTTTGAACTGCCAACATTTCCTTCAAGTTGATGCGCCAGTGAATATGCTTCTTTGTCCAAGAGCCCTGCTGGCAAATGTCTAGAAAATGAGCTCCCCAAGCAAAATCTGAAGCGTCCGTGGTTATGATCCGTGAAGGTGGAGGCAGATGGAAGGGTTTCCCTTCATTCAGAGCACAAGCCCTGGACCACCAAAGGAACTCCTTTTGGAGGCAGGGAATCAGTGGAATCATTGTGTCTAGACTGTGGCAATGCTGAGACCATACACTCTTTAGGTACCATTGAAGTTCTCATATGAAGTCTTGCATTTGAAATCAACAGGATGCAAGAAGCCATGTAGCCAAATGCCTGCAGGAATTTCCTTGCAGTGAGCTGAGTTAAAGTTGCCAAGGTTTTGAAAATTGAGGCCAGCTGTAATTGTTTTTCTGGAGTGAGGAAGGCCATCTGTAAGCTTGTCTTTAGAAGAGCTCCCAAAAAGATCATCTGCTGAGAAGGGATCAAATGTGACTTTTCTACGTTCACTGAGAATCCCAGTATTAGGAGAAGACGTTGAACAAAATGCAGATGTTGTAGTAAAAGGTATTTGCTGTCTGCCTGAATAAGGCAGTCGTCCAGATAGGGGTAAATTTGAATCCCCTTGAGTCTGCAGTATGCTACTACTGGAGCCAGGCACTTGGTAAAGACTCTGGGCGCAGTAGAAAATCCAAAGGGCAGTATAGAGAATTGAAAGTGCCTCGAGCCTGCCTTGAATCGGAGGTATTTTCTGCGTTCCTGCCTGATGTGTAAGTAGGCCTCCTTTAAGTCCAATGTCACCATCCAAGCATCCTGGGAGAGCACTGGAAAAAGTTGTTGTAGAGTAAGCATCTTGAATTTTGGTATCTCTAAAAAGGTGTTTAATACTGAGAGGTCCAGAATGGGTCTCCATGAGCTTTGCTTTCTTGGGACCAGAAATAGCCTTGAGTAAAAACCTTTTCCCATCTCTGAAAGTGGAACAGGATCTATGGCTCTCATGGCCAACAGAGCGTCCACTTGATTTAAGGCCTCTGACCATTGATGCTATGGCAGATCCGGCCATCCGTTTGCCCTTGGCAGAGTATGAAAATGGAATTTGTAACCTCTTAAAATCACATCCAACACCCATTTGTCTTGAGTTATGAGAGTCCAATTTTGGTAGAAGAGAAAGTTTTCCTCCAAGAGGGGCTTCAAGGCAAGGAGGTCCTGTAGCCCAACCGAGAGAGTCATTGAGTTTGCTTTTTTTGTGATTGAGATCTGTCTTCTCCTCCTCTAAGTGATGAAGCAGTCCATTGTCTGGACCTATAAGAGGCTTGAGCCTGAGCCCGACCTCTGGAGCGTCTATATCTTCCCCTTTGAGGCCTGTCAGACGTGGGAAAGGACCAATTTTTGGAGGGCCAATTTCTAGTAAATCTAGGAGGCTGAACTTGTAAGAAATCAATTTCTAGTAAATCTAGGAGGCTGAACTTGTAAGAAATCTTTTACAGTCTGCATAGATTTCGCTTTATCCTCCATTTTCTGAATAACTTCTTCAGCCTTGGACCCAAGCAAAACATCATGCTGAACAGGGGCATCCAATAATTTAGCCTTAACCTGTTCAGGTAGATTCTGCTCTCGAAGCCAAGCATGTCTCCTGATAACAGTACCAGGGGCAGCGGCCCTCCAAGGCATCAAAACCACAATATAAACCATGTTTGCTAACCTGTTCAGTAGCATGTAATACATCCTGTATTTCCTTATCCTCTGCACATACAGAAAATGTAGATAGCTTTTGTTTTAACACAGACAAAAGAAATTGCTGGTACTTAAACATATGAAATTGACAGTTTAAGGCTCTAATGGAAAGAGTAGCAGAAGTATACACCTTTTTACCCTATCTAAGGCACGAGAATCCTTTTCAGTAGGAATGGGATTTTTAGCAGAAGCGGCCTTAGCACCCTTGGGGCCCTGAGAAATAGTTTCAGGATCCGCAGAGGGGTTCTTGAACAAAAACTGATGGGAATCAGGAACCCTGTAGAATCTGTCTTAGAAGTAGCAGGCGGAAAACAATCTGGAGTCAGGTTAGCTTCAGAAAAAGCATCATCCACAATATCTAAAACAGGAGGAATAGCCAAAGGTCTGTGCTGAGGAAAAAGGAGAAATTCCCTAAGCCTCCTCTTAGATGCAGAGTAATCCTGACCTTCCCAGTGGAAATGCTCTCTCATTTCATGCAAAGTTTCCCCAAAGGAAAAATCCTCAGGGGGAGAAGCAGAGGGAATAGAATCATCTGCATCAGAATCCTCATAAGAAGGGAAAGAATAATCCTGCTCAGAGGAAGAGACTGAAGAAACAGAAGCCTGATCAGAGGAATCATAAGGAATATCCTGTCTAGGCCTTTTTTCAGGAGGGGGACGAGAACCCCTAATCATAGTAAGCAAATCTTCAGCCATCCTTAATAACTGCTTCTGTGTCTTGGGAGCTGTATCCGAAGAAGCTCGAGTAGAAACCTTTGGCTTTACAGGAGTCTTTGCCTTTGTAGTTATAGTAATATGAGAAGGCCTGAAAACCCCTTCAGAAGCTGGTACCTGCACAGCGGTTCCGGACCCATCTGAAGGAGCAATGTCCGAAGGTCCTGCAGCAGAAATATTACTGGGCCTAGTTGGCTCCCCATGAGAGTCCGTGTCGGCCATCGGTTCCAAAGTGGCTGACGACAGGGGCTGCAAAAGCGCCTCACTGACTACCACCGAACCTGAAGCTGGCTCCGGCTGCACGCCATCAAGTTTGGACCTCGGAGGCCTATCTTTGTCCTTGCGCCTTTTATGAATTCCGGTAGCCGGTAAAGTATGACGACATTTTATAATTGAATAGTCTGCCAAAATAATTAAAAGCCCAATCGTACCTACACTTAATAGTACGAGAATTAAACCTGGCACAAACCCGTCTTGGTCAGGGCCTAAGCAAGGAAGACTAAGAGTGGAAATCTTTATGAGGTATTTGCTTCCCACACGATATACAATTATTAACTTTTTGACATCGGAGGAGCAAGAAGTTTCCCCAACGGGGTACTTAGCTTTGAGAAGGGAAGAATAAGTCTTCGGACCGAAGACAAGCAAAAAGCGTTGTCAGGAATCCGCCAACCAAAACTTGCGAGCTGCTTTCCACTGCACGGCAAGAAAGACTGGAGAAGATGGTGTCGGCTGTCAGCTTTACAACTCTGCGTTCTGACATCAGGGTACTTGCTGGTACAGCCGATGCCGGACCCAGACTTTGGAATTCTGGCCGACCTCGGGCTGCCTGCCGGCAGGATCACCCTAAAGTTATGACTGCAACAGTGAAACACGAAGAGCATGAAGAGAGATCCACCTGGGGAATGCCCAAACACTGAATAATGTGATGAAAGATGGTCTTGTTTAGTTGCCACTCGTGAGGATCCAGGACCTGCCTGCTCAACCGGTCGGCCAAGGTGTTGAGCCTTCCTGGAAGAAACTGGGCCATCAGCCAAGAGAAGCTGCCATGGACCACAGTCTCATGCTTTGTCTGCACAGGGGGTAAGAGGGAGTCCCTCCCTAATTGTTGATGTACCACAGGACTGTAGCGTTGTCTATCTTGACTAGAAGAGTACCAGGAGAGAGAGAAGACGCTGGAGGCTAAGGTCTCTCCACCAAAGACTGGAACAGACAGTCATGAGGAGAAGGTTAACACTTGCACCACACCTTCAGCCTCACACAGACCTACTAAACCAGCACTGGCAAAAAAATACAGAAATGCATGAAATCATACTTGGAGGCTCCAAATAAAAACCTGCAAAAGCAGAGAGCTCCAAAGCAGACACCCACAAAACCTGCACCTCCCGTCACAAACCAAACACACAAAAAACACAATATCAATGTGCCGCACAACCACAGCCCTTAAGGTGAAATAACATACCTAACACACTAGTAGGTAACTCAATAGTCAGGCACACTGACGCCCCACTCACTAGGCTGGACAAGGAGAAGAAGGTTACTGTTAGCTGCCTATCGGCAGCCAGAATTCGCCACATAACACAAGCACTTAGGTCACTCCAGAACAAGTACAAATATAATTCTGTCATTGCTCATGTTGGTGTGAATGACCAGAGATGTACCTCCCTGGATTACATGAAAAGAGACATGGAAGAGCTCTCTGATAATGTAGCCCAGGTGGGTTATGAGGTTTTTATGTAGGGAAGACGGAAAGGGAAATTAAGAGGAGAATGTATGAACATTTTTACGAGATAACTAAAAGTAAAGATACTAATGCCCTTTACAAGCATTCCCTTACATGTCCGAACTACAATTTTAAATTCATGATTCTTGAGCAGGTAAATCGGGATTTAAGAGGGGGAGATTGGGAAGCCACCCTAGAATATAGGGAACTGGTGTGGCAACTTAGACTGAATGCAGGGAACTGGCCTGGATTAAATGATACTATTAGTATCAAACCAGTATTAAAACTAAGAAGGGACAGATTATGAACACAGTCTAAAATAATAATACTTGAACACCACAGGCTTCAAAAGTAGAAATTACTGGTACGTACATGGGTACACCTATATTTATTTGTATTTTTATCTGCTGGAGTAGGATCGTGTCAATTATTATTCACAAATATGTTTTTTAGTAACGATTTGATAGTGCAAGTAACAATGTATTTATATTAAGTTTTTTATTAAGCTTGCAACATTTTTAAATGTATTCAGCATATTTTATTAATTAAGTGGAGATAATGCATGTAACACTAGGTTATTTTAACTGAATGAAAGAATGTAATTCAATATATTTGATGCTACAAAGAAAGTTTTTTTGTACTTGGTTGTGTAGCTTGCTACCTGAATAGGTGGGTTGCAATTGAATAATATCTTAATTACAAAATGATTGAATTGTCAATTAACACAAGCAGCTATTTAAACTGATGTTTCAAACTGTCATCAACTTGAGAAAGCTCGGAATATCCGAGCGAAAGCGCTTGATACGTGGTACTAGTGTGTTGTTTTTCTACAAATAAAGACCCGTTTTGGATTTACTTAAAGTTGGTGGCGTCAGCTCTGTGGTCTTCAAGTTTCCTGGTCCTGTTCATTTACTTGCTTTTGACTTAAGCACTCCAGAACAAGTACAAATATAATTCTGTCATTGCTCATGTTGGTGTGAATGACCAGAGATGTACCTCCCTGGATTACATGAAAAGAGACATGGAAGAGCTCTCTGATAATGTAGCCCAGGTGGGTTATGACCCTGAGTAACACCCTGCCCTCACCAAGAAGGATACCTCAGTATAAAGAAAAAATGATCAATTTCAACAACTGGATAAGCTTCTGGTGTCATTCAAAGGGGATCCAGTGTCTTGTCAGCCTGGGATGACATGCTTGACAAGCCACGTTGCTTCGCAAGAGACGGCTTGCACCCGTCACCCCTTGGCTTTCTAATACTGGCCAAGGCTCTTGCTGCCCCCACAGTGCCTTTTTTAGGTAAGGCTCAAAAATCAAACCCACCACCATAAACAGCACAAGTAAAAAAATGAGGGTTATGCTACTCAACGCTAGGAGAGTTTAAATCTCAAAATGCATGTGCTCTAAGTACTCCCAAGTATGGAGAACGTAGACATCTGTGCAGTATCTGAAACCTGGTTCAAGGCTCCAGAGAGCACTCCAGCACTACTGGGCTACAACTCATACCACACATTTTGGCCACAGAACATGGACCGAAACACAAACTGAGGGGGTGTTATCCATATACATCAAGGATACTCTCACCTTCAGGTTAGCGGTGCAGCATGACACCTCGGAGATCATCCATGTGCAACTAACATCGGGCAAATCTGCAATGCAAATTGTGGCCTGCTACAGATCACCCTCCATGACTCAGGACCACCACTCTGCATTTCTGGAGACACTGGAAAACATGAAGTTCCTACCGAACACCCTGTTCAATTACCCTACAATTAACTGGGAAAAAGTACAGTTTTGTACCTACCATAAATGTAGATGTCCGAACTGGATAGCATCTGCAGTCATAACAACTGGGTTGTCCTGTCGTCAGGCAGCCCTGCAGTCGGCCGGATTCCAAAGTCCGGGTCCGGCTTCGGCTAATGTCGCACTCCACCCGACGTCATCTCTGTTGGCCTTCGGGTATAAAAGCATCAGCCGACGCCATTTTCCTCAGTGTTTCTTGCCCCAGATGCCAGTAGCCCTCTTGCAGGCTAAAATTTGGATAGATGCCAATGTTTCCAAATAGATAGAGGTAAACACAACAATAAGCATGTATGTACATATATACAAACAAATACACCATAAAAGACTCCCCCAACAGCTAGCTATTAGAAGGGTAAACACCCTAGGAGTACCACAGAGGGGCAGGAGGGAGGGTAATCCTGACTGCAGATGCTATCCAGTTCGGACATCTACATTTATGGTAGGTACAAAACTGTACTATGTCCTTCATGGATGCATCTGCAGTCATAACAACTGGGTAGAATACCATAGCCAACTAGGGGAGGAGGATAAAAGTAGATTATGGTGTGTTTAGGATCCCTTGCAGTACAGCAGTGGCAAACCCTGCTCGGGATCTGGAATATAGAGGCAAATTATAATGCTTGGCAAATGTATGCACGGAGGTCCAAGTAGCCGCCTCAATAATGTCTTTGGTTGCCACTCCTCGTAAGAAGGCTGTGGTAGTGGCTGTTGCCCTTGTAGAATGAGGTCTTATGTTCTGTGGAATTGGTTTTCCATGGAAGGAGTAACAGTATCGTATGCAATTTCCTATCCATTTGGAGATTGTCTGTTTGGAAATAGCTTTTCCTTCCCTTCCTGTTGCATAGGCTACAAAAAGTTGGCCAGTCTTTCTGCTATTTTTTGTTCTGTCCAAGTAGTAGCGTAGCTGTCTATGTACATCCAAGGTATGCAGTATTCTTTCCCCTCTGTTTTGTGGGTTGGGAAAGAAGGTAGGTAGGTGGATTGCCTGGTTTAAAGACACTCTGGATACCACCTTGGGCATAAATGTAGGATTAGTCCTCATGGACACTCTATCTTGGTGGAAGATTAGGAAGGGTTGCACTGCCATTAAGGCCTGTAGTTCTGAAACCCTCCTTGCTGAAGTAATTGCCAGTAGGAAAGCAGTTTTCCATGACAGGTGTTGTAGGTCTGCTGTTGCTGCTGGTTCAAAGGGTGATAGTGTCAACTTTTCTAGCACAAAGTTTAAATCCCAAGCTGGTAATGGTGGTTTCCTTGGAGGTTTTACATTCTTGATTCCTCTGAGGAACTGCCTGAGCAAAGGGTGCGAAAAACAGGTGGATCAAAGCTGTATTCTGCTGAAATAGCTGATGCATGTATCTTGATGGAGGAGTAGGACAGGCCTGAATGAAGAAGTTCGGCCAGATACTCCAGAATGTTAGGCATATCTATGTTTGACACATCTTTTCCTCTTTCCGTACTCCAAATGACAAACCTTTTCCATTTTCCAGCATAGTTCCTTCTTGTTGAAGGTCTGCGTGCTTCAAGAATAATGTCTTTAACTCTTTGGGAAAGTTCTGGATTAGCTGCTGCTATGTGATGTTCCATGCAGTCAGTTGCAACGTTTTTAGGTTTGGATGTATGATGCTGTAGTTGTTCTGAGTTAAAGGCATCAGGGGTATTGGCCACATATTGTTCCGAGACATGCTCCTCAGTAGTGGGTACCAGTGTTGTCTTGGCCAGTTTGGAGCCATCAGGATTATCCTTGGACGTTCTTCCTTGATTTTTAGTAGTACCTTGTGTATCAAAGGGAGAGGTGGGAATGCATATGCTGTTAGGCCTTTCCAGTTGAAGGAGAGCGAGTCCACTTTCCATGCTAGTGGGTGGAATGTCCTTGTGCAGAATTTTTTGAGCTGGTGATTGAGAGGTGATGCGAATAGGTCTATCTGTGGCATTCCCCATTTCTTTGAGATGGTCTTGAAGATGTCCGGGTGCAGCTTCCATTCGTGGGCATCCGAAGTGGTTCTGCTTAATCTGTCTGCTAGAGTATTGTCTTTCCCCGGTACAAATATTGCCTGTAACTGGATGTTGTAGCTGAGTGCCAGGGTCCACAGCTCCAAGGTCATTCTGCATAGGGGATATGAATGAGTGCCTCCCTGTTTGTTGATGTACCACATGACTGTGGTGTTGTCTGTCCTTATCATCAACTGGCCCTCTTTGAGAAATGGTTTGAACTTTTGGATTGCCAGTTTTACTGCCAGCATTTCTTTTAGATTGATGTGCAGGTGAAGTTGATCCTGTGTCCACAATCCTTGCACGCATTTGTCCAGCATGTGGGCCCCCCATCCTAGGTCTGAAGCGTCTGTTGTGATGGTCTGGCTTGCTTGACATCTGCGAAAGGGTAGGCCTGGGTTTGACTGGCATGCCTGAGCCCACCATAGGAACTCCTGTTTTAAGCATGGAATTAGTGGGATTTCTGTTTCTAGACTGTGTCTGTGTTGGGACCATAAATTCTTTAGGTACCACTGTAGTTTCCTCATATGTAGTCTGGCAAATGGAACCAAGATTATGCATGATGCCATGAAGCCATGAAGCCCAAGGCCTGCAGAACTTTTCTTGCTGTTAACTTGTTCAGTTTTGTTAGTGCCAAGAAGTAAAGAGGAAGTTCTTTTTGTTTTTCTGTAGTCAGGAATGCCATTTGTTTTACTGTGTCCAATTCCGCGCCCAAGAATGTCCTTGTTTGGGATGGTATCAGCCTTGACTTTTGTAAATTGACTGTGTATCCCAGTGCTTGTAGCAAGTAAATGACCCTTTGTAAATCTGTTGTCAGCTTGCTTTTGTTGTCCCCTTGTAGCAGGCAGTCGTCCAGGTATGGGTAAATTTGAATTCCTGTAGTCTGCAATGGGCGATTACTGATGCCAGGCATTTTGTGAATACTCTGGGCAGTAGATAAGCCAAAGGGCAATGCTGAGAATTGATAGTGCTCTGATCCTGCAAGAAATCTGAGGTATCTTCTGCAGATTGGTCGAATGGGGACGTGCAGGTATGCCTCCTTGAGATCTAGAGTTACCAGCCAAGACTCCTTGCCCAGCATGGGAAGAAGTTGCTGTAGGGTCAGCATTTTGAATTTTGGGACAATGATGTATGTATTTAAGGTGGACAGGTCGAGAATTGGTCTCCAACTTTTTCCTTTCTTGGAACTAGGAATAGTCTGGAATAGAACCCTTTCCTTGCTCTGCTGTTGGCACTCTTTCCACAGCTCTCATGTTTGCTAACTCCATTATCTGGCGTAGAGCCTCTGTTTTTTGATTTGGAGGTAGATTTGGCATTCCTCTTTTGACTGGTAAAGTGTGGAAGTGAAACCGGTAACCTTGATCTATGGTTTGTAAAATCCACTTGTCTTTTGTTATGTAGTGCCAGTTCTTTGAAAATAAGGTTAACTTTCCGCCTAGAGGAGCTGCTATTTGTTCCCTGGTAGGCGGATTTAGGGTTAAGTCACTGTGGTTGTGCTGATGTAGTGGCAGTGGCTGTGTCTGTGCCTCTGTTGTTACCTTGCCACCGTCGTCCTCTGTAGGCACCTCTTCTGGATTGGTTTCTGCCTCTGGAACGTCTATTCCTGCCCCTTTGAAATTTTGTGGAGTCAGGAAAGGACCAATTTTTGGCAGGCCAGTTCCTGCTAAACCTTGGGGGTTGAACCTGCAAGAAATCTTTAACAGTTTGAACAGATTTTGCCTTTTCTTCCATTTTCTTCATAACCTGCTGGGCAGGTGTACCAAACAAACTTGTCTTGTCCATAGGAGCATCTAGCAACTTAGCTTTAACATGATCCGGTAAAGCTTGTTCCTTTAGCCATGCATGCCTTCTTATCACTGTGCCTGTCATGGCTGATCTAAATGAAGCCTCCAGTGCATCATAGCCACATTTTAAGGAATGGTTGCTAACCTGTTGTATGTTATTTACCATCTCTAATACATATTTCTTATCAAGAGATTCATCAGTGGTTAGTTTTTTAGTTAACTGATAAAGCATAAACTCTTGGTATTGTATCATGTGAAACTGACAGTTTAAAGCTCTAGCTGAGAGAGTAGCTGAAGTGTAGACCTTTTACCCCATCTGTCTAATGACCTTGCTTCCCTTTCAGAAGGAATAGGGTTTTAGCTGTGGTCGGCTACTGCCTTGGGACCCTGGGATATAGTTTCTGGGTCTGCAAGTGGGGCCTTGTAAAGGTGATGATGAGTATCTGGCACCCTGTAAAATCTGTCTGGTTTGGCAGGGGCTGGGGTAAAGAAACTGGAGCGGAGCAAACATCATTGAAAGCATCATCCACCACAGAGAGAACAGGAGGTATAGCTAAGGGCCTGTGCTGTGGGAGGTGCAGAAAGGTCCTAAGTCTTTTCTGGAGTCTGAAAAATCCTGTTGCTGCCATTGGAACTGTTCTCGCATGGCATGCAAGGTTTCCCCAAAGGAGAATTCTTCTGGTGGGGAAGCAGCTGGAATGGATTCTTCAGCATCAGAATCTTCAAAATTGGAGAAGGGAGCCTCTGGCTGGTCAGTTATGTCTGATTCATCAGCAGAATCATCAGAAGACACTGGCTCAGGGGCTCTGCCCTAGGTCTCTTCTCTGGGGCTGAGAGGCCCTGTCTGGGTGAGATTGAGATCCTCTAATTAAAGAAATTAAATCTTCTGCCAAAGTAAGCATTTGAGAACTAGAAGAGGGCCTGGATGTGGGGGTTTAACAGGCACTGTTTTAGTAGTCTTGGCTGCTTTAGCCCTGGCGAAGGCCTTAATGGACATGGCTGCTGGAGGCCTAGCAGCACCACGTGCTGGGGTAGAGACATCCAAGGGGATGGTGTCTGATAAGTCAACCACCGTAGTGGGTAAAATTTCTGAGGTCGATTCAAGAGTTGTAGCAGGGGCCTCAGTTGTAGGAATAGGTTCAGCTGTACTTTGATCAGTTTTCTCGGTTTCGCGAAACCGAGACACTCGCGTTTGCTTAACCATGGTTTCGGCGAAACCGCGGACCGCGAGTGTCGGTCTTTAACTTTGCGTTTTTGGTAGATTGGGTAGTCGGAGGATCCGGCGGCATAATGTACGCAAAATCAGAACCGAAAAACTGTTCTGCAAACTCCGACCGACGCCTAAGCGTTCGTCGGTTGAAAGAAGCACAGGCCGAACAGGCTGCTACGTCGTGGGCTGGGCCTAAACAAGGCAGACAGTAAGAGTGGAAATCTTTATGAGGTATTTGTTTCCCACAGGTTAAACAATTGTTAACTTTTTCTGACATCGGCTGAGGCAAGAAAGAGTCCCCAACGGGGTACTTAGCTTTAGAAGTCTTCGAAGTAGTATTCGGTAGAAGTAATCTCTGGATCCGACCGACCGGCACTTGCGAACAGCTTCTGCTTCGGGCGCCACGCGGCAAGAAAGACTGAGGAAAATGGCGTCGGCTGATGCTTTTATACCCGAAGGCCAACAGAGATGACGTCGGGTGGAGTGCGACATCAGCCGGACCCGGACTTTGGAATCCGGCCGACTGCAGGGCTGCCTGACGACAGGACAACCCAGTTGTTATGACTGCAGATGCATCCATGAAGGACATCTACTCGAGTACAAACTCCCAAGCACAGCGCTTCCTGGAATTTATCAGCTCAAATGCCCTGGATCAGCTGGTAAACTCCCCTTCCACAGGCCACAACATATTGGAACTGTTCATCACCAACATGGGCGACAGGTGTTCTGTACCAGTGGTCAACCTGTCACTGGTTAGATCAGACCATAAACTAATCACTCTGGATCTTTACACCCCACCACCACCCCCAACCAAGGAAGCCACAGTGAAACTTTTCTAAAGCAAACTTCACCTTACTTAAGGCAGAGGTGGTAAGTTTCACAGCCCCCATGCTAAAGGATAACACTGCCCAAGATGCAGAATCCTTTACACTTGCACTCTATGAGCACCTACAAGGATGCATGGATCGTGCCATCCCTAGTAAGACCAAGACTCACTCCCCTAAGAGAAGGAAACCAGTCTGGTGGACCCCTGCCATAAACAGGTTATACAACAGGAGGAGGAAACTAGTTCAGAAAAAAAAAGCAAATCCCAAGAAGGAAAGACATCCCAGATCAGTATCAGTAAGAAACGAAGGTCCCTCATAAAATCATCCAAGGCTAACTTCGAAAGAAAAACAGCCAAGAATTCGAAAGATAACCACAAAGCCTTCTTTAGCTATGTCAAGAATCCAAGTGGTAACTCACAGATATGCTCTGAGCTAGTGCAAAATAGCACAAAATATACTGAACCTACTGATATTGCCAACATCCTGGCAGATTCCATGCAAACTTCACCTTCTTCTCACCTTCAAAAGGGCCCACAACAAGTTTCCCAGAAATCACAGAAGAACAGGTGAAAACAGCCCTTTCAAAAGCCTCAATGGGGCCAGATGTTGTCCTAGGCTGAGTCTTGCATGAACTAGAGAACGAACAGAACCCTCCACCTAAACACGCCGTTCAGCCTCAGCCTCTCCACAGGCTACGTGCCCATAGAATGGTGCACAGCAATGGTTATTCTGCTCCACAAAGGAGGGGCCACAACCAACTGATCCTATAAGCCTGACTAGCCTGGTCTGCAAGGCTATGGAGCGTATCATCACGGAACTCATTAACAAAGACATTGGGAAACTCCAAACACTTGAACCGATCCAGTTCGGCTTTAAGGGCAGATCATGCCTATTGAACCTGGTTGACTTCTTCGAGACAGTCACCAAGGCCATAGACGAGGGAAAGGTGGTTCACACAGCCTGCCTTGATCTCGCCAAGGCGTTAGACACCATTCCTCACTTGGGTATTACAGAAAAACTCATCAGCCTGAACGTCACAAGATGGGTTGCCAACTGGCTTACAGACAGAACTCAGAATAGCTGGCGCCAGGTCCGACTCTAAACCAGTCACAAGTGGTGTCCCGCAAGGCCCGGTTCTGGGAGCCTGTTTGGCATATATTTCTCACAAGTACTGGCAAACACAGGAGGACTATGGCTAACCAAGTTCGCCGATGACTGCAAACTGGGAGTCATAATTGGCTCTCCAGCTGACACGGACATCCTTCAAAAAGGCCTTACTGAGAGACACCTGGTGTGAAAGTCATGGCCTCAAGCTAAATGCCAACTGCAATGGTGGTGGTGCGGCCTCACAGTAAGACGCTGTCCTGCTAAATTCACAGTTAGAGCGTCTTCTGTGTGGAGACATGCGTGAATGGGCGTACCTTTGTTGAAGGTTGTGCGTCAGGGAAGGCAACTCGGCACTTAAAATCTACTGCCAATCATTAGCGGAGCGGAGTTCCACTGTGGCGACCCTTAACCGGGAAAAGCCGAAAGGCAACAGCAGCAACATCCAGTTTGGGAAAAACAAAACACCCACGAATTACCACATAGGCGGCAGCCCCCTTAATACAGAAGAAGTAATAAGAGGAGATCTGGGAACCTAGGTAGATCTCTCCTTTGACAATCATATTGCCAAAGTAGTTAGGAAATTCTTCTGTGTGGCCCATCTAATTATCAAGGGATTCGCATCTAGAAATAAAGAGGTTATAGTGCCCCTCTACTCATCAGACCCATAAGAGTGCAATGCCCCATTTGGGATGTACCTCACAAGACACTTCCAACAGCTGGAAAGACCACAAAAGCACCTCACCAAGAGGATTACTGGCCTCAAACATGTCCTATTCCGCCTGACTGAAAAAAACTCTGGCTGTACTCCGTGACATATCGCTTACAAAGAGGGGATCTCTGCCTGACTTACAAAGCCATGTCAAACTCAGAATTGATGGACATGCTACACCTAAAGAAATTATAAGTCACTGCGAGCCACGTGCTCTAGTGAGCTAAACCTCTCCACAATAAATAGAACATGCTGGAGGGATAGATTCCTGTCACAGAGACTCCCCATGCTTTGGAACAAAATTCCTAACTACATTAGGCAGAGCTCAAGAGAAGCCTTGACAAGTGGATGGTAACAGAAAATACACCCCTGGGATCACTTCATTGGCTCTGCTTGACAGAGGCTCAGTTAATCAATGCGGCGGTGAAAGCCAACACAAACTGGCTAGGCTTAAAAATGCCCTCGGGCAGATGGCTTTCATGGGTAGGTACTAGGCTATCAAGGCCAGCTGAAATTAGAAGTTATGTACTCACCATAACGTTCCATCTGAGTAGGTGACTTCATTTGGATGCAACCTGTGGGTATCGGATCCGACCTCGGATCCGAGCCGGCATTTCAAAAGCTTAGGCTCCTAGCTCCTCCCTCTACCCATAATCCCTTGCCAAGCCCTGACTGACCTCAGATTGAGTTTGCCTATATAATACTGACTACAGTACCTGAACAAAGCATAAATACTCGCTGTATAAAGGTCAGGGGGATGGAGGGGGGGGATGGTTGCATCCAAATGAAGTCACCTACTCAGATGGAACGTTATGGTGAGTACATAACTTCTAAATCTGAAGTAGGCAGACTTCATTTGTCTGCAACCTGTGGGACAGAGTCCCCAGCTACCTGAATCTTGGGCGGCCGTCATGGAAGGATGTTCCGGAGCACCGCTGAGCCAAAGGATGCTCTTCCCCTGGAAACAACATCCACCTTATAATGAGAAATAAAGGTATGAGGTGAGGCCCAAGTGGCTGCCGTGCAGATAGACACACGGGACTTAAAGGCGGCTGACGTGGAGACTGCCCTAGTAGAATGAGCCGTAACCCTTTGAGGAGCAGGTCTACCTGAAGTGTCATAAGCCTGCAGAATACAATTAGCAATCCACCTCGATAGTGTGACTTTAGAAACTGCTTTACCCAAAGCAAATTTAGCAAAGGAGATGAACGGCTGATCCGATTGCCTGTGACCAGCTGTTCTGTGAATGTAAAATCGTAATTGTCTATGAACATCCAAGGAATGCAATTTGTATTCTCCTTTGAGTACTTGGGAAAAAACACAGGTAAGTTGATTGATTGGTTGATATTAGATTCTGAAGAGACTTTTGGAAGAAAAGATGGATTGGTCCTGAGGCACACCCTATCTGGAAAGAAGGAAAGGTAAGGCGGCTTGACGCATAGAGCCTGAAGTTCAGACACTCTTCTGGCTGAAGTGATAGCTACTAAGAAGGCAGTCTTCCAGGAAAGGTACTTCAGGTCTGTAGAAGCTGCAGGCTCGAAGGGAGGAGCAGTAAGGGCTTGCAGAACTAAAGATAGGTCCCAAGGTGGTACAATCTCTTTGACTGGAGGCCTCAACAAAAAAATCCCTTTAAGAAAGGTTTTGCACAATTTCGACGTCATGAGGGGAGCTGTCTCATGACCAATGTGATAATGAGAGATGGCTGCCAATTGTACCTTAAATCGTGGAAGAACTTGCCCCTTGATGAAAGAGGTCTGTTAAAAAATCCAGCACTGCCGACATAGGTGCTGAAAAAGGATCCAAACTTTTGGACCGCCCAAATAGAGAATCTCTTCCATTTACTCCGATAAACCTGCCTAGTGGAAGGTTTATGAGCCGCCACTAGGATGGCCTTGACCGGTGACGAGATACCGGGAGTCCTAATCAAGGATGGAACTGGAGCAGCCAAGCTGTCAATTTCAGGGTGCGTAGATTGGGGACCGAAATTCCCAGAGGGTGGGAGATGAGATCCGGAATCGGATCCAGAATCCAGGGTGGATTCAGTTTGTGAGACCATACAAAGGGGAACCAGGGTTGACGAGGCCAGAACGGGGCAATGAGAATCATTCGGCTCCCCAAACTGTTGGCTTTCTGCAGAAGCCTCTGCATCAGAGGTAGTGGAGGGTAGGCATAAAGGAGACCGGGAGGCCAAGCATGCACCAGCGCATCTCTCGGGGATTCCCCTGGTGGGGGAAGCAGAGCGAAGAAATTGTCGCATTTGGCGTTTGAGTGAGAGGCAAAAAGATCGCAACAGGGTTGCCCCCAAACGGCAAAAATCTTCTTCACTACCTGAGGATTGAGAGACTACTCGTGAGGGGAAAGAATGGTGCGACTGAGTTTGTCCGCAAGGATGTTGGATTTTCCCGGAATGTGCGTTGCTACAAGAAAGCGTTTGGTGGAAATTGCCCATTCCCAGACTCTCATGGCCTCTCGACAAAGGGGATAGGACTTGGTTCCTCCCCGTTTGTTGATGTACCAGACTACAGACATGTTGTCTGTCTGAATCGCAATAGTCCCTGAAGGAAGAACGTTGTGAAGTGCTTGCAACGCTAGGAGCACAGCCCTCATTTCCAGGACATTTATATGCAACGAAGTCTCTGTGGAGTTCCACGTGCCTTGGACAATCTTCCCCGCAGAATGCCCCCCCCACCCGAGGCAAGAAGCGTCCGTGGTCACTGTGGCTCGGGGAAATGCTGCACAAAAAGGTCTCCCTGTCAGAGGCTCCGGAGACCGAAGCCACCAAAGAAGGGAATCCTTGCATGCTTTGCTGACCGCTATCGGACTGTTGAGAGAGGAACAGAGAGGGGACCACTGAACCTGAAGGGTCCATTGAAGAACCCGCATGCGTAAGCGCGCATGAATAAGAAGCGGGATAGCTGCCGCCATCGAACCTAGGGCCCTCAGGACCGAAGCTGCTGTCGGAAATGGTTGTAGGACCGCTGCGACATGACACTTCAGGTTGGAAATTCTGTCTGGGGTGAGGAAGGCTCGCATTGACCTGGTGTTTAGCCTTCCTCCTATGAAATCTATAACTTGTCTGGGGTGCAGTAAAGATTTCTCCCAGTTGATAGTGATGCCCAGCCTTGGGGCTATACGAAGGTAGTAGTCCCTGGCTGAGCACAGAAGATGCCTTGATGATGCCGTCAGGAGCCAGTCGTCCAGGTACGGAAAGACCTGTAATCCCTGGAGCCTCAGGTGGGCCGTTACAACCGCTAGTACCTTGGTGAACACCCTGGGGGCTGAGGTGAGACCAAAGGGGAGGACCCTGAACTGATGACTGGCTCCCAGCCGGAAGCGAAGAAACCTCCTGGACCGTCTGTCCATGCGAATGTGGTAGTACGTGTCCTTGAGGTCGATGGAGCACATCCAGTCGTTCTCCCTCAAGAGGGGGAGTATAGATTGAAGGGTGACCATCCGGAACTTTTGCTTGGTTACTGACAGGTTCAGCAGGGAAAGATCTAAGATCTGTCTCAAGTCCCCCATTTTCTTTGGCACTAAAAAGAACCTGGAGTAAAACCCTGACCCGGTTTGATCTGGGGGGACGCACTGGATAGCTCTTTTTTCTAGCAGCTGTCCGATTTCGATAGCTGCTGCCTCCCTTTGGTCGGGTGGTACATCTGGGAGGCTGCGAGATCTGGGAACTTTGTACAGGGGAATTGTATAACCTCTGGATATCACGCGAAGCACCCAACGGTCTGTTGTGATGGACTCCCAAGAAGTTAGGTGCCTCGAAAAACGCCCCCCGACTGCCTCCAGAGACGGACAGCCGGGCAACCCTTCAGGGCTGCTGCGTGGGCCTATCAGAGAAAGGTTCTCTGGACCCAAAGTTTCTAGGAGCCCCCCTGCCTCTAGGACGGCGATCTCCCTGTCCTCCTCTGCCACGGGAGGACTGGTTATCCGGAGCAGGTTGGGACTGCTGCGACTTCCGGAACCACATCTTCTGTCCCTTTTGGTTCTTTGAGAAGGACCTCTGGGGAGCTGAGAAGCGGACTCCCGACGGCAAACAGCGTCTTCCCGTCCTTCTCGCTCTGGACCAATGTTTCGCGAACAGTTTTGCCAAACAAGGCAGAACCATCAAAGGGGGCATTCGCGAAAGTCGCCTTGAAGGGCTCTGCGAAATCACAGTGGCGGAGCCAGGCCTGCCGCCTCATGACTAGGCCTGCTCCGCTGGCTCTAGCGGCTCCCTCGGTAGCGTGAGAAAGTAGCCGCACAGATGTGTTAGAAACTGCTCTAAGAGTGGCCATTCGGGTGGAGTCTGGGGGAGATGCAGCGTATTCTTTAATCAAATCCCGCTGCATCCTGGTGACGTGTGCCATGTAGTTCAGCGCTCTCAAAGAGAAAGTTGCTGAACTGAAAACTCGCTTCCCAATGCGATCCATCGAGCGGGACTCCTTGCCCGGAGGATGCATAGAGGGACTCTCCTGGGCCAATTCCCTCTTAGTGGCTGCAGCCATCATCATGGCATCTACTGGGGGGCCTTTGCTCCAGTGAGTGCGGTCCGCCGGAGGGGAAAGGATACGGTCAGGACGCTTGGGTACAGGCTCAACGGTGTCCGGATCCTTCCACGCTCTGGTGGATATAAGGTCCACCAGAGGGTCGGCAGGAGGGGACACCCAAGAGGTAGATGGGCCCGCCTCGAATGCCTCCAAGAACACAGACTCGTCTGAGGAAGCCTTGGGGGCAGACCACCCCCCCTGATCCTCAACATTTCCATAATGTCTCCAAATGAGACGTCTTCAGGGGGTGACCTTGGGGAGCCCTCCCCTTCATCCAAGTCTGTGTCTTCGGTAACGGACTCGGGGGAGTCCATGTGCCTCCTTTTGCACTTACGCTTCCGAGGTACTTCTTCGGGGGGGCTGTCCGAGGAGTACTCTTCCGCAGCTGGATGTTCCAAGGGAACTACTTGGGACATCGAGGCGGGCTGTCCCTGGGACCGGCTGGTGGGAGCTTGGCCCAACTACAAGGGAGTGCGGGATGGAGCCATGGCAGGGACCGGGGGTCCGGAAGTCCTCAACAGTGCCCTTTCCACTACGTCGAAGGCCGAGGGGGAGCCAGCTTCTCTGAACCCCGAGAGCCGACCCCCACTCGGATCCGACGCACGGATCGGAGCCGAGACAGTCGAATCAGAGAGACCTGTGTGCTCCGACCTAGGTGGAGCCAAAGAAACACCAGCTCCCTTGGATCCGAGGCTCGGTCCTCGGCTCCGAGAGGTCGGGTCCGAAGTACCCAGAGCACTCAAGGGATGGGACGGATCCGAGGTGCGCCGACCTATCGGATCCAACCCACCCCCGGATCCAACTCTGCCCGGCGCCGACAGCTCCGAACCCATGGTGTGGGTCGGAGGAGCCAAAGGGGCGAAAAAAGGGGTCGAAGCCCCTCCCGGATGGGGGGGGCTAGGAGCACTCCCATTTGCATTTGGGCCTGGATGAATTTCCTCATCATCCGGTCCATGTCTGCTTCACTCATGGAGAAAGTAGATCTAGTCGAGGCCACCGAAGCGGACCTAGACAGCCGCCTTGGGGACCTCGCTGAAGGGCTAGCCTCCTCCTCCTCAGGCCCAGGAGAGAACCGAGGGGAGTGGAGCCGAGGAGGAGGGAAACTAGAAGGCACAGGAGAGGCCCGCTTGGATGGAGGAGCCGAACTAGAGGTTTCAGCTCTCCGTTTGTGCTGCCTCTCCCTGTGCCTCTCCTTTTCTCTCTCCCTAGAAGACTCACTCTCCTCCGGCATCTTAGAGGGAGGTTGAGTCCCAGCCGGTGGAGGAGAGCCCACAGCAACTGCTTGCTGTGTAGAAGGGGCAGAAGCGGCGGTATCTGGAGGAGAAGTCCCGCCAGAACCAGCTTCGACCTCCGCTCCCTCAAAGCTCGGGGGTTGAACCCTGCACAAATGGTACAACCAGATGACAGGTGTTCAACCCCCAAGCATTTTACACAGTGTGGCCATCCGCGGGACAGCTTATGGCCACACTCGGTGCACTTAGAAAAAACTGCCTTATGGGCTTCAGACATACTCTAGCCCTAACAGGCCTAAACACACACAAACCACTCAAACTACGCAAACCCGGGAAGAAAAAATAAAAGGTAGAGGAAGGAAAGCCTAACAGACACACTTCTATTTAAATTAATCAAAAAAGGTTAAATTTTACAAAATTTTCCTGTCAGAAAACTTATCTGCACTAGGAGCTCAAGGAATCCGTCACAACTTGAAAGCGGCAAACGAAATCTGGGGTCAGTCAGGGCTTGGCAAGGGGTTATGGGTAGAGGGAGGAGCTAGGAGCTCGGAGCCTAAGCTTTTGAAATGCCGGCTCGGATCAGAGGTCGGATCCGATACCCACAGGTTGCAGACAAATGAAGTCTGCCTACTTCAGATGCACAAAGTTTTGTACCTACCATAAATGTAAATGTTTGAGTGTTGACACCACTGCAGTCATCACACTTGGGTTATCCTGCCGTCAGGCGGTCCTGCAGTCGGCCGGAATCCCAAAGTCTTGGTCTGGCGTCGGTTATCGTCACTTCTTCCCTGACATCAGTGCGACAGGGTATAAAATGAGGCAGGGTATAAAATGAGGCAGCCAACGCCATTTTCTTCAGTTTTTCTTGCCCCAGATGTCAGGTGCCCCCAAATAGGAAGGCAATACAAAATCCTATGCAAACATACATTAGAAGGAAAACAATAGAACTAGCTGTAAGCAAATACACCATATAGAAATACATCAAATTGATTGTATGTACATGGAGATGTAAATAAAACCCTGGTATGTAGAGGGGATGGTGGGTGGGTAACCTGGACTGCAGCAGTGTCAGCACGCTAACATCTACATTTATGGTAGGTACAAAACTGTACTATGTTCATCGTGTTACACTGCTGCAGTCATCACACTTGGGTTGAATCCCAAAGCTATGGATGGGTGGCTGGTACTAAACCAGGTTAGGCGAATTTAGGATGCCCTGCAGAACAGCAGTGGCAAAACCAGCTCTGGTTTTTGAGTATAATGGTAGGTGGTAGTGCTTGGTAAAGGTGTGCACTGAACTCAAGTAGCTGCCTCCAAAATGTCCTTGGTTGGAACCCCTCTGAGAAAGGCTGCCGAGGTTGCTGTAGCCCTGGTAGTGGGACCCAACATTAACAGGCACTGTTTTCCCATGGTGCGTGTAGCAAAAGCGGATACAATGCTATCCATTTGGAGATGGTCCGTTTTGAAATGGCCTTTCCTTGTGAACCTGCAAGCATAGGATATAAAGAGTTGGTCAGTTTTTCTGAAGATCTTTATCTTATCCAAATAGTAACGTAGCTGTCTATGAAAGTCCAAAGAGTGAAGGAGTCCTTCTCCTTTATTCCGGGGGTTTGGATAAAAGGTGGGTAAATTAATGGTCTGATTCAGGGCCACACTGGATACTACCTTTGGCATAAAGGTAGGGTTAGTTTGTAGAGACTCTGTCCTGATGAAAAATGATGAAGGGTTCCACTGCCATAAGGGCCTGTAGTTTTGAGACCCTGCGTGCTGATGATAGCCAGCAACAGGGCTGTTTTCCAAGACAAGTATTGTAATTCTGCTGAGAAGGCTGGCTCGAAAGGAGCCAGAGTTAATTTTTCTAAAACAAAGTTGAGGTCCAAGCTTGAGTTGGGGGTCTTCTGGGCGGTCATATTCTTTGCCCCTCTGAGGAACTGCCTTAGTAAAGGATGTGAGAATATGGGAGGATCCATATTATATTGAGCTGAAATGGCTGAAGCATGGATCTTAATGGATGAGAAGGAAAGGCCTTTGTGTAACATCTCAGTTAAGTATTGCAGTATCTGAGGAATGTTTGGTATCCAAGGATTTTGGCCTTTAGCCTGGTTCCATGCACAAAATCTTTTCCATTTGTCTTGAGCATGTTTTTCTGGTGCTGGGCCTCCTGGCCTCCAAAATGACATTCAGGACATTCAAGTGTTGATTGATAATTCAAGGTATTCTCCATGCAGCCAAATTTGAAGTCCTGAGCTGACCGTGAAGGATCTGAGAGTTTTGCTGAGTCAGCAAGTGTGGAAATTGAGGTAAGATCCATGGAGGGGAGCCATGTTCCTTAGTAATGGGTACCAGTGCTGGCGTGGCCAGTCCGGAGCAATAAGGATCATTTATGGTATCTCTGATCTGACCTTCAGTAACACCTTGGCCAATAGAGGGAGTGGTGGGAAGGCATAGACGGTCAATGTTCTCCAACTGAATGATAGGGCGTCCACTTTCCAGGCTAGTGAATGATACGTCCTTGTGCAAAATGTTTGCAGTTGGTAATTGTGAGGGGAGGCAAATAGATCTATGTCTGGCGTCCCCAACTTTGAGTTTTCATTGAAAATACTTGTGGGTCCAGGTCTCCACTCATGAGGATCTGCAATATTTCTGCTTAATTCGTCTGCCAATAAGTTTTCCTTTCCTGGCAGGAATTGTGCTTGCAGTTGTACTTGGTAAGTCAATGCGGTGTTCCACAAGGTCATTGCCTGTCGGCATAAGGGGTAGGAGTGTGTTCCTCCTGGTTTGTTTATGTACCACATAACTGTGGTGTTGTCTGTCTTTATTAGGTTGTCCTGGATGCAAGAGGTCCTTGAAAGCTGTCAGTGCATTTTGAACAGCTAACATCTCCTTTTGGTTGATGTGCAGACCATTTGCCCTGTATGCACTTGTCCTGCCATGTGTGCTCCCCAGGCGTAATAAAGAATCCGTTTGTTATTGTCTGGCTTGCTGGAGGTAAGACAAAAGGTAGACCCTTGTTTTGGTGACATGCTTGAGCCCAACATAGGAACTCTTTTTGAAGGCAGGGAATGAGAGGTATACTTGTTTCCAGGCTGTGACTGTGTTGAGTCCATACACTTTTCAGGTACCATTGTAATTTCCTCATATGCAGCTTTGCATATGGAATTAGTTGCATGAACCCCAATGCCTGCAGGATTTTCCTTGCAGTGAGCTGGGTAAAACCAACTTTTTGAAGTATTGAGTCAGGTGTTTTTGTCTGGTGTGAGAGAAGCCATCTGGGCCGTTGTATTTAAGCTGGCACCCAGGAATATTATCTCTCATGAGGGCACTAGCTTTGATTTCTTTGAGTTTACTGTGTACCCCAGGCAACTTAGTAGTTTTGTTACAAACGCCATATGCTGTAAAATAATGTCCTTGTTGTCCGCATGAATAAGGCAGTCGTTCAGATATGGGTAAACTTGGGTAAACTTGGATTCCTCTGTCTGCAGTACGCAATTACTGATGCCAGGCATTTCGTGAATATTCTGGTCGCAGTAGATAAGCCAAAGGGCAATGCAGAGAATTGATAATGCGTTATACCTGCCAAAAATCTGAGGCATCTTCTGCAATTTTGTCTGATTGGGACATGCAGGTATGCCTCCTTGAGGTCCAACGTTAAGACTCCTTGCCCAGCATGGGAAGAAGCTGCTGAAGTGCGAGTATTTTGAATTTGGGTACCTCCTGGTATGCGTTTAGAATTGGTCTAAAAGGGGTCTCCAGGCTTTGTCTTTTCTTGGTACTAGAAATAGTCTTGAGTAAAAACCTTGACCATGCTCCTTTGTAGGTACTCATGTCCATGAGAGCTGTAATTTGTCTTTGTGTCTCTGCCCATTGGTTTGGTGGCAGGCTTGGCATGCCTCTCATCCTTGGTAAAGTGTGAAAGTGGAATCTGTAGCCTTGGGTAATATCTAGAACCCATTTGTCCTTTGTTACGATGTGCCAATTCTGTGGAAAGAGCCAGTTTCCCTCCCAAAGGTGCTGCCAGGACATTTTTGATTGGCAGATGTAGAGGGAAGTCATTGTGTTTGTTTCCTGAAGGTTCGAGATCGTTCGTCTCCGAGTTGTTGCAGGCCATTGTCTAGGCCTGAAGGAACCTTGTAGTTGACCTCTGCCTCTTGGGTGTCTGTACTTAACCCTTTGAGGTCTGTCTGATGCAGGAAAGGACCATTTTTTTGATGGCTAATTTCTGCTGAAACGAGGAGGTTGTACCTGTAAAAAAGTCTTTAGCCGCCTGCATAGATTTTGCCTTTTCTTCCATTTTCTTTAAAACTTCCTCTGCTTTAACACCAAATAACACATCCTTCTGCAATGGAGCATCCAATAACTTTGCTTTAACATGTTCTGGCAATGCTTGTTTTTAGCCAAGCATGTCTACGTATTACAGACCCTGTGACAGCTGCTCTACATGAGGCTTCCAATTAAATCAAATCCACACTGCAAGGTATGCTTTTCCCACCTGTTCTGCTGCATCCACACTGCAAGGTATGCTTTTCCCACCTGTTCTGCTGCATGCAACAAATCCTGCATCTCTGTGTAGTCGGGTTGATCTGTATGAGTGATCATTTTCTGTTTAACTGTGTAATCAAATACAGCTGGTATTTTAGCATGTGGGAATTGGCAGTTTAAAGCCCTCATAGGTAAAGTGGCAGACGTATACACTTTCTTCCCCCATCTTTCTAATGCTCTAGAATCTCTTTCAGAAGGTAGTAGATTCTTAGCAGTAGAGGCCTTAACCTCTTTGGGACACTGGGAGAGGGTTTTGGGGTCTGCAACGGGGCTTTGATATAAAAATTTATGAGAGTCAGGAACTCAGTAATACTTGTCTGGTTTAGCTGGTGCAGGAGGTAGAGAGTCTGGATTCAGTGAAGACATCATCCAAAATGTCTAAAACTGGAGGAATTGCAAGGGGTCTGTGCTGTGGCAGAAGAAACTCACCAAGACTTTTCTTTAAGTCAGATTAATCCTGGCCTTCCCAGTGGAAGTGTTCCCTCATGGTGCGTAAAGTTTCCCCAAAAATCAGGGGGGGATGCTGAGGGAATGGATTCTTCAGCATCTGAGTCTTCATAAGGAGGAAAGGAATAATCCTGGTCCTCTGAGGAAATGGATGCTTGGTCAGAGGAAGGGTAATCTTCCTCCAGTCTAGGCCTTTTGTCAGGAGGTGGATGGGAACCCCTGTTAAGAGTCAAATCCTCAGCCAAGCATCTGTTTCTTAGGCATAGGGGCCTGTGCAGGGGTCTGTGGACCCGGTTTCCTAACTTTTAAGGGAGCTTTAAGTTTAGCATAGGACTTAATAGTGAGAGTCGTCGGTCTGAAGACACCTTCAGAGGCCGAAGGCCTGTCCACAACCTCCGGATCACCGTCAGGGTTGGCGTCCGTTGGGTCTAATGGAACCGGCTCCTGAGGCCCAGCTATCTCGGTCTGGGAGGCAGTCTGTATTTCTAAATCAGCGGTAGTCAGGGGCTGCGTAGGCACCTCGCTGAAAACTGGAGAACCGGCGACAGGCCTTGCTGAGGCCTCGGTATCTGGTCTTAATGCCAATACTTCTCCTTGCGTTTAAGCATTCTGGATGTCGGTTGTTCCGACGGCCTGCTGTAGTTAAATTTTCTTCCAAAATAATGTCTGGCGAAATAATACGTTTGTTAAACCTAGCACAAAACAACAACCAGTGAAGTCGTGGTCTGAGCCTAGGCAAGGAATACAATAAGAATTTCTGAAATTCCTTATGGAGGTATTTGCTTCCCACAAGAAATGCAATTAACTTGGTCTGAAATCGGTCTGAGGCAAGAAAAGTTTCCCCAACGGGGTACTTTAGAGAAGACTTCGGTCTGAAATTCGATTCGACTCGAAAATCTCAGAAGCTGGCTGACCGGCACTTGAACTGCTTCTGCTTCGGGCACCGCGCGGCAGGAAAGACTGAAGAAAATGGTGTCGGCTGCCTCTTTTATACCCCTGTCGCACGTCAGGGAAGACGTGACGACAACAGACGCCGGACCAAGACTTTGTGATTCCGGCTGACTGCGGGACCACCTGACGGCAGGATAACCCAAGTGTGATGACTACAGCAGTGTAACACAATGAATATCTGCCAGTGTAACACAATGAATATCTGCCATAATTTCCTTCAGATTTATGTGCAATTGAGCTTGCCGACAGGTCCAAGTTCGCTGAATGCATGTGCCCTCTAGATGTGCTCCAAAAGCATAATCCGGGCACCCGTGGTGAGAGAGTCTGGTTGACAGGAGGTGGACAGAAAGGTAAGGCATTTATTTTGTGCACAGGCCATTGCCCACCAAAGGAACTCTGTCTGCAGGCAGGGAATCAGAGGAAGAATCAAGTCCAAATCCTGAGTGCGTTGACACCAAAGGTTTTTGAGGTACCATTGTATTTTTCCTCATATGCAGTCTGGCATAGAAAATCATCAAAATACATGAAGCCAATTACCCCGGGGCTTGCAGGAATTGCCTTGCAGAGAGCTGGGTCATGCTTGCCAGGTTCTTGGAAGTAGTTTGAAAGATCCATCCGTTTCTCTTGAGGGAGAGATACCATCTGGGCGGCTGTGTTCAGACTTGCTCCCAGGAATACAATCCCCCTGGTGGGTACCAATTTCAACTTCTTTTCGTTGATTGTGTAGCCCAAACAGGCGAGAAGGTTCTTCACAAAGTCCAAATCCTTTAGAAGTTTCTCTGGAGAGTTTGCTTGAATAAGGCAATCGTCCAAGTAAGGGTAAATTTGAATGTTTCTTTGCCTGCAAAAGGCAACGACTGGAGACAGACATTTTGTAAAAACTCTGGGAGCAGTAGATAAGCCAAAGGGCAGTACAGAGAACTGGAAGTGCCTTTCCCTGCCCTGAAACGAAGGAACTGCCTGCAGCTTTCCCTTATAGAGATGTGCAAGTAAGATTGTTTTTAGATCCAAAGTCACCAGGCCAGGAATCCCTGGCCAGCATTGGCAGCAACTGCTGAAGAGTGAGCATTTTGAATTTGGAAATCACCAGAAAGGTGTTTAGAATGGACTAATGCCTGCTAAAACGAGGAGGCTGAACTTGCAGGAAGTCCTAAACAGTTTGCATACCAACTTCAACACCTCTTCTGCCTTACTACCAAAATGACTGTCCTTATGCAAGGGCATATCCAGTAATTTAAATTTACAGGTTTGGAAAAGGGCTGTTCCCTGAGCCACGCATGTCTTCTGATAACAGAACCAGTGGCCGCTGCTCTGCAAGAAGCCTCCAAAGTGTCAAAACCACAATGTAGAGAATGTTTATTAACCAGAGTGGCAGAATTCGTGGCAGAATTCAATAAGTCTTGCATGTCTTTATTCTCCATCAGGGAAGGAACACCAGCAATTTTAGCTTTAATGGCCTCCAAGGTATGTTGCCAATATGAAAGAATTAACAGACCCAACAGCCAGGGTGGAAGAAGTATAAACCTTTACCCCACCTGTAAGGCCATAGATTCTGTTAGAAGGAACAAGATTTATAGCAACAGTGGCCTAACACCCTTAGGGCCTTGAGAAATAACCTCTGATCAGCAGTAGGATTTCTGAAAAGGAAGTGATGAGAATAAGGAACAACACCCATCAGGCTTTCTGGGAGCAGGAGGAACAGAATTAAGTCAAAGAATTTTCCATGAAATCAACAACTTCCAAAACTGGAGGAACAGCCAAAGGCTTATACTGAGGCAAAACTCCCTAATCCGCTTGATAGTCCTGACTTTTCCCCATCTGAAATGCTCCCTGAGGGTATTCAGAGTATCCCCAAACAAGAAATCTTCTGTGGGGAGGGGGGGGGGGGCTGAAGGGATAAGAGTCTTTACCATCAAAATCCTCAAAAACCAGAAAAAAAAAGCTGTGTGTGTCCCATCAGCAGAGGCGCTGGTAACCTGAGTCAGAGACCGACAAATCTGAGGACAAATCCCTAGCCCTCTTAAAAGGTGGTGGCGGAGAGCACAGAGATCACCAGCCATCTTAACCATTTGAGCCTGAGGCAATAGAGAGGTCAGCACCTGTTTCGGGGTAGATTTTCGGCTGGGAAGTCTTCTGGAAAGCTGGAGGGACTCGAGAAACCTAGCCACCGCTGAAGTGAGAACAGAGGTAGTTGGTCTGGACCTGGTATTCGGGCAGAGAAAAAAAGGCCTCGAAGACACATGCTGCTAAACATCCATGGACTGCAGGGCCAAAGGAAGTGCCTGACTGGCTTACTGCTAAACCGAGGGGGAAAGTCTGATAATTTACCCCTATGCCTATCGTGATCCTTATCCTTTCGCTTCTTGGGAACATCCGAAGTCTTACGGTACGTGGGTTGAAAGAAGCACAGAGATCACAATTTGGGACATCATGCTCAAGGCCCAAACAAGTAATACAGTAAGAATGAAAATCACGAAGCAGAATCTGTTTTCCACAGGCAAGACAGTTGTTCATTTTCTCATTAAAGCAAGAAAAAAGGGCCCCCAACAGGGTACTTATCTGAAGATGTCTTCAACTTTATAAGTCTGAATACAAAAAGAAGCTAATCGGCCGACCGGCACTTGAGCAAATTGCTTCTGCCTTGGGCTCCATGGCAAGAAAGACTGAGGAAATGACATTGGGTACAAAGGCAGGCAAGCCAATGTCCTGGTGTCAGGCTTAATCCGGAGGCAGCCAAAGTCATATACCAAGGACTTTGGTATTCTGTCCGATTGGGTACAAAGGCAGGCAGCCAATGTCCTGGCGTCAGGCTTAATCTGGAGGCAGCCAACGTCATATACCAAGGACTTCAGCATTCTGTCAGACTGCGGGCTACCAGGAGCCAGATAACCCATTGCAAGGACTGCAACAGTGAAACATGATGAACATACCCAGCTCCCTACAGAGAGTTTCCACTCCAGGATGGACACACAACTGCCAACCTCATGGACTATGGCAGTTCACCCAGCGCACACCATGTCTCCCAGCTAAAAAAAAAAAATCTTGGGTCATTTACTCCCACATGGTAGAGACATATCATTGATCCTCAGAATGCATATCTCAGGCTGGTATGAGCCTAACACTGAGCAGCATTTTACCTTCTCCGAGGATGATGCCACAATACGAACAGAAAATGATTGACTTTAAATAACTGGCTTAGTTTCTGGTGCCATTCTAAGTGTGTGCAATACTTGTCAGCATGGAAGGAGATGGTCAACAGACCATGCTACTTTGCCGGGGATGGTCTGAACCCCTCTCCCCTGTAGGCTTTTCAATATTAGCTAAAACATCATCTTCCCCATAGTGCCGGTTTTAGGCAATGCCAAATTGAAAATACTTCTGACATAGAAAATCAAAACAAAGGAAATTTAAAGGTATCGCTGCTCAATGCTAGAAGTCTAAAAAAACTCTACAAGCTCTCTTCACCATAGAGAATGCAGACATCTGTGCGGTCACAAGCTCTCTTCACCATACAGAATGCAGACATCTGTGTGGTCACAGTGTTTAAAGCCACAGAGAGCACACCAACAGTGAAAGGCTACAATGCCTTCCACACATTTAGACCAGGTGCTTCACAGACAGGGACTAAAGGTGGACATGTCCATTTACATCAAAGATAAATATACTTCAAGGCTGGTCAAACAGGCACTTGAGCTGCTCCGTGTTCAAATCACCACAGGCAAAATCCAATACCACTTCCTTACAAGCTATAGCCCCCTTCTATGACCTAGCAAACCCATACCATGTATTTAATCTCAAGAGAAACAATCATCCAACCAAATTACCATACTCATGGGTGACTAATTACCCCACTATTAACTGGGAATCCTATTCAATATCAAAAGTACAGGCACAGAGATTCCTGGACTTTGTAAACACAAACTCCCTGGACAATACAGTCAATACAACAACCAGGGATGCAACCACATTGGATCGGATCCTCACTAATATGGGAGTGCTGCACACCCCATACTGTAATATCTTCCCTGGTAAGATCAGACCACAAAAATGGTCTCCTCTGAAGTAAAAATAAAACTTGGAACTCCAGCTAAAGTGGTGGCTGTTGACTTCAAATCAAAGGGGGCTGTAGGAGACAGCTGAATGGGTGGGGCTAAGTGGAAAGAGTGGGGCTAACTGGAAAGTATGTGGCCAACTAGAAAGACAAGAGCTATGCTACAGTGGGATCAATGCTGGCCATGCTTACCAATTTACATTGAAATAAATGCTCAGTCACCAAGGTGTATGCTGAATAACTCCACATAGCACATTGTTACATGTATATACAGGTTGGTTTGATGACTTACCTCTGCAGTATGCTGCAAACTGAATTTTGTACTCGTTTCTGCACCTGGATGAGAAGCTGTAGTCTGGAACACATTTGGTCACACTGGGTTTCTGCACCCGATGAGAAGCGGTGGTCTGGAACACAGTTAAACACACTGGATTTCCATTTTTTTGAAGCAGAAAAAAAGGAAGCAGTTTCAAGCTTCCCAAGCAAACGCAGTATTCGCTGTATTCTGAAGAGAACTGAAAGAGCATGTGTAAGCTGATTTGTGAAGACTTTCCTACAAAATATGCTGCCAACAGTACTTGGTATGTACTCCAGTTTCTGCATCCGAAGAGAAGTTGTGGTCTGGAACACATCAGGTCATACTGGACCCCCCCTTTCACTGGAGACTCAAAAGGGAGTTTAAAGTTTCCCAAGCAAACACTATTCAAGTGACCCCACCTGGTTCCCAATAAGTGCTTGTAGTATAGTACCGAGTCTCTATTATGTTACTCTGGGTATTTCTCAGAGTTACTTATAGATAAGGTCCATTTGTGTGTCTGTATTTTGTGCAAACAAATCAACAACTCGTTGGTTGAAGTTAGTTATACTCTGCATTAACTCCTTTTCTATGGAAATCATAGCAAATGCATTAATTCTTTCTTGCTCCACTGTACTACGAAGAAATGTTTTAATTCTTTTCAATGTTGAGAAACACCTTTCTGCCTCAGCAGTTGACATTGGTGTGGTGGTTATAATCAACAACACGTTGTAAACCTCTGAAAACACACTGGTTAAGGAGGTGTCCACCAAGAATTGTAGCATCTTGACTGCACTGCCATTTGCTGCAAATTCTTCACGGCGAAACAACACTCCAAGTTGCGTTCTAAGTCGTCTCCTCAACAGGAATGGATAGTTGTCTATTGTTGCTGTGAATAGATTTTCTGGAAACTCTCTTGCAAAAGTCGAGAGCTTTTCAGGCAGTAGTAGTTGAGAAGCTTGAAGATAGCCAGTTTGTTGAAATAGTGATGTTGCCTGGAACTTAATGACATCACACACTTCCTCTGCAGCACTCAGCAAAGTATCATGCCGTGGTTGGGATGCTGATGGCCTTAGTGTACGTCTTGACAGGATGTTCTCTTTCTGCAGATACTGTTCTGCAAGGTCATTGACATCTGATCTGACACAGTCAACAGCATTCAAAAATATATGTACATCCTTTTCAACAGTGGCTGCATCTGTAGTACGACACTGAAGTTGCCTGTCAAGAATGTCAACATGGGGCATTATACGATGGAAAACAGCAAGCCAAAATTTAAATTCATCATCGTCAAGTGTTTGCATTAGCCCACCTGCTTCCTGTACAGTTGCTGCAGATGATGTAGGGCATCGGTACAAATAATGAAAACACTCTGACAGCAGCTCCAAGTTTTCGTACACTGCATTTACAGTACAGATGTTAAAATTCCACAGTGTTCCCGACATTCTTGGCATGCTTCGTGCTACTATATTATCCAGAGCATCTTGTCTTTCAACTGAACGAGAGAAGAAGGCTGGAATTCCGCCAAGTATTACTAAAAATGTCCTTGCTTCAGTATTATGTAGTGTGGCTCTTTGCATTACCAGATTAAGTTGGTGGGCATAGCAGTGTACATAATAGGCATATTTAAACTCATCTCTTATGATGGCCTGGACTCGGTGCTGAATGCCACTCATAACAGATGCACCACCATAACTCTGAGCAATCACTTTTTCATGCTGGTCTCCCACTACTTCCTTCAACTGTTCTCTTATCACACCAGCAATAAGCTCTGCTGTCTGTCCAGGTGGTATAAAGTATCCCCAAAACCTTTCCAACACCTGCCCATTGACAACGTAACGGAATACAATGGCAATTTGAAACAGCCCAGCATCATTACCATCATTAGTGGTTTCATCGGCAATTACTGCTAGAAATTTTGCAGTATGAATCTCCTTTTTTATTTCTTCTCTGCATATTGTTAGCATGCAGTCCAGGAGTTCATTTAGAATGACTGTTTTTAAAGGAACATCGGAAATCAAAGTCTTCATGACTTCAG
>NC_056732.1:1591471298-1591488179 GCF_019279795.1 Protopterus annectens | reverse complement strand
ATAATCTTTCCACTAAGTTTTACAAAAAATAAGCACATACTAAAGATATAATTTCACTGCTGCAAAGGCTGAGTGTGACTACATAGCATATCAAGTTGATTGTAAACCAGTCATTCAACTAATAGTCTCTGTCTGGGGGAGGGAAAGTACTGAACAACAAACTGTATGGAAATTCTAAGCAGTCATTATAATAACTGTGCCACACTGGAGTTTGTGAATTATAACAACCAGTATGCAAACAAACTTATCTGAAAATCCTGCCTCTGTGTGAATATGTGACTTACACTGCACTAAAGGGGAAACAAAATACTCCAGCAAGCAACTAATTTTAGAAACAGAGTAAATGCCCCTTTACAAGAATTGGTTTACTGCTGTGCTTTCTAGAGTAGCAGCAGCAGTCTGGTCGTAAAATGCATGAAAGGCTACTTTTCTGAATGGATAAAATGCACAGATTACACCAATGAATGGCTCACATGGAGAGCTGTTGTCAGTAGAGCTGCAATTTGAGATGGAATCTGTCTAAAACCTTGGAAACTTCCTGCATGCACGTTTACCCTACCCCCCTCAGCCAAAGGTGAGCATGCTCAGAAAAGCAAACCTGAAATGTAAACAAAGGCTGAATCAAAACAAAAAAATCCCTGGGATTGTCCCTTTAAGAGAAGGAAACCAGTCTGGTGGACCCCTGCCATAAACAGGTTATACAACAGGAGGAGGAAACTAGTTCAGAAAAAAAAGCAAATCCCAAGAAGGAAAGACATCCCAGATCAGTATCAGTAAGAAACAAAGGTCCCTCATAAAATCATCCAAGGCTAACTTCGAAAGAAAAACAGCCAAGAATTCGAAAGATAACCACAAAGCCTTCTTTAGCTATGTCAAGAATCCAAGTGGTAACTCACAGATATGCTCTGAGCTAGTGCAAAATAGCACAAAATATACTGAACCTACTGATATTGCCAACATCCTGGCAGATTCCATGCAAACTTCACCTTCTCACCTTCAAAAAGGGCCCACAACAAGTGTCGCAGAAATCACAGAAGCACAGGTGAAAACAGACCTTTCAAAAGCCTCAATGGGGCCAGATGTTGTCCTAGGCTGCGTCTTGCATGAACTAGAGAACGAACAGGACCCTCCACCTAAACACGCCGTTCAGCCTCAGCCTCTCCACAGGCTACGTGCCCATAGAATGGTGCACAGCAATGGTTATTCTGCTCCACAAAGGAGGGGCCACAACCAACTGATCCTATAAGCCTGACTAGCCTGGTCTGCAAGGCTATGGAGCGTATCATCATGGAACTCATTAACAAAGACATTGGGAACCTCCAAACACTTGAACCGACCCAGTTCGGCTTTAAGGGCAGATCATGCCTATTGAACCTGGTTGACTTCGAGACAGTCACCAAGGCCATAGACGAGGGAAAGGTGGTTCACACAGCCTGCCTTGATCTCACCAAGACACCATTCCTCACTTGGGTATTACAGAAAAACTCATCAGCCTGAACGTCACAAGATGGGTTGCCAACTGGCTTACAGACAGAACTCACATGGTAAGAAAACCTGGCGCCAGGTCAGACTCTAAACTAGTCACAAGTGGTGTCCCGCAAGGCCCGGTTCTGGGAGCCTGTTTGGCATATATTTCTCACAAGTACTGGCAAACACAGGAGGACTATGGCTA
Source organism: Protopterus annectens (assembly GCF_019279795.1). Taxonomy (NCBI): domain Eukaryota; kingdom Metazoa; phylum Chordata; order Ceratodontiformes; family Protopteridae; genus Protopterus; species Protopterus annectens. The sequence goes on along the minus strand of NC_056732.1, from coordinate 1,591,486,507 downwards.
ACCAAGTTCGCCGATGACTGCAAACTGGGAGTCATAATTGGCTCTCCCGCTGACACGGATATCCTTCAAAAAGGCCTTACTGAGTGACACCTGGTGTGAAAGTCATGGCCTCAAGCTAAATGCCAACTGCAGTGGTGGTGGTGCGGCCTCACAGTAAGACGCTGTCCTGCTAAATTCACAGTTAGAGCGTCTTCTGTGTGGAGACATGCGTGAATGGGCGTACCTTTGTTGAAGGTTGTGCGTCAAGGAAGGCAACTCGGCACTTAAAAGTCTACTGCCAATCATTAGCGGACCGGAGTTCCACTGTGGCGACCCTTAACCGGGAAAAGCCGAAAGACAACAGCAGCAACATCCAGTTTGGGAAAAACAAAACACCCACGAATTACCACATATGCGGCAGCCCCCTTAATACAGAAGTAATAAGAGGAGATCTGGGAACCTAGGTAGATAGTAATCTCTCCTTTGACAATCATATTGCCAAAGTAGTTAGGAAATTCTTCTGTGTGGCCCATCTAATTATCAAGGGGTTCGCATCTAGAAATAAAGAGGTTATAGTGCCCATCAGACCCATCATAAGAGTGCAATGCCCCATTTGGGATGTACCTCACAAGACACTTCCAACAGCTGGAAAGACCACAAAAGCACCTCACCAAGAGGATTACTGGCCTCAAACATGTCCTATGCCGCCTGACTGAAAAAACTCCGGCTGTACTCCGTGGCATATCGCTTACAAAGAGGGGATCTCTGCCTGACTTACAAAGCCATGTCAAACTCAGAATTGATGGATATGCTATACCTAAAGAAATTTAAGTCACTGCGAGCCACGTGCTCTAGTGAGCTAAACCTCGCCACAATAAATAGAACATGCTGGAGGGATAGATTCCCGTCACAGAGACTCCCCATGCTTTGGAACAAAATTCCTAACTACATTAGGCAGAGCTCAAGAGAAGCCTTGACAAGTGGATGGTAACAGAAAATACACCCCGTGGATCACTTCATTGGCTCTGCTTGACAGAGGCTCAGTTAATTAATCAATGCGGCGATGAAAGCCAACACATACTGGCTAGGCTTAAAAATGCCCTCGGGCAGATAGCCTAGTACCTACCTATGAAAGCCATCAAGGTCAGCTGAAAGCACAGTTTTGTACCTACCATAAATGTAAATGTTTGAGTGCTGACACCACTGCAGTCATCAAATTTGGGTTATCCTGCCGTCAGGCGGTCCTGCAGTCGGCCGGAATCCGAAAGTCTTGGCCTGGCGTCGGTTATAGTCACTTCTTCCCTGACATCAGTGCGACAGGGTATAAAAGAGGCAGCCAACGCCATTTTCTTCAGTTTTTCTTGCCCCAGATGTCAGGTGCCCCCAAATAGGAAGGCAATACAAAATCCTATGCAAACATACATTAGAAGGAAAACAATAGAACTAGCTGTAAGCAAATACACCATATAGAAATACATCAAAGTGATTGTATGTACATGGAGATGTAAATAAAACCCTGATGTAAATAAAACCCTGGTATGTAGAGGGGATGGTGGGTGGGTAACCTGGACCGCAGCAGTGTCAGCACGCTAACATCTACATTTATGGTAGGTACAAAACTGTACTATGTTCATCGTGCTATACTGCTGCAGTCATCACACTTGGGTAGAATCCCAAAGCTATGGAAGGGTGGCTGGTACTAAACTGGGTTAGGTGATGCTAGGGTGGCTGGTACTAAACTGGGTTAGGTGATGCTAGGATGCCCTGCAGAACTGCAGTGGTAAAACCAGCCCTGGTTTTTGAGTATAATGGAAGTTTGTAGTGCTTGGTAAAGGTGTGCACTGAACTCAAGTAGCTGCCTCCAAAATGTCCTTGGTTGGAACCCCTCTGAGAAAGGCTGCTGAGGTTGCTGTAGCCCTGGTAGTGGGACCCAACATTAACAGGCACTGTTTTCCCATGGTGCGTGTAGCAAAAGCGGATACAATGCTATCCATTTGGAGATGGTCTGTTTTGAAATGGCCTTTCCTTGTGAACCTGCAGCATAGGATACAAAGAGTTGGTCAGTTTTTCTGAAGATCTTTATCTTATCCAAATAGTAACATAGCTGCCTATGAAAGTCCAAAGAGTGAAGGAGTCCTTCTCCTTTATTCTGGGGGTTTGGATAAAAGGTGGGTAAATTAATGGTCTGATTCAGGGCCACACTGGATACTACCTTTGGCATAAAGGTAGGGTTAGTTTGTAGAGACTCTGTCCTGATGAAAAATGATGAAGGGTTCCACTGCCATAAGGGCCTGTAGTTCTGAGACCCTGCGTGCTGAGGTGATAGCCAGCAACAGGGCTGCTTTCCAAGACAAGTATTGTAATTCTGCTGAGAAGGCTGGCTCGAAAGGAGCCAGAGTTAATTTTTCTAAAACAAAGTTGAGGTCCAAGCTGGAGTTGGGGGTCTTCTGGGCGGTCATATTCTTAGCCCCTCTGAGGAACTGCCTTAGTAAAGGATGTGAGAATATGGGAGGATCCATATTATATTGAGCTGAAATGGCTGAAGCATGGATCTTAATGGATGAGAAGGAAAGGCCTTTGTGTAACATCTCAGTTAAAGGACCGCTACGGGCAAATGATGAAGAAAACATATTTTTTTTATCTTGCCATGATTTACTACACCTCCCAAAGCTGTCTTCAGCAAACAAAGTACTCACTCCTAATTTTATTTCGTTTTTACTCTTGTCTGCCCTCATGGGGGCAGACATGGTGATTCCTTTGGAAAGCTAAATCTGTCCTATAATGCAGACGGTGAGGACAAATAGCCCTACCATTTGTTGTCAGACTAGACTTCCATTCACTTACAATGGAACTCCTGAAAAAAAACTGCCAAGTTTGAGAGTCTGCAGCACATGTGTCATTGACTGGTATGCGTTGAGTTTTACAAGTGTTGTTCCTACTGATGTACTACACATTCACTGAAAGAAACTTGCAAAAGTGTCAAATTACTGAGATAAAAAAGACTTTTCACAAGGAGCAGTTTTGCAAGTTTCAGTTCCTGGCTAGGTTACTCCTCCCATCTCCCCTCCTTCAGTGGGCTACAGTCTCACATTTCCAGCTTTGCTAGATTCAACTATTTAGTCAGCTTTGCATGACAATCGAAATAAAAAAATAGCCTGGTGTGCCACTAAAACTGTTCCCTTGTATGTCTCTTCACTTCTGAATAGCAATTCCCAAGAATAAAAAAAAAAGCAAACTCAGTCCAGAGTTTAGGCTAGTCTATCCATTTTTTAAAATGTGCACAGTAAAATATTCAACTTTTAATGCATTTTGGCTGCTGACATGGTTATCTTTACATAGTTATTCTCTTATAGTATAACCTGAACTTATGGTATTTAATGATAAATTTTACAACAATTCTCAGTTTCTTAACAATGACCTCCCAAGCCTCTGATGTGACCTAGTACTTTCTTACTATTGCTTTATGTAGTTTGTCTTAGTTGTATATTTGTAGGGTGTTTCTCATCCTCTCAGCAACAGACTCCTGGAGAAGCATATACTTGTATAGAGAGAGTATCAGCAGCTGTAGCAGTGATACCACACTCCAAAACAATGCACTGAAACATAGTACTGACAAACACAAGGGAATGTATATGTCTGAATAAAGCAGTGATGAAATTGCTAGGGACTTCACTCCATTTCATAATGCATAACATTCGCACCACACTTACAAAGGCACATCTCCACCTTCCACAAACACAGCAACCCACACAACTGCTACGGTTTCTCCCTTCAGTTATTGCAAGCCAAGAACAACACTATTTAATAAGGATACCTACCAGACAAGTCTGCATAACGCACTTGGTCTACCTGCATCATTGCAGCTCGCCGCCCCCCCCCAGCAACTGCAACATTGCCAGATAAAACCACTGCTATGGTCTGGTTTCTCCCTACCGTTATTGTAAGCCAAGAATAACACTATTTAATAAGGATACCTACCAGACAAGTCTGCATAACACACTTGGACTACCTGCATCATTGCAGTTCAGGCCCCCCCCCCCAGCAACTGCAACATTGCCAGATAAAACCACAGCTACAGTCCAGTTGCTCCCTACAGTTATTGCAAGCCAAGAATAACACTTTTTAATAAAGACACCTACCAGACAAGTCTGCATAGTGCAGCCCCCCCCCCCCAGCAACTGCAACATTGCTGGATAAAACCAAAGTCTGCATAGTGCAGCCCCCAGCAACTGCAACATTGCCGGATAAAACCACTGCTATGGTCCGGTTTCCCCCTACCATTATTGCAAGCCATGAATAACACTTTTTTAATAAGGATACATACCAGACAAGTCTGCATAGCACACTTGGTCTACCTCATCATCACAGCTCACCCCCCCCCCCCCACAACTGCAACATTGCCAGATAAAACCACTGCTATGGTCCGGTTTCCCCTACAGTTATTGCAAGCCAAGAATAACACTTTTTAAAAAAGATACCTACCAGACAAGTTTGCATAGTGCATCATCGCAGCTTGCCCCCCCCCCCAGCAACTGCAACATTGCCAAATAAAACCACTGCTATGGTCCGGTTTCCCCTACAGTTATTGCAAGCCAAGAATAACACTTTTTAATAAGGATACCTACCAGACAAGTCTGCATAGGTGGCTGGATATTTACAGTTCTTGTTATTAGCAGATGTGGTCCTTAACAGTTATGTTTTAAACATTGTGACTGGCTATTTAAATTTCCAGCAATTTGTTACTTTTACTAATTATTTTTTAAACATTGTTTTGGCCGGCATGCACACCTGCAAGGCCCCCCCAGGCAACTATAGCTTTGTCTATTGCCACTGGGTGTCATAACTTAATATACTTGCTGTATCTTGTCCCAAATAGATCCACACTGAATACTTATAAATTAAGGCAAGTACCATTTACTTGGTGTATTTTGTCCCCCAGATAGATTTACCTTCCTTTGTATTACTTGCACACCAAGGCCTTAAAGTAGTGTTTCTGCAACTAACTGCTTACACTCCCAATTTCCTGTTTCGATCTCTTCCTTGCTTACATTTACATTACAGCTCCAAGGCTTCCACTTATGCTGATTACTTTCCTTTTGCAGTCTTCTGTGAGGGGGCGAGACAGATCTCTACCGGCTTTTTCTGATTATACCTTCCCCCATTTTGTATCTCCCTCCTCTAACTTCCTCCTCCCCCATGCACATTAACTAGTCTATATTAGTGGGTCTTCTTGAGCAGCGCCCTTCTGAAAGTTATCTTTTGTCCTGCTTGTGGTGAGGAAGCTTCCCCAGACCTTTTTCAGTGTGACTGCATCAGTATAAGTAAATTAAACTAGTACAATACAGCCAGACAGACACATTTGGTGTAAACAGAAACAAGTGGAATGATACATTTGGTGTACAAAGAAAAGAAACAAGTAAGCCCATTGATGTAATTGGAGTTAGTGTTAGCCCCGCTGCACTCGGGCTCACTCCGCTCCCCTCCCTGTTTCCTATTCTCACCCGCCCCCACTAGTGCTACATTTCAACTGAACTTAGCCACGCCCATCATGCTAACCACCAATCACTGAATCTGCCCCACCCCTGTACCCATTTCCTTCTCTTCCACTATTCCACATCCTGAAAAGCACAGTCTTCCATATAACTACCTTACAATCACAAACACCTCTCATCATCCAACGCACCCACCCCATCCCAAGCAGATCTCTCACGCATGACCAAACCATGCCCAAACTACCCAAACCCACATACATACACCTCTTACTATTGCTCCTAGGTGTACCCACACTCCCACTTATAACTTCTATCACCAACCACCAAAAACAACTTAATTTTATCCATATACCAAGAAAAGCTACTTCCACTGACATTATTGCAACACACCCTTTTACTCAACTAGTCCCATATCACTACCAAACCTTCTTTATTCACCACTATGCACACAGATCACAGCCATCACACTACCAGTCTCAAACTATAAAGAACTTTAAGACCCTAAGCAAACTACTCAATCTCTATTTTTACCTCAGAACCTAACTCATTAGCTGAGGTGATATACACCCAAACCCAGGCCCTGAAAATCTAGGAGCCCCAACCCTCAACCTGAATGATACCCTACTCCACCGAGACAAATCCACGCTCCTCATTTTAAATTTAAATGTTAGGTATACTAAAAGTCCACGACCTTCATGCACTTCTCTCCTTTTATCAACCTGAGATAGTCATGCTAACAGAGACTTGGCTTAAACCAGGCAACCACAACAATGAAATCACTCCACTAGGTTACAATATAATTCATAGTGATAGAATAGGTAAAAAAAAAAAAGGGGGGAGGGTGTTGCTGTAGTGTATAAATCTCACATCATTCTTGAGAAAGTAGGCATAACAACCCTAGACCTCATAAAGTTGAACACACTTTAAAACTAAAACTTAATGATAACAAACGCATCAATATCATAGGGTGCTACATCCCTCCAGGCAACAATATCCCCATTACAGAAAAACTCCTAGAATGGATATCTAACTCCCTCCCCCATGAAAGCATAGTATTAGGAGACTAATACTGACTGGCAAAACTGTTCCATTCATAAGCCACTCTCCCATATTAACCTACATGGCCTAACCCAACTCATCACTTCCCCCCACAAGAACAGACAAGAGAACTAAACATCAATCCACTCTAGATTGGATACTCTTATCCCACCCATCACTGATATAATGATATATGTTGTAGTTATGTCAGTGGAAGTAGTTTTTCTTGGTATATGGATAAAATTAAGTTGTTTTTGGTGGTTGGTGATAGAAGTTATAAGTGGGAGTGTGGAGTGTGGGTACATCTAGGAGCAATAGTAAGGTGTATGTATGTGGGTTTGGGTAGTTTGTGCATGGTTTGGTCATGCGTGAGATCTGCTTGGGATGGGGTGGGTGCGTTGGATGATGAGAGGTGTTTGTGATTGTAAGGTAGTTATATGGAAGACTGTGCTTTTCAAGATGTGGAATAGTGGAAGAGAAGGAAATGGGTACAGGGGTGGGGCAGATTCAGTGATTGGTGGTTAGCATGATGGGCGTGGCTAAGTTCAGTTGAAATGTAGCACTAGTGGGGGCGGGTGAGAATAGGAAACAGGGAGGGGAGCGGAGTGAACCCGAACGCAGCGGGGCTAACGCTAACTCCAATTATATCAATGGGCTTGTTTCTTTTCTTTGTACACCAAATGTATCGTTCCACTTGTTTCTGTTTACACCAAATGTGTCTGTTTGGCTGTATTGTACTAGTTAAAATTTACACCAAATGTGTCTGTTTGGCTGTATGGTACTAGTTAAATTTACTTATATTGATGCAGTCACACTGAAAAAGGTCTAGGGAAGCTTCCTCACCACAAGCAGGCCAAAAGATAACTTTCAAAAGGGCGCCGCTCAAGGAGACCCACTAATATAGACTAGTTAATGTGCATGGGGGAGGAGGAAGTTAGAGGAGGGAGATACAAAATGGGGGAAGGTATAACCAGAAAAAGCCGGTAGAGATCTGACCCACCCCATCACAGAAAACTGCAAAGAAAAGTAATCCGCATAAGAAGTGGAAGCCTTGGAGCTGTAATGAGAGGTCGAAGCAGGAAATTAGGAGTGTAAGCAGTTAGTTGCAGAAACACTACTTTAAGGCCTTGGTGTGCAAGTAATACAAAGGAAGGTAAATCTATCTGGGGACAAAATACACCAAGTAAATGGTACTTGCCTTACTATAAGTATTCAGTGTGGAGGCAGATCTATTTGGGACAAGATACAGTAAGTATATTGTTAAGTTATGCCACCCAGTGGCAATAGACAAAGCTATAGTTGCCTGGAGGGGGGGGGCTTGCAGGTGTGCATGCCGGCCAAAACAAGGTTTAAAAAATAACTAGTAAAAGTAACAAATGTGCTGTAAAAGGAAATGTAAATAACCAGTCACAATGGTTAAAACTTAACTGTTTAAGGACCACATCTGCTAATAACAAGAACTGTAAATATCCAGTCACCTATGCAGAGTTGTCTGGTAGGTATCCTTATTAAAAAGTGATGTTCTTCCTGGTTCACTGTTAACAGTCATTACTGTAGGGTTCTTCCTGCTGGCAGCAGCCCTAGATCGGCCAGAGTCCCAAAGTCGGGTCAAACGTCGGCTGAAGTCGCTCCTGCCCTGACGTCAGTGCGCCAGGGATATAAAGACCTCAGCCGATGCCATTTTCCCCAGTCTTTCTTGCCGTGCAGTGCCCGTTGCAAAGCAGTTCGCAAGTGCAGGTCGGCCGACTCCTGTTTGTTTTTGGTGGCTTTTGAATTGAAGACTTCTTCTTTTGAGCTAAGTACCCCGTTGGGGAAACCTGTTTCTTGCTCCAGTCCGATGTCAGAAAAAGTTAACTGTATTTCTTGTGGGAAGCAAATACCTCATAAGGATTTTCACTCTTACTGTATACCTTGCTTAGTTCCTGACCACAATATAGCTAATTGTAGGTTTTGTGCTAAGTTTAATCAACGCACTATTAGGCGTAGGTACGATTTTGCCTTCCATTATTTTGGAAAAAGATTTAATTACAATATGTCGTCGGATTCTTATCCAGCTACTGCAGTGTATAAGTGGCGCAAGGATAAAGACAGGCCTCTGAGGTCCAAAGTGGACGACTTTATTCAACCAGAGCCAGTTGCCGGTTCGGCTGTCAGTGAGGCGCTTTCGCAGCCCCTGTCGTCCGCCACTTTTGAATCGGTTGCCTGTACCAACTCCCGTGAGTAGCCGATGGGGCCTTCAGACTTTTCAGGGATTGGACCTCCGGATATTGCTCCCTCAGATGGGTCCGGAGTCGCTTTGCAGGCACCGGCTTCTGAGGGAGTTTTTAGGCCTACACAGCTTCATGTACAGATGACTCCAGTTTTGCAGTCAAGGACAAAGGCAAAGACTAAGGCTCCGGCAAAGACAAAGCAGCATGCACAGGCACCTTCTGTTCAGGGCCCTAGACCTCAAAGACAGATGCTTAGAATTGCTGAAGACCTGTTAACTATGATCAGGGGTTCTCATCCCCCTCCTGACAAGAGACCTAGGCTAGAGCCAGATTATGATTCCTCAGATCAAGTTTTGATTTCTTCTGCTTCTTCTTCTGAGCAGGATTATTCCTTCCCTCCTTATGAGGATTCTGATGCTGAAGAATCCCTTCCTTCGGCCTCTCCTCCAGAGGATTATTCATTTGGGGAAACCTTGCATGACATGAGAGAGCATTTTCACTGGGAAGGGCAGGAATACTCTGAATCTAAGAAAAGGCTTAAGGATTTTCTTCTGCTTCCACAGCATAGTACCCTGGCTATTCCCCCTGTATTGGACATGGTGGATGATGTTTTTACAGAGGCATCTCTCTCTCCTGATTCTTTTCCTCCTGCTCCTGTCAAACCGGATAGGTATTATAGGGTTCCAGATTCCCACAAATATCTATTTAAGAATCCTTCAGCTGATCCAGAAACTATTTCTCAGGGCCCTTAAGGGTGTTAAAGTGGCCTCTGCTAAGAATTCTGTTCCCTCTGACTGAGAGTCCAGAGCCTTGGAAAGATGGGGCAAAAAAGTTTATACTTCTGCTACATTGTCTATTAGTGCTTTGAATTGTCAATTTCATATGTTAAAATATCAGCAATACCTTTTGTCTGTGTTAAAGCAAAAGATGTCTGCTGTTTCTGGTGGTGCAGACAATAAGGAATTACAGGATTTATTGCATGCTACTGAGCAGGTGGGTAAACATACCCTGCACTGGTTTTGATTCTTTGGAGGATTCTTGCAGGGCTGCAGCAACTGGCGCAGTTATTAGAAGGCATGCTTGGTTAAAGGAGCAAAGTTTGCCTGAGCAGGTTAAAGCAAAGCTTTTAGATGCCCCTTTGCAACACAATGTTTTGTTTGGGGCCAAAGCTGAGGAAGTATTGAAGAAAATGGAAGACAAAGCCAAATCTATGCAGACGGTTAAAGATTTTCTACAGGTACAACCTCCTAGATTTAGCAGGAATTGGCCAGCTAAACCTTGGTCCTTTCCGAGCTCGGACAGGCCTCAGAGGGGCAGATACAGGCATTCCAGAGGTAGGGGTCAGGCACAGCCCCCTTTCAGAAATAAGCAGTGGAGTGCCCCCTCTCCCAAGGGAAGGGAAGATAGGTCACAACCTTACAGGAAGCAGTCATTATGACTCTCCCTTACTAGCTCCAGGGGCATCCCTCCTGGATGCGCCTTTGGGAGGAAAAGTCTCTCTTATCACAATTGGAGCCGCATAACCCAAGACAAATGGGTTCTGGACATAGTTTCAAGGGGTTACAGGTTTCATTTCCATACCTTGCCAAGATCGAACGGATGGCCAGATCTGCCAAAGCATCAATGGGCAGAGGCACAATGGCAAGTTTGGTCCCTCATGGATATGAGGGCCATAGGTTTGGTACCAGATTCAGAAATGGGGCAAGGGTTTTATTAAAGACTTTTCCTGGTTCCCAGGAAGGAAAACGCATGGAGACCAATCCTGGACCTTTCCATATTGAACACCTTCCTAGAAATTCCAAAATTCAAGATGCTCACTCTGTAGCAGCTGCTGCCTATGCTGAGCAAGAACGCTTGGATGGTGACTTTGGACTTAAGGAGGCTTACCTGCATATTCCCATACAGCAAGAGTGCAGAGGTACCTGAGATTCAAAGTGGGCTCGAGGCATTACCAGTTCTCTGTGCTGCCCTTTGGCTTATCTACTGCACCCAGGGTCTTTACAAAGTGCCTGGCACCAGTAATAGCGTTTTGTGGACAGAAGGGAATTCAAATATACCCTTATCTGGACGATTGTCTCATTCAAGTAGATGACAAGGAGACTTTACTTCAGCATCTAACATTTGTGCAGCATCTTCTCTTGTGCCTAGGGTTCACAGTGAACCTAAAGAAATCAAACCTGGTGCCTACGCAGCAAATTACTTTCCTGGGTGCACTTCTGAGCACTACAACCCAGATGGCTTATTTGACACCAGACAAAAAAGTGCAACTGGCTTCTTATTTCAAAAATCTGGCTTTAATGAGTCCGTGATCGCAATTTTGCCTCGTCTCCGGCAGGAGTTTCGTTGGTGGGCCGAGGCCTGTCTCCAAAACAAGGGGAGGCCTTTCTGTCCCATTCCAACCAATCAAGTCATAACGACAGATGCTTCAGATCATGCATGGGGAGCCCACATGCAAGGGAAATGTCTTCAGGGTGCCTGGACAGAGGACCAAATGCATCTGCACATAAATTTGAAGGAGATGCTAGCTGTACAGAATGCCCTGACAGCCTTCAAAGATCTTATTCTACCGGGGCAATTACTGATAAAGACGGACAACACTACAGTGATGTGGTACATAAGCAAGGAGGCTCTCATTCTTACCCCCTGTGCAGTTTGGCCATGGCTCTGTGGAACACAGCACTAGCCAACAAGGTGGACTTACTAGCTCAATTCCTGCCAGGAAAGGACAACACTCTGGCGGACAGTCTAAGCAGAACTCTTTTGGATCCACACAAATGGATGTTGGATGTTCGGATATTCAGGATGATAATGGAGGTGTGGAGTGCCCGGACATAGATCTTTTTGCATCTCCCCAAAACCATCAACTTCAAACGTTCTGCACGAGGACCTACCACAAGCTAGCATGGAAAGTGGATGCTCTTTCATTCAGTTTGAAGCACCTCTCAGTATATATATGCTTTTCCTCCTTTGCCTCTTCTTCCTCGGGTACTTCTGAAAATCAAACAGGACAGACCACAAATGATTTTACTGGCTCCCAACTGGCTTCGGCAATTCTGGTATTCCTCCCTGAGGACCCTGGGTCAGGGTCCACCCTGGATTTTGCCACAACTTCCACATCTACTGTCTCAACGAGATGGCCAGATCCTGCACAGCCATGTCAAAACTCTGAATCTAGCAGCCTGGCGGATCCAGGGTCTTTAAACAGTTCTACCCTTACCAAACAGGTACTGGACATAATTCTTGAAGCTAGACGGCCCAGCACCAGGAAATCTTATGCAGGTAAATGGAAAAGATTTTGCTCCTGGAGTCAGGTCCAGGGTTCTGATTCTGCAGTTCCAAACATTCCTCTGATTTTACAATACCTAACAGAGATGTTACATAAGGGCCTATCTTTTTCATCTATCAAAATTCATGCTTCTGCTACTTCTGCGCATTACAAAAAGGATTCCCCAATCTTTTCTCATCCGTTACTTAAGCAATATATGAGAGGGGCGAAGAATATAAGGCCTCCTTTAAGAGCACCAGTTCCCACTTGGGATCTCAACTTTGTTTTGGAAAAGTTAACTTTATCTCCTTTTGTATCTGCAGCTTCCACAGATTTAAAGTTTTTATCATGGACTGCTTTTCTTTTAGCCATTACCTCTGCCAGAAGAGTTTCGGAATTGCAAGCTCTCATGGCTGTAGAACCCTTTATTATTTTTCATCAGGACAGGGTGTCCCTGAGGACTAATCCCACCTTTATGCCTAAGGTGGTTTCGAAAGTAGCCTTGAATGAGACTATTCATTTGCCTACCTTTTATCCTAATCCTCAAAGCGAAGAGGAAAGTATTTTGCATTCTTTAGATATACACAGGCAGCTTCATTTTTACCTGGACAGGACCAAGATTTTCAGGAAATCGGACCAACTGTTTGTGGCTTGTGCTTCTACCTCACAGGGGAGAGCAATCACTAAGCAGACTATTTCCAAGTGGATTGCCCACTGCATCACGTTCTGTTACTCTCATCATGGTAAGCCTGTTCCTGTTAATGTCAGAACACATTCTACCAGAGCTACTGCCACTTTGGCAGCTTTTCTCAGTGGAGTTACTACCAAGGAGATCTTAGAAGCTGCAACTTGGAGTTCTGTGCATACTTTTTCTATGCACTACAAAATCCCTCTCTATTCTAAATCTAGGGCAGGTTTTGCCTCTGCAGTCCTGCAGGGTTTTGTGGCCGCCCCTTCTGTTCCTTCTCCATCCACCCTTTCTTAGCTTTGGGATTCAACCCTACAGTAATGACTGTAACAGCGAACCACAAAGAACATAGTACAGCTGTGTACTCTTACCATAAATGTAGATGTTCGAGTATGTTCACTGTTACAGTCTGGGTTACCCTCCCTCCTGTCCCCTCTTTTGTTGTTCTTTGAGTGCTGTCTGTGTCTCCTTGACATTTCTTTTTTCTCTGAGGTATTTTTGCTGGTGATATTTGGGAATGTTCTGGTTTATGTTTGCTTATTCTTTTTGATTAAGCTTTTGGCCTTTATTTTTGGGCACCTGACATCTGGGGCAAGGAAAAACTGTGGAAAATGGTGTCGGCTGAGGTATTTATACACATGGCGCACTGACATCAGGGCAGGAGCGACTTCAGCCAACGTCAGACCCGACTTTGGGACTCTGGCCGATCTAGGGCTGCTGCCAGCAGGAAGAACCCTACAGTAATGACTAACAGTGAACATACTCGAACATCTACATTTATGGTAAGAGTACACAACTGTACTTTATTCTTGGCTTGCAATAACTGTAGGGAGAAACCGGACTGTAGCAATGTTGCAGTTGCTGGGGGGGGGGGGGGGACCCGAGCTGCAATGATGCAGGTAGACCAAGTGCACTATGCAGACTTGTCTGGTAGGTATCCTTATTAAAAAGTGTTATTCTTGGCTTGCAATAACTGAAGGGAGAAACCGTAGCAGTTGTGTGGGTGTGGGTTGCTGTGTTTGTGGAAGGTGGAGGTGTGCCTTTGTAAGTGTGGTGCGAATCTTATGCATTATGAAATGGAGAAATTAAGAGTAAAATTTTGCTCAGTGAAGTCCCTAGCAATTTCATCACTGCTTGATTCAGACATATACATTCCCTTGTGTTTGTCAGTACTATGAGTGCATTGTTTTGGAGTGTGGTATCACTGCTACAGCTGCTGGTACTCTTTCAATAAAAGTATATGCTTCTCCAGGAGTCAGTTGAGAGGATGAGAATCACACTACAAGTATACAACTAAGACAAACTACATAAAGCAATAGTAAGAAAGTACTAGGTCACATCAGAGGCTTGGGAGGTCATTGTTAAGAAACTGAGAATTGTTGAAAAATGTATCATTAAATACCATAAGTTCAGGTTATACTATAAGAGAATAACTATGTAAAGATAACCATGTCAGCAGCTAAAATGCATTACAAGTTGAATATTTTACTGTGCACATTTTAAAAAATGGATAGACTAGCCTAAACTCTGTGCTTTTTTTTTACTCTTGGGAATTGCTATTCAGAAGTGAAGAGACATACAAGGGAACAGTTTTAGTGGCACACCAGGCTATTTTTTTATTTCTATTGTCATGCAAAGCTGACTAAATAGTTGAATCTAGCAAAGCTGGAAATGTGAGACTGTAGCCCACTGAAGGAGGGGAGATGGGAGGAGTAACCTAGCCAGGAACTGAAACTTGCAAAACTGCTCCTTGTGAAAAGTCTTTTTTATCTCAGTAATTTGTTGACACTTTTGCAAGTTTCTTTCAGTGAATGTGTAGTACATCAGTAGGAACAACATTTGTAAAACTCAGCGCATACCAGTCAATGACACATGAGCTGCAGACTCTCAAACTTGGCAGTTTTTTTCAGGAGTTCCATTGTAAGTGAATGGAAGTCTAGTCTGACAACAAATGGTAGGGCTATTTGTCCTCACAGTCTGCATTGTAGGACAGATTTAGCTTTCCAATCACCATGTCTGCCCCCATGAGGACAGACAAGAGTAAAAACAAAATAAAATTAGGAATGAGTACTTATTTTGCTCCTTTAAGTATTGCAGTATCTGAGGAATGTTTGGTATCCAAGGATTTTGGCCTTTAGCCTGGTTCCATGCACAAAATCTTTTCCATTTGTCTTGAGCATGTTTTTCTGGTGCTGGGCCTCCTGGCCTCCAAAATGACATTCAGGACATTCTTTGAGAGAAGTGTTGATTGATAATTCAAGGTATTCTCCATGCAGCCAAATCTGAAGTCCTGAGCTGACCGTGAAGGATCTGAGAGTTTTGCTGAGTCAGCAAGTGTGGAAATTGAGGTAAGATCCATGGAGGGGGGCCATGTTCCTTAGTAATGGGTACCAGTGCTGGCATGGCCAGTCCGGAGCAATAAGGATCATTTATGGTCTCTCTGATCTGACTTTCAGTAACACCTTGGCCAACAGAGGTAGTGGTGGGAAGGCATAGACTGTCAATGTTCTCCAACTGAATGATAATGAGGGAATTGT
>NC_056732.1:1591451914-1591469414 GCF_019279795.1 Protopterus annectens | reverse complement strand
TAGATGAATTACCATCATCATCATTGGTAATATTTTGGAGTATATTTAACAGATTGGAGTGTTATTAATAATAAGTTAATAAAATATTATCTTCACATGCCTCCAGATTTCTAAGTAATTCTGAGGTACTCAAATTTACCTTTCTACCTGACTAAGCTTTTTTTTTTGTTTGTATTGCTGAATTCTTGCCACCCAACTGATGTGGATATCTAAAGGCAAGACCGTGCATTTGCACATCTATCAACTTACAAAAATATGTAAGCTAACAAAGTGACTGTTAAGGGAGTTTTGCAAATCAAAGGCCTTTACAGTGCCCCAAAATTACAAAGGTTTTCCTCCCAAGAAGTGTTAAGTGGAATGCCATAAAACCCCTCTTTCCCTTTTTAAGTGCATAGTGTTACCTGATGTGTTTAAAACCTAATTACACTGCAGGAAGTGGGGGGAGGAGAAAACCTTCTGCTTGCAGCAAATACAAGCTAGTTTTTCTTCTCTTGCAAACTTTACAGCCATGGGTTACGCTTGAATTAGCAGCAGCTAAAACGAAACTTTTGCCCATTTACAAATAATCCTGCTTTTGCAAACAGGAACATGCTTTAAATATGGTTTTCTGTTCCACCAAGCCACTTTGCAGTGATAACTAAAAACCCAACTAAATATTGCCAACAAATCAAAGCTTTGACCTCATATGAAATATTTCAGCCTTTCTTGAAGAAATTCTGTGCACTGACCCATGAAATATTTCAGCCTTTCCTGAAGAAATTCTGTGCACTGACCCATTACCTCCCCCACCTTTCTGTCCTTTTTCTACTTCCTTAAAGAAAGTAACACCACTAAAATTGAAATGGTTACAACATTTTGCTACTTGGCCACAGAATCCCAGCCAACCAACTGCTCTTTACTCCACCAAGGTTTAGTAATGTGTTAGTTAGCAGGTAAAAACAAATAAATCTACAGTTTTATCAAACGTCAGCATTGGCGGCTTTGCGGTCCTGAACAAAAAAGTTTCCACTTTTTGCCAAACCTTTCTATCCACAATTACCCAATGTACAAATGGCTGTAAATTCCATAAGACCTAGATTAACTTTAATGACCCACTCAGCTGAATTATGCAGCATTATT
This sequence comes from Protopterus annectens, assembly GCF_019279795.1. NCBI lineage: Eukaryota > Metazoa > Chordata > Ceratodontiformes > Protopteridae > Protopterus > Protopterus annectens. The sequence goes on along the minus strand of NC_056732.1, from coordinate 1,591,468,295 downwards.
TTTATTATTAATTTAACTTTATTTGCCAAGAAATTAACAAGACATAATTTGCATTAAGCACAAGTTAGCGAACCAAACATGACTATGTTGCATTAAGCATACAAGCAGGCCCCAACTCCCTAGCTTTGCCATGCGATTCTTCACCGACCCCAGCCATCTAATTAACTGCAGGCCACCACTATTGTTTGCTAGATTGCCAAGAAAAACAATTTCAGCTATTGCTAAAACTTTTTGCATCTCATCCCTAAACCCCATGCCACACTTGGGCATGTGTGCCTTTGTTTCATGCTTTAAGTGAGCATTAGTCCCATAGTAAACCCTACTTGGAAGTATTAATTTAAACCTATTCTGTCATTTATATTTAGTCTGATACCTTCAAGTACATATTTTACCCTCTAGCCGGTTTGACCAAATCTCCAGGCATTTCAAAAATTTAACTGATTTGAGTTACAAAATTACATAAACTAAAGCCAATACATCAAATGGTAACTTAAGCAATCTGCCTAATGTTCTTAAACCAAAGTGTCTTTAAACATCAACAGTAACATAACTAGCCTTTTCTCGGATACAAAATCATTGTCCCAATAGTTTAAGGCAAACTGCCCTCGAGTGCCCTCAACTATTTCTGATACTCTCGAAATGCTCTGCCTTGTGGCTACTTTCCAGCATCAGCTCCCCAGGCCCTGCCATGTGGCTACCTACACAGGCCTCAGTTCACAGGCCAGGCCCCAAGTGGCTTACCTGCAGGCTTCAGTTCCCAGGCCCTGCCATGTGCATGCCTCAATTCCTAGGCCCTGCCATGTGGCTAATTCTAGGCCTCCACTCACAGGGCCTGCCATGTGACTAACTGTAGGCCTCAGCTGCTAGCAATTACGCCTGTGTGTGTGTGTGTGTATATATATATATATATATATATATATATATATATATATATATATATATATATACATATATATATATATATTTTTTTTTTTTAATTTGTACAACAGTTCCTGTGTCTCGTGTATAACCCCAGGCCTTCCAAGGGGCATGTGCCCTAGTTATTTCTCTTTAACTATGCTTTACTTCAGTCAGTGCAAATCCTTGGTTAAGTACTTGCAAAACCCTTATGGTGTTCTAATTTTCACTGCATACCTTACAGGTATAACCTTAATTCCTAGCCTTGCTTGTAGCATCAAAATACAAGCCTGCAAATCAAAATACAAATATAACACACCAAATCAATGCAACATTACCCCCCACTTAAGCATGCCTTTAAGCATAACACCCTAAGCTTCATATAGTATTAAGTAAACATACTACAGATTATACAGATAAATGCCACTAAAGCCTGTGATTAAATCAAAAACAAAAGGCCCCTACCTTGTTCTTAGATCACCCACGTAGTTAAAAACACAAACCAGTAATCCACAGATGTAAGCTAATCAGACAAGCTGCCACGGTAGAGGTTGAAAAGACTGTGCCACGGTAGAGGTTGAAAAGACTGATTTGCTTTGTTCCCAGCTTTTTCAACCCTTCCCCTGGACAGCCCAGCCCACCTCAGCCCTCCTACCTATCCTGACCATACCTGTTCTCCACCTCCCCCCACTGAAACCTGAGTCCAAGCTGACCTGCCTCAGACAAGTGACAGTATGCTGTAATTGGCTTGCCAGCCATTCATTCTCACACCGATAGTCCCCCATCCCAATAGGCTATCAAAATTACCTGGCTTGAAGCTCTGAAATCAGAAAGAAAAACAGTTTGTATATACATTTACAGCTCCAGAACATGTAGTATAAAACATAACCAGAGTCAGGAACCATATTAGAAGAAATTATCCCTAGAGATAAGAATCTTTATATGTACTTTTATGTCAAAATATGGAAGCATTCATGTAAAATAGTGTATATATGTTGTAAGAATGTTGTTAGAAGCTTTGTTTGGAAATTACCTGTGTATTTCTCGGTCAAATGTTTGTATTAAGTTGAAAAATAATAATAAAAAAAAAAAACAGTAATGCAACTGCATCTTTCACAAACATTATCCAGAGGTCAAGCACTTGTACTCCATCCATCTCACTCCAGCCAAATGCACAGCAGTCTTATAACATTAAGTAGTAGGGCCACTCATGTAATTTCAAACAGCAGCCCCCCCACACTTAGTACTGCAAAGCCAGAACTACACCAAAGCTAAAGTGCCAAACATTTCATCCACAAACAGCCATCATATCTATTGCTAACCTAAAATATCTACTGACCCTGCCAGGATTAAAATGAAGGCGGCATTTAATCTGTTGCACAGAAACAGTAGTTACAGGCTTGCATAACAGCAGACTTTACCCAGATAAACAGTTATCTTGCAAAGCCACAATTACAACAGTAAACCGCTAGGCCAATCACCTCAGTGAATTCACCCCCCCCCCATTACCCAAGTAGCTGCTTTTTACCTGTCAGGAGTTACAGGCTTGCATAACAGCAGACTTTACCCAAATAAACAGCTACCCTGCAAAGCCACAATTATGACGGTAAATATTTGCATACTTTCATTTTGTTGACAAAAGCATTAGTCACAGCTTGTACGCGCCAGTATTCTACCAACGTAACATGGTTTTATAAAACAAAAATCCCTTAATGTCCAGGAAGAAAAGCTCACCATATTAGAAACATTTTTCAGTATAGACAATGAACAGATACGAAAATACACATGAACTACTCATAAGCTTGCCAATTACTGTACATTCATCTTAATGTACAGATTTATAGTTTTGCAAAGCTACTCAACAGTAAGCAGGGGCATTTGTTCCAGTCACACATAGCCCCAATCTTCTTCACGGACAACCCCAACCACAGTATACAACGTGATCTTGTCAGGTCAAAGGCAAAAAAAAAAAAAAAATATATAAACACTTTCATGAAGGGCCTCTGGAATTACTAAAACTATAGCCTCCAAACAGGCTTAGTGCCTCAGGAATAGAGAACAGCAACAGTCATCCCTCTGCACGAAGGTGGGCCATCTACAGACCTACAAGTCTCACTAATCTTATATGTACAGCCAGGGAAAGAATCATCATGGAAACGATCAACAGAGATGCAGTAAGTCTCCAGACACTGGACTCAACCTGGTTTGGTTTCATCAAGGGCAGATAATACCTATTCAACCTGGTGGACTTTGAGAAGGAAACCAAAGCAATGAGGAGGGTAAAAGGATTCACATTGCCTACCCTGAATCTGGCCAAGGTATTTGACACAATACTCCACCTGGGCATTTTTGACAAACTCGAGGTACAAACTTGTATATCACAGTGATATCAACAGGCTCACAGACAGGACCCCATAGGAAGCTAAAATTGGGGAATCCACCTCTACAAAAAGAGACCAGTCACAAGTGATGTCCCTCAGGATCAGTCCTTGGACCACTCCTTTTTGGAATTTACTTCTCTGAAGAAAAGGCCAATGTCAGTGGTCGCTGGCTGAATAAATCTGCAGAGGATTGGAAATTAGGAGCAATCACCGAATCCCACACTGACATTTTCCAAGAGGGGTGACATTAAAACTAATTGTGAAGAAATGCATAATAGTATCCTTTGGGAAATCATCCACCCCTGGTAACTATCATATTGACAACACACCCCCTTAGAGTTGACCTAGTAGTCAGGGACTTGGGGACACATACACAGACAGTAAGTAATGTAGCATTTGACGGTCATGCGTCTACAGTATTGAGGAATGTTGCACAACTCAAACAAAGGTATGGCACCCAAGTCCAAGGAAGTCGCTGTCCCATTCATCAAACCTATCATGAAGTACAATGCCCCCGCCCTTTGGTATGTACCTAACCAGGCATAACCAACAACTGGCATGTCCACAGAGGTTCTTCACTAGATGAATACAGGGCGCAAGGAAAATGTCCTATGCAAACCGCCTCACGGTTCTATCCCTGCATTTTGTCTCCTACAATGCCTGGCATACAGGGCACTGTCAGACCCCACTCTGATGGACCTCCTGCATAGCTACAAAACAAACAGCACCAGAATTACCCGCGCTAGAGACTTAAACCTCGCCTGTGACATATAAATAGGACCTAGAGAGACAGGTATGTATTCCCAGAGACTATCCTATGTGAAGCACCAATTCATGTGCAAACTTGGAAAATCAGATGGGGAACAGGAAATTCATCCCTGGTTTGGCAGCAGTCTCTCTAATGGACACAGGCAACCTGCAAAGGTTTCATCTCCCAAAACTCTGCTTACACTTATCAAGGGCATCAGAACTGGTCAGAGATTTTGGATGCATGGTTAAGCTTGAAAAGGACCTTGTGGTCATTAGCCTAGTTAACACCTATGAACCTGTAAGTGCCAACAGGTCCTGTCCAATAAAGAAAATACTTAGACCCTCCAGGGTCCACCATACAGCCAACCACAGAGACAGAATTTTTCCCCAAGGTAGATGCATTCCCAGTGGTCACTCACTCCACTAGTCTGCTCTGAGTGCCCTACCACAACAATCCTGCCTGAGCTGCTTGCCACTAATCTCTTGGACATCCAGCATTCAAACTTCTGCCCAACAGTATACTTTTCATACACGGCCACAGCATTCCTTCCATGGCCACAAATGAGTTATTCCTCCTCGTGACTTTCAAGACACTGGCTTCCATAAGGGCTTCAACCCTGACCAAAATAGCGCAATTGCTGACCCCCGGGACCCTGGCTGTTCATCCCTGGACACTCCACCATACCCAAAGACAAAATACCATTCTGGCCAATAAACAAGTACTTAGAAATTAGGTTACACCACAATCCAACCACTGAAAGGGACTCTAAATTTTACCTCAGGCAACTGCACTTTCAGGCAGTAGCTCCACACTACCCAACATCAAGCGGCACCTGCCTATTCATGCTCAGGATAATGCACTAGGTCCCAGCTCAGTGTTCAGGCATACATTGCAAAGCAACTTTTAAACCAGGTCTACAGTCTGACTTTTCCAATGACAAATTCCATCAGAGCTTCTTCTAAGCCCCATGCTTGCAACTTAATGCAGTTATGTGCAACTTTTCCTTTTTATTTCCTCTCTACTTGAACTAATCTTTGCTTCCCCTTATCCAGACAGCTAATTACCATGCAGCATTCATCACTGTAGAAACGGATACATAACTTCTGCTCCATATGGTGGTAATGTCAACATGTTTTTGTTCACAAAATAAACATCCTGTGCTGTCTTCCCCAACCATCCACAAGATTGCTGCACGCATACACATTCCTAACATGTACTACTTCCATGACACAGAAACAGAGTAGGCGAGGACTGTGGCTGCCAGAGCTTCATTCATTCAACACAGAAATCCTGCTGTTCAAAATTAAACCTTGGCTCAAAGGTATACTTTCAATACTGTACCTTATTCAGTACTTTCCAAGCATGAAACCTTGACCCAAACTCAGGTCTACAAAAGATGTAGCACAGATTACTCACAAGCAGGAAGTGGCACTATTTAATCTATGCCTACGATAATTGTCACTCCTCACTGACCTCGTAAGATGGCTGTCCTTGCTGAACCAGAGAGCCACAGTGCAGCAGTGTTGCTACTTTTAGGTCAGGATTATGACTTAGAACCGAATTCAGTTACGATCTCACAAATAGTACTTCAGACCACTGGCTAATCAGCCAAGCACTTCTGCACAACCGACTGAGCGTGCATTTCTCCTTGTACTTACCAGTATTACTTCATTATTACCAACAGAGTAAAAATTAACCTGCACTAACATGGTAAACCAAGCTCATATTCCCGGTTAGTGTGAGAATAGAATGTTTACTGACTTCTGATTCAAAATAAAAGGGCGGGTCAACATTGAAGGATCACATTGTTATGAATGCTTAGCTACCACAAAAGCCAGTTATCTCTGGGGTAACTAACAAAACCCCAAAAAATCAGAAGGATCATGAAGCCCTGCACTCATACTCTACAAGCACAATAAAGATCAAGTGGGCTTCTGCCCTTCTGTTTAACAGGAGGTTATCTTACAAGACACATTTTACCCATTGACACAGGAGTACTACCCACAAACTGCCCATCTCAAACTGTCAAAAAAAAAAACGACCAGGTAGAAACACCCGGGATAACCCTTCAGTATTCAAACGCACATTAAAACAACCCTTTTTATATGTTAAATAAAATAACACAGCCAGCCTATAACAGTACATCAATTAAACAATTAACTACATCACAGATGCATTCCCAAGAAAAGTAACATACTTTCAAACTTTCATCACATAAAACAAAATTTAAAACATTTAATTCAGAATGTCCTCATTTATATTCTTTTTGCTTAACAACCAATATAGGTTTGATTGTTAGCATACTATTAAGGCCAGGAGGTCTGCTTCTAGTCTTACAATCCATCTATATTCTGCCAATTTTAATTTATTGTTTATATCCCCTTCTCTCAAACTAAACTTTTATGTACTATCTCTAATGATTTAAATTTAAAAAAATTAGATGGGCCTCTCACTTGTGTGCTTTGCCAAGGCATTGGTTGCTATTCCTCTTCTAATTTCTGACTTGTGCTCAAGAGCATTTGCCCACACAGAACCCTTCACACACAGCACATGTTGCTATTGCTGCTCTGCTGCATGTTGCTTGATGTCGAATTTCAAAAGTTTCTTTAGTTACTGGATGCAAAAATTGCAGCTTATTACAAAAATTTGTACAACTACAGTTGTAACAAGGAACTGTGCTACATTTGTATATCACCGGAAGCAATAGATTAACATCAAAATCTTTATAACATAACAGCCTTTTTAAAGGACTACCGTTTCTATACACTGTTGGCATGGGTATACTTGTTTACATGACACGCACACAAGTTCGCACATTTGACTCTTTAAATAACTCAACATCCAAACACAATATTTTATAAGAAAACGCCATAGTAAATCTCAAAAAAGTTAGTGTCATTCAGAAATTCAATAAAATGATGTAAATGTTGTTCATTACCTTTCCACACCATAAAGCAGTCACCCACAAAAACGCTGGTACAATAAGATATTCTCTTTCAATGGATTCATGGTTCATAGGTAGGTACTAGGCTATCGGCCCTAGGGCCTATACAAGCTTAGCCAAAAAATGTACCCTGGCTTTCTCCACCCAAGAAAATTATTTTCCTGTGCCCCTGTCGAGCAGAGCCACAGAAGAGATCCCTGGGGTAAATTTCCCATCCAATCATCAAGATTTTTCTTGAAGAGTGCTAATGAGGAGCTCAGTTTGACATAGGTAGTCTGTTCCAGAATATGGGAAGTCTCTGAGCCTGTTCCAGAATATGGGAAGTCTCTGGGATCTATCTCTCCAGCATGTTGTTTATTGTGGTGACAAGGTTAAGGTCCCTAGAGCGTGTAGCTCGGAGGGATTGGGATTTCTTTAAGTGGAGCACGTCCAACAGCTCAGGGTTTGACATAGCTTTGTATGTTAGGCAGAGATCGCCCCTGAGTAGGCGATATGCAATGGAGTAAAGCTGTAGTTTTTTGAGACTGTCTGCATAGGGCATCTGTTTGAGGCCAGTAATCCACTGTGAGGGATTTCTGTGGTCTTTCCAGTTGTTGTAGAGGTCTTGTGAGGTACATACCAAATGGGGCGTTGTACTCTATAATGGGTCTAATGAGTGATGAGTAGGGGGGAACAATGACCTCTTTTTCCTGGATGAGAATCCTTTTGTGATGAGATGAGCCACATAGGATTTCCTGACCACTGTGGCGATGTGATTATCAAAGGAGAGGCTACTGTCCACCTGTGTCCCAAGGTCTCATCACATTTTTGGCATTAAGTAGACTACCAGCTATGTGGTACTTCATGGGTACAGAGTTTTTACCAAAAGGGGATGACAATACACTTTTTGGCATTGAGCTTCAGGCCATGGCTTTGACACCAGGTATCTGTCTCGGTGAGGCCCTTCTGTAGTTTGTCCACATCGTTAAGGAGTTTCCATTATGGCTCCTAGTTTGCAGTCACCTGCAAACTTTGTTTGCCAAAGACCTTCTGTGCTGGCCTGCGCTTCAGAGAAGTAGATACCAAACAGGAGAGGACCCATGACTGAACCCTGTGGTACTCCACTTGTCACTGGTCTGATGTCAGATTTGGAATCAGCTACTTTCAGTGTGGGTTGTGTCCGTGAGCCAGTTGGCAACCCATCTTGTGACATGGGGATTTATACCCAGTTTAGTGAGCTTATCTATAATTCCAGAGTGGGGAATGGTGTCGAAAGCCTTGGCGAGATCTAGATAAGCTGTATGAACCATTTTACCCTCATCTATGGCTTTGGTGACTGCATCAAAGAAGTCAATCAGGTTTAGGAGACATGATCTGCCTTTTACAAATCCAAACTGAGTAGGGTCCAGAGTTTGGAGATTACCAATGTTTTTGTTTAGGTGTTCCATGATGATACGTTCCATGGCCTTGCAAACCAGGCTCGTCAGGCTAATGGGGCGGTAGTTCCCAGGGACTGTCGTGGCTCCCCCTTTGTGGAGTGGGATAACTGTCGCGTTGCGCCATTCAGTGGGTACAAAGCCTGAGGTGAGGCTATGATTGAACATGGTACTTGGGTAGGGTGCCAGTTCATTCTGTAGTTCGTGTAGAACGCAGCCTGGGATACTGTCAGGTCCCATGGATGCTGTGTTCTTGGCTTTGGAGAGTGTGTTTTTTTACCTGTGCAGCCATTATTATAGGAACTTTGCATTCTTCCGGTATAGAGATGGGCCCTCTAGGGGTGAGAGGGGGGTAAAGTTAGCACTGGGGGTAAAGTTAGCACTGAACCTATCTGCTAGGATGTTGGCAATATCAGTTGGTTCTGTATATTTAGTGCCATTATGCTGCAACTCTGAGCAGATCGGAGTGTTCCCATTTAGATTCTTGACATAGCTATAGAATGCTTTGTGATGTCTTTAGAGTCAGTGGCAATTTTGTTTTCGTAACTAGCTTTGGAGGATTTTATGAGGGACCTCAGCTGCTTACTGAGGTTGACCAGGGAGTTCCTCCAGTCATGGGACTTTACTCTTTTTTGCAACAGTTTCTTTCTTCTGTTGTAGAGTTTATGGCAGAGGACCACCAGATTGGCTTCCTTTTTTTGGAGGATAACATCTTGGTTCCATTAGGGATAGTATGATCCATGCACTCATGTAAGTGCTTATAAAGTGCATTTGTGTAGGATTCGGCAGTCATACCTCTATTGTCCACCTGCATGGGTGTCATGAAGTTTGCCACTTCTGCCCAAGTGTGAAGTTGGCTTTTGAGACTTTTTTTTTATGATGGTTTCCCTAATTGGGGGTGGGATGTTGATGTCTAGGCTGATTAGCTTGTGGTCGGATCTGACCAACGAGGAATTGACCTCTGGTGTGGAACCCCGGTTTCCCATGTTGGTAATGACCAGGTCTAGGATATTGCTGCCCCTGGTGGGGGTGTGAATAAGTTGATCCAAGGCGTTGGAATTTATGAATTCTAGAAAACGTTGAGCAAGAGAGTTGGTACATGAGTAGTTTTCCCAGTTAATGGTGGGGTAGTTGTAATCACCCATTATTAGGGTGTTGGGTTGTACCCTAATACTTTCCAGTGTATCAAGAAATGAGGAGTGTGAATCCTGGGGCATGGTGGGTGGCCTGTAGCAAGCTACAATTTGGATTGCGGTCTTGCCCAGAGTTAGTTGCACTTGGATAATCTCGGATGCATTATGCTGTGCAACTAGCCTGGAGGTGTGGATATCCTTAATGAATATGGACACGCCTCCACCTTTAGTGCTTCTTTCTGGGTTAGGTGGCCGAAAGGTGTGGTATGAATTGAAGCCTGGTAATTGAGGGGTGCTCTCTGGAGCTTTGAACCAGGTCTGTCACTGCACAGATGTCAATGTTCTCCATTTTAAGGAGTGCCTCGAGTGAGTGCATTTTGAGGTTTAGACTTCTAGCATTGAGTAGCATTACCCTCAGATTTTGCTTGCTTGTACCCGTTACGGTGGTGAATTTGTCATTTGAGCATTGCTTAAAAAAGGCACTAAAGGGGTTGCAAGAGTCTTAGCCAGTATCCAGAATCCTAAGGGTGACAGGTGCAGGCCATCTCTGGCAAAGCATCGTGGACTGTCAATCATGTCGTCCCAGGCAGACAAATACTGGATCCCCTTAGAATGACACTGGATCCCCTTAGAATGACACCAGAAGCTTAGCCAATTGTTGAAGTCAATCATTTTGTCATTGTACTGGGATATCATTCTGGGTGATAGCAGGATGCTACTCAGGGTTAGGGTCATACCTGCCTGGGATACAAGATCGGAGAGCTCCTCCACGTCTCTCTTCATGTAGTCCACGGAGGTACGTCTCAGGTCATTCACACCAACATGGACAATGACAGTGTCATATTTGTACTTATTGTGGAGTGACCCAAGTGCATGCGTTATGTGGTGGATCCTGGCACCTGACAGGCAGCTGACAGTAACTTTCTCCTTATTTAGTCTAGTGAGTGGAACATCAGTGTGCCTGACTATAGAGTCACCTATGACTAGAGTGTTGGGTACGTTGTTATGCCTTATGGGCTGTGGTTGAGTGGCACACTGAGTTTGTGGGCTATGTGCCATTTGGGTTGTGTTGGGGGGTGGAGTTTGCTTGGGTTTATGCTTTGGATGTCCCTGATGCTTGGGCAGTTTTTATTGAGAACCTCCACGAATGTAGGTGTGTGTTTTGTGTTTCTATGCGTGTGTTTTGGTGGTGTAGGTTTTGAGGGACTATGTGAGGAGTGTGGTGTGGTGCAAGTGTTTACCTTCTCCTCTTGACTGTCTAGTCCAGTCCAGTCTTGGGTGAAGAGAGCTTTGCTTCCAGTTTGGCTATATAAGTACATCTCTCACAGGTTGTAGTGTTGGGTGGTAGGAGGAGAGGGTTGTCTGTGTACATGAGGCAATTGCTGCATTGCCCCAAGATGCCCAGATTCATCAGGTAGACAGGAGAAATCACTGTGAGCTGACCCTTAGACGTACCTGGATAAGTGCTTAATTTATTAAGTACTAAAAACTACTTTCCACTAAACAAGTGAGGAAAGTTGAGTGCTGTAGTAATTTGCAGCTTATGTAGTGCTTACAATGAGTTCTGAACAAGTGCCGAGTTCAAAGAAACAGATTAGAGTGCTGAAACTGGAAAACTGGCTAGTTATAAGAAAAAAAAACTAAGCTAGAAGGCTTCCCTCCAACACAGAAGGGCTTGGGGGCTCAGAAGCCTACAAACAGTCTATACCACTTACAGGAAAGGCAGGAAACAAGCTTAACATTTTCTTTTTTTTTTCTGTTTCTCAGATGCTCTCTTTGTACACAGTAGGAGTGTCTGAAATCAGAAAATGACCTCACTGCACTCAAGTTGAGTGAGCAAATGAGATGGGCCCAGAAGGAGTATCCAAACACAAATTTACAGGAGGGGTGGGCAGTTTCAAGGCCACTAAGATTAACACCAAAGCAAAAACAGGGTGGGTGGGACTAACTGAACAGCAGAGTCAAAACTTCCAGTTCAGTTAATATTTCTGCAACACACAGTTAAATCAATTTAAATGCTGTATGTTTTGAAAAAAAAAAAAGTGCAGATAAAGGTACTTTCCTATACGTCCAGTTTAATACAGCTAGATCTTAGCCGGCCAAAGCTGAGGTTTTTAAGCAGAAAATATTTCAAACTGTACCACTTAAATAGGCAAGGACAGGAAATCAAAGAATGTGGCTATCCCCACACCTGCAATTACTAGCATATAATTAAATTCACAAGCACTGACTAAACAGCAGAGTCAAAACTTCCAGTTCAGTTAATATTCCTGCAACACAGTTAAATCAATTTTTTGAAAAAAGTGCAGATAAAGGTACTTAAATTCTCTTGTACGTCCAGTTGAGTACAGCTAGATCTTAGCCGGCCAAAGCTGAAGTTTTTAAGCCCATTACATAGCCCTTCTCCCACTGATTCAACACAATGTTAGCATAAAAGTGTTTGCCATGTGAGTAACCATGGCCACACCCGCCACCTGTAACAATTGAGATCAACTGAACAAAAATACACCCACAATAGGGAGACAAATAGAAAATCTTTATAGTATGACAGAGAGGTTTATGACTTTTTGGCCTTCTTCTTACATAATGAGAGTATCTTAGGATTAACAGATTTCCACCATGTTATCCTTGGGTAACTGCTCAAGCAAACAGACACTGTTCATGACAATTGATATCGGGGAATATGATTCAGACCATTCCAATGCTGGCTTTTCCCTCCAGCTCCAAAGGTCCCGTCATTGACAATTTCCTTCAGTCTCATTTTCCCCATCCTCTATCTCAGCCAGGGAATTTCTTTGTGCTCTGGGGCTCATAGTTTCCACCATCCTCATGCTTCCTCTTGTCAAATCTCATATAGGAAAGTTTCAATGGTACCTCAAAGTAGGTTTGGCGTCACCACTGCCATTTATCTGCAGTTGTGTGCCTCTCCTTCCCGATCACAAGCTCAAACTCTAGTGGTGGATTCAGCAGCTTACTCTCAATGTAGGTTTGCCCTTTCAGGCTCTGGTTGCTTCTCAAGAATTGTTCACAAAAGCCTCAGACCTGGGATGGGGGGCTTCTTGCAGCCACACGAAAGTTCAGGGACTCTGGTCCCCTCACCAGAAGTTGGACTATATCAAACACTTCTCACCATATCTCTTTCTGTCCCCCTCTCAAGGTTTTCGCAGACACCATCACCACGATGTGGTAAAACAAATTGGGGGGGGGCTCAAAGGTCATCTTCTCTGCTGTTTAGGCCTAGGATCTGGCTATCACGTGACTTGATTGGGTATTCCTCACATAGATCTTTTTGCTTGCCCTCTCAACATGAAACTTCCTCGTTTCCGTTTAACTGCACCAAGAGTCCTACACAAGATCCTGCAAGACCCCCCAAAAATCTTATTAGTAACTCCCTTTTGGCCCGGACAGCACTGGTTTCCCCTCTTGCTTCACCTGGTGATCGCACAATATAGATCTACTCTCAAAAAACAAGAGACATCATTAATTAATTCTTACTTGCAACTCTTCAAGTGACTTTGTGGGCGATACTGTTTTAATCCCCTTTAGGCACTTTTCTGAGGATGTACTTCGGATTTGTCGAAATAGAAAAAAGATTTTCTGTTTGGTGCCTATCACCAGGATCCTTTTCTAGTTGGGGCCCCTTGGTTCTCTATGCGAGTTGCTCCAGGCTGGCTTGGCCTACTCTTCAGTCAAGACCAATTTGTCAGCAATTTCTGCCTGGCTGCCATTGCTTGTTCTGAAGTCAAATAATTGCTGAATGGTGTCCTACATATCAGGCCCCCAAGAAAGCCTATCCCTCCCTCTTGGGGCCTTAATTTTATTTTGGAGAAATTGACTCAGGTTCCCTTTGAGCCTGTGGATTCAGGTTCCCTGCAACATTACACTTGGAAGACAGTCTTGTTGAGGGCTCTTACTTCAGCCAAGTGTTTCAGAGCTTCAAGCCCTTTACAGCTGTTCCTCTTTTTTTAGTCTTTCATAGAAGCATGGTGTCTCTCCAGACCAATCCTTTGTTTATGCCCAAGATGGCAAATGAATTGTCCCTTAAAAATCAGTCACTTCAGCTTTGACTTTTTTTCTTTCCCCAAAGTCTGCTAGTGATTAGGTTCTTCAAACCTTTGACTGACACAGACAGCTTTCGTATTTAGGTAACTAAAGCCATTCACAAGTCTGAGCAGCTTATGATTATTTTCGTCCCAGGACACTGGGTTTAGCCATCTCCAAGCAAGTCATCTCCCTTTGGATTTCTAAGACCATTTCCTTTTCATATTCTTTTCATGAAAAATGTTTTTCAACCTCTAGGCACATTCTATCAGGACAGTTGCCTCTTGTTGCCTTCAAGGGTCTGGACACCAATTCCATCCTTAAGGCTGGTACTTAGTCTTCTGTTCACAGTTTTACTGAACATTGTAAGTTGGAAGTTGTTTCCAGGGCCACAGCAGGTTTTGCTTTGGTCATCCAACATGGGTTAGAGGGCTCTTCACAGCATTACTTCTCCCAGTCAGTTTCCTAAGCTTTTGTACTCTCCCTTCTGCTAAGAATACTGCAACAAGACTCTGGAAGGACATAGTACAGCGGTGTAAGCAGATGTCCTTCTCTTCATTACGCAGTATTCAGTCTGTCCTTTTTCTTTTACTTCCTCTCAATGGTTGCCTCCTGGCTGAGGGGCTCCCTCACCCATTTCCATCTACATTTTTTTCTTCAAGATGTAGATGTGCTCATTTGTCCTTAGGAAGACGCCTTCTCTCCTGGGGTAACTCAGTTCTCGGTAATTACATCTGGACATCACATCACCTTTAATGCCTTAAGTACTGTGTAGGGAGCATACGTGTGATGTATGGCACATATAAAATCCAAAGGTTTGGTACTTTGATCAGACACGAGTTAACCTGGCAGGAGATGCCTTTCATTAATAATACTGCAACAGTGAAGAGAAGGGCATCTACTGTTATAGTAAGATTTTATATAACTGTACTCGACCAAGACATGGTTCAAAACAGCAGAGTACCCCAGCAGTACAAGGTTTCAATGTCTTCCACACATTTATACCAGTAACTGCAGAGACAAGGGCTAAAAGTGGAGCTGTATCATATCAATAACAGGTATACCTCTTGGGTGGTTAAACAAGATGATGTGCTCCAGCACATCTAAAGATCACCATAGAGAAAATCCATTATCATAACCCAGCCAGCTATAGGTAACTAGTCATGCCCAAAAAAGCTCAATGTATACTTGGACCTACATGAGACACTTGGCATGCAACCCAACACCCTACTCATGCAAGAGATCAATCACCCCTCTATAGACTAGGAATCCTAAATAGCCTATAATCTATAATGCACAGAGATTCCCAGACTACTTCTATAAAAACACCCTTAACAACTCCACTAGGTTGCACCAACATACTGGACCTTGGCTCACAAATATGGGAGAACAATGCACCCCCCCAAAGCAATTGATACAATAGCCCACTTTGCATAGTTTCAACAAACTTATGTAACTAGGTATAAACCAAACCTGTGAGGCCACCTCCACAAAGAGGTTGGATACCAGTGGAGTTTCCCCAGGGCTTTCTGCTAGGCCCACTACTCTTTAGCATCTATTTCCAAGATGTCAAAGACCTCCGGCTAACCAAGTTCACAGATAACACACACCAATAAATTTCAAAACTTTTCCCACCTTTAATGTAATCTATAACCTGTAAAATTCAATTGAAAAACAAAATATGTTAGGGGAAAAATATAAAAAATGTACAATATGCTGACTGCGTAACTGTGCACACCCTTAAACTAGTACTTCGTTGAAGCATCTTTCGTTTCAATTACAACATTCAGTCTTCTTGAGTACACACTTGAGAGACTCATTAACCCCAAATAAAGTTCAGCTGTTACAGTAGGATTTTCCTGACTCCGCTACTCATCACTCATTAGACCCATTAGAGAGTAAAACGTCCCTTTTGGTATGTACCTCACAAGACATCTACAACAACTGGAAAGGCCACAGAAATACCTCACAAAGAGGATTACCGGCCTCAAACAGATGCCCTATGCAGACAGTCTCAAAAAACTCCAGCTTTACTCTGTCACATATCGCTTACTCAGAGGCAATCTCTGCCTAACATACAAAGCTATGTCAAACCCAGAGCTGTTGGACATGCTCCACGCAAAGAAATCCCAATCCCACCGAGCTACATGCTCTAGGGACCTAAATCTTGTCACCACAATGAACAGAACATGCTGGAGGGATAGATCTCAGAGACTTCCCATACTCTGGAACAAACAACCTATCTATATCAAACAAACCTTATTATCACTCTTCAAGAAAAATCTCGATGACTGGATGGGAGATAGGAAATTCACCCTGGGGATCACTTCTGTGGCTCTGCTTGACAGGGGCACAGGAAAATATTTCCTTGGGTGGCAAAACCCAGGGTACCGTTTGGCTAGGCTTATATAGGCCCTAGGGCCAATAGCCTAGTACCTACCTATGAACTAAGAGCCATGGTTTGCAGACAGCCTACAAAGCATCAAAGGGATCTCATTGTTGAAAGGTATCAGTCAGAAGGGTACAAATTTTTTTTCCACAACATTGAATATACCAAGGAACACCAAATAAATAAAAACAAGTGAGAGGCGACAAAGTAACACAGCAATAGCGTATACTTATTTATTATCCGCTTTCGTACAAAACTTCATCAGAATGAAATACAAGTGCCAAGCCCTTCGTTTAAATACCAACAGATCACATGTTTAATTAAACAATTATGAATACCTTCATTTAACTTAGCTTAATAAAAACAATAATAATGGCCAACCAAACCATTTAATAAACCTATAAAAGTTCATTTAATTAAAATGAGAATA
>NC_056732.1:1591415766-1591451414 GCF_019279795.1 Protopterus annectens | reverse complement strand
TAAATCCAATAGAAAATCTGTGGGGCGACCTGAAGAGGGCTGTGCACAAGAGATGCCCTCACAAATCGGCAGATTTGGAGTACTTTTGCAAGAAAGAGTGGGCAAATATTGCCAAGTCATGATGTGCCATGCTGACAGACTCGTGCCAAACATGACAATGCTGTAATTAAATCAAAAGATGTTTCAACAAAGCGTTAGTTTAAGGGTGTGCACCCTTATGCAACCAGCTTATTGTACATTTGTTTACTTTTTTTATATATTTTTTCCCCTTACAGATGTATTTCAATTGAATTGTACAGGTTATAGTCACATTAAAGGTGGGAAAAGTTTTGAAATAATAAATTGTGGTCTATCTTTTTTATATCGCAAAAACCTATTTAACAGGGGTGTGTATACTTTTATATCCACAGTTCCCCTCTCCACACTGGATAAGGAATGGGTTACGGTTAGCTGTCAGGATCCATCGAGTCATTCAACCGCAAGTACCACTATGACTGTCAAAGTCCATGTGGGGATGAATGACTCGAGATGTACCTCACTGGACTATTTGAAGAGATGTACCTCACTGGACTATTTGAAGAGACATATAGATTGTATGTCATAGCTGGGTATGCCTCCTCCATACTGCCTTTTTAGGCAATGTTAAAACAACAAAATTTCCGATGTAAAAAAATCCACACGAAACAAACTCAAGGTTATGCTGCTTAATGCTTGGACCCTGAAAAGGAAACTGCACTCCCTGGAAGCGCTCCTCACCTTGAAGATGCTGATGTCTGTGCACTCCCTGAGACATTGTTCAAGGCCACAGAGAGCACCCTGGTCGTGCAAGGCTACAATGCCTTCCAGTCGTACAAACCTCAAAAAACAGCATGAAAGACTCAAAGGCGGGGGTGTATCCACCTTCATTAAAGCCAAATACACCTCAAGACTGGATAAATTGTATGACTGTCTGGAGCTACTCCAGGTCTACGTAACTACAGGTAAAATGCCCTATCACATCATTGCTAGCTATAGGTTCCCCACCATGAACAATTGCCTACCTGGACTTGCCAAACACATTGGTCATAGCAAATTTCAACCATTCTTCCACCGATTGGGCAACATAGCAAGCATAAACATGCTCGCCATAAGGTTTCTGGACTTAATACAGATGCTCTAGAACAGTTAGTCAGCACCCTCACAAGCAGCTCAAATGTCCTAAACTTAGTACTCACCTACATGGGAGGACACTGCACTACCACCTGTGTTTTGCCCTCCCTGGTAAGGTCAGGTCATAAATCTGTCTTATTTGAAGCAAAAATCAAATCTGACATCCCCACAGGATGCAAAACACTTACTCATTACAGTGATCACAGAGTACAATAACCACTTTGGTATGCATTTATCCAGATACCTAATCACCCGTAGAACATCCACACCACTTTCTCAAAAATGTACATATCAGGGGCATAAATCATAAAAGCTATACAGTGTCACAGCCCTATCCCTTTTCATGGTATCTTACAGGCTTCTGTCAGACATATGACTAGCATATAGAGCTTCAAATGACAGTCATATCACACTTAAAACATTTGTAAGTCTACTGGTGTCAGAAACACCAACCCGAAGAATACAAGTCTCTTCTACAACACAAACTGTGCAGAAAGGCTAGGTATGCATCACATAGAATCCTGTTTCTACACCAACCCGAAGAATACAAGTCTCTTCTACAACACAAACTGTGCAGAAAGGCTAGGTATGCATCACAAAGAATCCGGTTTCTACAAAACTGCCTTCCACTGCAAGTTAAGCAAAGCAAGTTTGTTCAAATGGGTCTACTTTGAAATCCTGATACCCAGAATACAGACATTAAAATCCCGAGATGAAAAATCACAAAACTGCAGAAACATGAATGTTGGATTTTTACAACAGTAATTATACATTTGGCCAAATGGTAACAAAATTGACGCAGAGGTAAGCAAACCCACCTAGGTAGTGGGCTATGCCCCCACACCCCCATAACTATATATGCCAACTCCAGGATCACACTACAGTGGAGAAAAAGGGCATGCTGGCCAAGTGTATACTTAGCTTCCTAAAAATCTGCCATTAAGAGTCCCCATGGTTTCATGAGTTTCGCCTCACGTCAATATTCTGGGCATCAGGATTTCGAAATATACCTGTTCAAACATATCTTGTTTGACTGGTTAGGAAATCACAAATTCACCCTGCTTTAGCACCCTTGGCCTTCATGGACAGTGGAAGCATGTAAACACCCCAAAATTCACAAGTTGTAAATACCCACTGGTACTGATACGTATATCTTACAAGGACTACATGTCTAAGCTTCATACAATCTTCGCAGATTGATAACCTAGTAGGACCCTAGGAATCTGTGAAGATGTTAAGTAAAAATCTGATAATGCCCCCCCCCCCAAAAAGAGAAAAACGGGGAGATCTAGTGTACTGGCTCACCAGATGCGCAGTAGCAAGTGCTGCCCAAACCCCACCCGCACCCAAGACTGTTTACATCAGTTGGTAATATTGAACATTACAATGTGCCTCAAATCCGCCGCATTTTCAATGAATAAGCGAGTCCCACTGTACACAGAACCGTCACATTTCAATGAATAAGTATAACAATTTATAAGCATAGAACTGTATCCAACTACACTCACTAACAGTCAGATATAGCAGCAATGAGGCAGTACACATCGCCTATAAATTTACATCCTCTTATTCTGTAAAAGTCTCAAGTTAATAGTATTAATATTTTTAAAGTGACCCTGATTATTTCTGGGTTTGTCCCGAATTCTGTTAATATATGTCTAAAATTGGTTGAGAGCTATGACCTTGGCAGCACTTCTGGTCACAAATAATTTAGAGAGAAAACAGTTTAGTGACAGATTTAATTTTTTTTATTATGTAATAGAATGAACGTTGCAGTAAAGGTTGTCTAGTAGGAGGTGGTGGCGGTGTCATTCCCGTTTTATCTTGGGAGTAAAAGCGTTTGAAGGAGCGTGCTATCAAACAGTCGCAAGGAAGACAAAAACAAATATGAGCCATCTCTGCAATTTACAAAGCGGCAGAACTGTATATTACCAGTATTTCAAAACTGGGTAAGGTCAGCCGATTACAGGTTTTTCTCTAAGAAGACTCATCATTAATTCCGTTATTTGACTCGTATAGCTTCGTTGTAAATATCTGGAAACTAAGAATCTGAAACACAGGATTATAGAACGAAATGTCAAAGCACTGGTTTGTCTGACATGTGTCAACATAGTTAGGGGAGCTGGGATAAATGCAATTTCCAACGCTACACAGATACATTATAGACTGTCAACTATACATAGTTAAAGTGTAACCATTATACTGACAATGCAAAAGACTTGTCTTGGTATCATTTAGGTTTAACTGGAAACAGCATTAGTGGTCTCATGCCTTAAAGGTTTGGTTTAGTAAAAAAAAAAAAAAAAAAAAGTATATGTATAATTTGATTGAGCGACCCTCTCACATTCTTCACAGGGAATTTGCACTGAACTTAAAAAGCCAGCATTCTGTCCAAAATGTATCCGAAGTATATATTTATGTAATGTATAGGGTGCAGTACATAATCTCAAATTTTTGAAATACCGAATTTCAAACTCTCAAGACTATGTCGTCGAAACCCCTAAATACCGAAAGATTAGGAAGTATGAAATTCAAAATACCGAACGTACAACACATACAGCGCACACATACAACTTCCCCCCACAATCAAATATCATCCTACACTACAGATAAGCAGGGGGCAAGCCCCCCTGCAACCACAATATTGCACAAACACACAAAAGGGAAACTCACACCCACACATTTTACTGTCCCTCACATACACATCAGTTACAACACACACTAAAGCCCCTAACCAAACACACTATGAACTTCCACCTATCCATAAACAAGCCAACCGCAACACCAGAAGCGCTACTTCAATATCTCCGAACATCGGGATTTTGAATTGCATGCTTCTGGTCTTTTGGCTACATAGTCTCGAGATTTTGAAATTCAAAATTTCCAGATTATGTAGTGAACCCACTGTATAATGTTTGTACTTTGCTATAACACAAGACATAACAGAGCTGACCTGCACTCAATGTATGCATGATGTCAGTGGCTAATATACATGCCATGCCAATCATGCCACATTTCATATTCTGGTTTGATATGAAATCACACCCACCCCACACACAACCAAAAAACTGAACAGCGAGCACACACACTACAACATCACCAAAATGAATTTCTGGATTAAGTCTTTATTTAATCCCAGTTCAACTTTATAGAGCACACAGAAAAATACACAATTCTGTCCCTACACTCGTATGAATGAGGTATGACTGACACGCCATTTAAGAGTTTACATTTGACAGGAAAACCCATTCACTTTGTTGGGTTTAACACTGTCAGTAAAATGCTGATGCTGTACGGAGTCTGTTTTTTGCCCTCCTTTTCCTACTCCTGCATGCCCCTCCCCTATGCTTGCTCACTGTCAAGCATCCCAATACTGGATTTCAGTACTTTGTACTCTGGGTCTCCCAGAATCATGAGGACAAGAGCTGCCCTGAGGGGCTGCCATTTATTCAGCCACATGGGGTTGCTTTTCTGCATTTGTTTACATTTTCCTGTGAGATTATTTCTATATCTCTGACACCTTCCCTGGGTGGGTTAATGTGCATCTCGTCACTGGGGTGGCATCTTTCTCTATGCGATTGTATACTACTGTTGAAGGTCACTACATTTGCCTCAGAACCACCCCTTTATATCACCACTATACATAATCACTAGAGTTGGCTTTAAAATGTTACCGATTGTATGATTAAACTATTATGGATTCAAAGCAATAATTTTGCAAGTTCAAGCAATGTGCTGGACATTTGAGAGAGTGTAGGAAGGTATTAGCAAGCCTTTACTTATTTTGCAGCTTGGTTGTGTTTAGATTCAAACCCTGTAATTACCAAAGGTAGACAGATACATTGATTTGAATGTCTAGAAGATGCAGCCTTTATGGTAGTTTACAACTGTTAACAGAAGAGGCTGGGAAAGTTTTTGAATTACATGACAGCTGTTGTGCAGCTTCTATTACTCTGGATATACAGTTTAGCAAGCAGAGTAATCTGTATTACTGCACTAACCTAACTTTGGTTGAATATTCATTGCTCAACCACCACGTGCGGGGTTTGGGTAGTACTTGCTACTGCACATCTGGCGACTGTGAGCCAGTAAAGTAAAATATCGCTAAAAAATGTACCTAGTCTCAACTGCTCAGATTTGTGCCTTACAGTTTTGGTCTACTCATTTATTTTATTTATTTATTTTACATTTGTTGACCGGGCTAGTCCAGCTGGATCAATGTCCATTTTCAGTGGAGGCCCAGGGAGAAAAGCTCCACAGATTAAAGCAAGGTTATAGAAAATAAACATGTACAATAAACACTTATGACACAGGCAATGAGCAAAAATGCAAAGATATTAGTCTAGGTCAGGTAATAAAAACAAATAGTACCAACTACGTAATAAGAAAGGCATTAACTCCTTTCAGTACAAATATGGGAGGATGGGAGTATTACGTAGTTTAAAATGTATGTACATACTTGTAAAAAACATTGTTTGTACCTTTTTTTTTTTCCATATATGAGAACAATAGTAGCAGTAGAGTCATTAAGTCATTTGTGATCAGAGAAAAAGATTGCAGTGCTGAATAAGGAAATATGATAGTAGAAAGAAGAAAGTAGGTTAGTCAGGATTGGTACAAGAGCAGAGCCAGAAGTTGTTCAGATGTAAAAGAAGTTGTTTTTATACATTTATTATTATAAAAATGTGCGTTTTTCCTGGAAACCACTTATGATCAGAAGACGGCAATCTCCCAGTGAAGTACCTCGCAGGATGCGCAGTAGCAAAGCCCAACCCAGACACACCCCCTAGACTCACAATGCCATGTTAAGTGTTGAAAAACATAGAAGCAAAGCCCGCCTCCTAGTAACCCTGACAGCTGTCTATACACATAACATTTCAAGAATAAATAAATACAACAAACACTCCTAATGTTGACCTGTTAGGCATACCACATATCACTATGCAGGATACCTCTCAAAATGTAGATAGAGCATCTGGTGCAATAACCTGTAAAGATCACTTCACTTATAAATTATTCAGAGCTTCACAATTTGATTAACTCATATGTATTATGAAACAGTGTGTGCTAGAATCACTACATAACTCCAGGCATTACAATGTTTTTTTTTCTTATTTTATGTCCATGACAAGTACGTAGTAATGCAAATATTCTTACCAGCTTTGTAAGTGGATACTACTAGCCTTTAGAGGAAAGAGTTGAGAGTATGAGTGTGGCTGTTTACATGTCAGTTTAAAGTTATTAACCACGTTATTTGTGTTGCTATAATTTAGCACCCTCTTGTGTTTGTACACCTTTTATTACAGTGCGGACTGTGCTTGTTTGTCTGTGCAGTGCTGACCTAACACACACGCGCGTTTGAGAGTATTGTCTCACAGGCATACAGAAAAATGACATAACTAGACAGCCAAAGAGCAAGTTATGACAATCTATATGTGCCAAAATTTCAGCGCTCACTGTCACTCAAATGTGCCAATTTGGACACGCCAAAGCTGCGCAGTACCGCCCGCGAGGTACTACACTGGTAGATTACCCAGAGGCTCACATTTAGCCCCCCAAAAAAGTCAATTTCAAAGAAAAAAGAAAAGAACAAAACTTAACTGAACTGACTGCTCACCGATGATTTCTCTCTCTTTCTTTGATCCCTAAAAAAAATACAGCAGCCAAGCTCGAAGCCCATTTGTGAAGTTACACATGGTCCCTTTCCGCCGAGGGAATCTAGCCGCGACCTGTGTTTAAACTGCCCGGGATAACAATGGCATTCATCCTAGGCAAATTGACGAACATATTTTGACTTAGTACAGTTTCACATGGTTAACATTCCCATATGTTCTGATTGTTATCCCGTCTAGAGGCTTCCTTGCTAGCATTTAATTCGTAAGCTGCTCTAAAATTCATACATTCAGTTGCCCATACTCGATGCACCGCTTAATAGTGAAATTTCTGAAAGCGAAGGTGCTTAATTTCTAGACACTTCAACCGCCTCTTTATACAATATAAAGTTTAACGTAATGCAACATCTAGGCTACTATGACCGGAGAGCAAATTAACAAAAGACAGTTAACTTGAAGGGAAAATAAGTAAAAGAAACAGCCGCGGTTAAAATGCAATGACTAAACCCTCTTTCCTAAACAAGCTTGTATTGTCTATACAGACGACTCCTTTTAACAAACTGCTATCTCACTCACACACGCTCGCTCTGCAAGCATTGGCAGTAATTCATATAATTAATTATCATAAACCACAAGCGATTCGCAGAAAAAATACAGTCTTATAAATGATAACTTTCAGTATCACTGGCTTTTGTTTATCTTGGTTTGAGAGCTTTAAGGGGACGCTGGGACGGAGCTACTTGCACGACCATTGGTTATACTTTGAGCCCAGTAAACAAGTAGCAAAATGAGTTGGGGAAGTCCCGATTAACAAAAAAAACTTTCATTGTAATAAAGTTATTTTAACACACTTTTTTTCATTCTGAAGGGGCCGCAGTTAATCTTGCGGAAGGTTTCACCGTGAACATAGTTTCCCGTGTTTGAAGTACCTGTTTACCCCCATGCTGTCGGAAAGAAAAGTTCTACTTAAAAAAATCGAATTACCGTAAGATTGAACTTTCCAACCTCAGAATGTCAAGACCACAACGTCGTATATTGTAAACGTCGCAAGTTTAAAAGATCGACTCCTTTAACATCGAATTAGCAACGCAAAAGACCGCAGTAACAAAAAGTCTCAAAAGCAGGTAAAACAGAGACCGAACGCGGAAATGACGAAAACACACACTTCCTCTGCACCTTGTGCATTTCCATCATTAGTCTTTCTGTGTTATCAACCGTTAGTGACACTTTAAAGTGAAATTCTAGCATATATCAGTACAAATTAAATTGTTTCAAAAAATAATTCTCCAAATGTCCGAACGAAAGGAACCCGCTATGCATATGTGTAGTACTCTACACAATTCCCCTCCGTCGGACATTGAAATAGTAATTGCACGACCTTTACACTTATTTATTTATTTCAGTTTGATTACCGGGGAAGTCCACTGTAGGGTTGCCACCTTTTCAAATGGCCAAAGTGGGACATTTTCGGTACAAACATCAGATTTTACAGGCCGACACATACCCACGGTCAGTACAAAGGATAGAACTTAACTTTTTTGCCTAAATAAATGCTTATTCTTGTAGTATTTTAGTTGCTTATTCTATTTTTTATAACATTTAGGTATTTTAGATACAGAATAACTGTTTTATGCAACTATTACATAAAATATAGGAAATAATAATTTTGTCCTAAAATCTCAGGACATTTGCCATTTTTAAGATTTTTTGTCAGGACACAACTGCCCAAAGAGGGACTGTCCCTCGCAAAGTGGCACAGGTGGTAACCCTAATCCACTGGGCCATGAAGTGCCCATTTTCAGTGGAGGCCTGGGGAGAAAAGCTCCATAAACAATACAATACAATAAGGGTTACAGAGTGTTGAAGGTAAATGCAAGAGTAAAATTCATACAGTTAGGAATTTCAAAAGCAATACAGTACCGTAAGGGTTACATAGTGTTAAAGGTAAAATACAAGTGTAAAATTCATACAGTCAGGAAATGCAAATGCATAAATGTACACCATAAGACACAGTTAACAGACAGATTCCACTTTTTTTTGGTTACCAACTTTTACTTCCAACACCAGTACCTTTTTAAATTCACTTTGCGATCCAGTTTATACATGTGCCCGTCTTTGAAGGCTGCCAGCCTAGCCAGATAGAATTTTGAAGATAATTCTGTCATCTGTAAATATTAATGTAACAACAGCACACTCTTGCCGGCAGAAAGCTGACCAAGTAAAGCATGTTGTGACCCTTTGATCTGAAGACGGCTCCCCTCTAGATGAAGACGTTCTTTCTATTGTTTTAACCAAGAGTTAAATTGCTAGATTTAAACATGCAAATGTATTTTTATTGCTCTGCTTCCTGACCAGCTGCAAGATAACACAAGGAGATGTTAAGAATGTAAATGTAGTTTCTGTTAGCCTGGGAGCCCAGGGAAGTGTGAAGAATGCTGTAATGGGAACCAGGAATTTGATCTTAAAAACAGAGAATCAGAGGGCATTAAGCATTTTTGTCTTAACCATCCAACTCATCAGCACTCTGCCTGTTTCTATATGTAAGTTATCTTAGACACTTGTTTTCTCTTAGAAATTAGAAAGATTAGACTGTGTTCTTCTGTGATGTCAGAACTGTACTACTGAATTATTTTAAGTATTTCTCTGTGATCTCTGAACTCTTGACTAGCACTGTAGTAAGAAGTATTGTCTTGTGTTTTTATTATTTATTATTAAATATTTTAAAACCTTTTAACTGTGGCTGTTTTGTGTAGAGATAAGTTAAGCTGTAAGAGTGCATTGCATGTATATAAGGATCCAGTACCAAGTGACTCAAATAAGCCTTGACTGTTTAGTTATACTACCAATTGGATAATAATATTGCACAGTAATAATTGGACACCCTTTTAAGGGCCTTTGAGTAGCTGATAAATATTAGCTGGGTGGTGGCAGTGATTATTACCGTATAGTCTGGGTAAAAGGGACAAAGCTGGAGAACATGTGCCAGCCTTCCAAAGAAGTGTCCTGTGGTTGTATAAACTCTTATCCCAAAGTGTGTGTGTGTCAGCTACTTGGGCAGAGACACGAGGTACTGGTTGGACAGAGAGGGTGCTGGAGATTTTAGCTTGCCCAGCTGGCTGAGATTTGGACCCTATAGCTGTGCCAGTGGGAAGCACCAGCAACTAGCCCTGGACTCTGTGATCTTTTTTTGATTATACTGAACTAAGCACTTATTTCTATAGGAGGGTGAATGCATGTCAAGTCACCACCTTTGAATGGCTGGCAGATATTTTGGTGAGGGAACAAGCACTTAGCACTTTGCCTGAGAACATGAGAATCTGGTTAGCTGATAGACAGTGTGCTACTTCAGATGAGTTGGGGAGGTAGGGAGACCTATACCTAGCAAGCAGAGCAGCCCTGCACAGGGAAGGGACCCCCAGTACTGGTCATGGGTTTAAAGGAATCCTTGGTGGGCAATACAGACTGCTCCAACAGAATCTGCCAGTAGCAGGGGAAGCCATTAGTCCAGGTACATGTCCAGGTGCTAGTGTTAAATGTTTTGAATGCAACCAGTGGGGCCATGTGGCATACAGGTGTCCACAGAGGCAAGGTGGGTAACAAAAGGTGAGGGAGCCAGTAAGTGGGAAAGACAAAATGCCAATAGTAGGTTGTCTTGGGACAACAAGGGTACCAAACTACCACCAGAGGCTATATCCTATTGTAGTGGATGGCATTGCTAAGAGAGACACAGCCTCTGATATAACCATTGTAAATCCTGCAATGGTTACAGAAGAATACTACTTGCCTGGACAATCTACTCCAGTCAGGGCTTTAGGAGGGATCCCATACAAATACCTTTGGCTAGGATTCACCTTGACTGGGAGGGTGGAAAAGGAAGCCAGCAAGTAGGCATGTTTGAGGATATACCTGCAGATGTCCTGATAGGGAATGATTTTGATAGTGCAGCACCCTGTGCTTGTGCAGTTACATGCAGTCAGGCTTGGAGACAAGCAGGTAAGTCTGGTAGACTGAGGGAGACCCAGACAGACTGCATACTTGCAGCCAGGACAGGTGAGGTGGTTACTTCAGGGAGGGAGCTACCCTATAGCAGTGAGACTGAAGGTGAGCCACAGATGCTTGGGGATACTGATGGTCCTATGGACAGAGTGACTGCAAAGGTGGAGGTGAGTAGTAGTGCCCAGGCTGGCAGTGTGGCACCACTGTCAGAAGATGCCAGACTTCCTGTGGGAGGGGAGCTGGGAAGGGTTACCAGGAGAGAGTTGAGACAGGCTCAGCTCTCAGACCCTACATTGCAAGGCCTGAGGCAGGTAGCTAGGAAGGCACCTGATTCTCAAGAAAAGGGGGAATCTGTATACTGGGACAAAGGGTTACTATACAAAGAGTGGACCCCTGAGGGAGGGTGAGAAGGTGAGAGAGTACAGCAGTTGGTAGTGCCTAGAGCTTACCATCTGGTGCTACTAGCCATAGCCCATGATATTCCCTTTGCAGATCATATGGGCAGAAAACGTACAAAGAGGCGTATTATGCAGAACTTCTATTGGCCTGGAATTTCCAGAGATGTAACAGGGTACTGCAGGACCTGTGAGCAGTGCCAAAGGTAGGCAAGGCAGGAGACAAGGTGGGAGCACCTTTGATGCCTTTGCCTGGGACTGAGGAGCCATTTCAGAGGGTAGCTATGGATATTGTGGGTCCTCTGAGTAACCCAAGTTCCACAGGGAAAAAGTATATCCTAGTGGTAGTGGATTATGCTACATGGTACCCTGCGGCAGTGGATTTGTCCTCCATTGAGGCAGAGAAGATGGCAAATGCTTTGTTAAAGATTTTCAGCAGGGTAGGTTTCCCAGAAGAAATACTGACTGGCAGAGGTGCCAATTTCATGTCAGACCTGCTGGCTTGTCTGTGGAAGTCCTATGGGGTGAAGTACATGAATACCACCCCCTACCATCCCCATACTAATGGTCTTGTTGAGAGGTTAAACTCTACAATCAAGCCCATGCTACAGGTGTTTGCAGATCAGTTTAAGAGAGAGTGGGACAAATATTTACCCCATCTGTTGTTTGCTAACAGAGAGGTTCCCCAGGAATCCACAGGTTTTTCACCCTTTGAGTTGCTGTATGAGCAGAGGGTGAGGGGACCTCCAGATTTAATTCAAGATGAGTGGGAAGGTGAGTACGAGTCTCATAACAAGTCTGTTGTGGTTTATGTCCTAAACCTCAGGACAAGGCTCAAGGAACTCATGGACTGGGCCCAGGACAACCTGGCAGAAGCCCAACAACAGAAAAAGGTGTGGCATGGCAGGAATGCTTGAGCTAGAGAGTATGCTGTGGGGTTGCAGGTAATGGTTCTCATTCCTGTCAGACACAACAAACTGCAAGCAGCTTGGGAGGGACCCTACAAGGTGGTAAGAAAGTTAAGTGATGTTAATTACATGGTGGAACTGCTAGGCAGAAGGCAGGGGCACAGATTGTACCATGTTAACATGATAAAACATTACCATGATAGGGAGGCCCTTGTGCTGAGCATTTGCAGTGGATTGCAGGAGGAGTCTGAGGAAGATCTGGGGACTGATCTCCTCAGTGAGGCTCGGGCTGACACCTCAGTGGAAGGGGTAGCAATGTCCCAGCAGCTATCTCCTACCCAGTTTCAAGGTATCTGAGTAGTGTTGCAGGAGTTTGGGGACATGTTCACTGGGAAACCAGGGTGCACCCACCTGGGGCAGCACCAGGTGGATACAGGACCCCAAAAACCTATTAGCAGGCCGCTTATAGAGTGCCTGAGAGAGTCAAACAGACTCTGAGGGAGGAAGTACAGGAGATGCTGGAACTAGGGGTGATTCAAGAGTCCAACAGTCCCTGGGCCTCCCCAGTGGTGCTGGTGCCAAAGAAGGATGGCAGCACCAGGTTCTGTGTGGACTACAGGAAATTAATAGTCACACAAAGTCAGATGCTTACCCCATGCCTAGGACAGATGAGGCCCTAGAGCAGTTGGGTGGGGCTAAGTATCTTACAACCATTGATTTTACCAAGGGTTACTGGCAGGTGCCCTTGACTCCCAGTGCTAATGAGAAGTCAGCCGTTGTGACTCCTTTTGGCTTGTATGAGTTCACAAAGATGCCCTTTGGGATAAAGAATGACCCAGCAACTTTCCAGAGGCTGGTAGATCATATCCTAGCAGGAGCAGGAGGGTTTGCCCTTGCTTACCTAGGTGATATTGCCATCTACAGCCATTCCTGGCCAGAGCACCTTCAGCATGTCAGGGTGGTGCTGGGCAGACTACAGAGGGCAGGGTTGACCATTAAGCTGAGCAAATTGTCAGGTGGGTATGGCAGAGGTCTACTACCTAAGACACAGAGTGGTAAGTGGTAAGATAAGGCCAGAACCTGCCAAAGTGGAAGCCATTCAGGCATGGCCTGCACCTGTTACTAAAAAGCAGGTGAGGGCATTTTTAGGGACAGCAGGGTACAACAGAAGGTTCGTCCCCGGTTATAGTACCATAGCTGCTCCCCTTACAGACCTGACAAGGAAGAATAGGACAGATAAGGTAGTGTGGACCCAAACATGTGAACAGGCATTCCAGAAGCTTAAAGAAGCTTTGGGAGGACCCCCTGTGTTAGCCAGTCCAGATTACAGCAAAGAATTTGTTGTGCAGGTGGATGCTTCAAAGCATGGGGTGGGGGCTTTACTTAGCCAGATTTCTTCAGAGGGAGAAGAGCACCCAGTGGTTTATCTCAGTCGTAGGCTCCAACCCAGGGAGGAATGCTATGCAGCTGTAGAAAAGGAATGTCTAGCCATAGTGTGGGCACTGCAGAAACTCCAGCCTTATCGGTATGGAAGGAAATTCACTGTTATGACTGATCACAACCCCCTAACATGGTTACACAGAGCCAGCCAGTAAAATGCCAAGTTGCTAAGATGGAGCCTGGGATTGCAAGCATATGATATGTCAGTGCATCGCCGCAGTGGGATTAGCAATGCCAATGCAGATGAGCTCTCAAGATAGGGAATGTGATAAGGTACACTCAGATAGACCTAACCATCTCAAGCAGCGTTTCTCAAGGGTCACTTGAAAAACTAGCTTGAGTTCTCCGGTGGGGGGATGTGAAGGCTGCCAGCCTTGCCAGATAGAATTTTGGAGATAATTCTGTCATCTGTAAATATTAATGTAACAACAGTACACTCTGCTGGCAGAAAGCTGACCAAGTAAAGCATGTTGTGACCCTTTGATCTAATGTCGGCTCCAGCCAGTCTAGATGAAGACATTCTTTCTGTTGTTTTAACCAAGAGTTAAATTGCTAGATTTAAACATGCAAATGTATTTTTATTGCTCTGCTTCCTGACCAGCTGCAAGTTAACACAAGGAGATGTTAAGAATGTAAATGCAGTTTCTGTTAGCCTGGGAGCCCAGGGAAGTGTGAAGAATGATCTAATGGGAACCAAGAATGTGATTTTAAAAACAAAGGGAATCAGAGGGCATTAAGCATTTTTGCCTTGACCATCCAACTCATCAGTTCTCTGCCTGTTTCTATATGTGTTATCTTAGTGTTTTCTCTTAGAAATATCTAGAAACTAGAAAGATTAGAATGTGTTCTTCTGTGATGTCAGACCTGTACCACTGAATTATTTTAAGTATTTCTCTGTGATCTCTGAACTCTTGACTAGCACTGTGTAGTACGAAGTATTGTCTTGTGTTTTTATTATTTATTATTAAATATTTTAAAACCTTTTAACTGTGGCTGTTTTGTGTAGAGATAAGTTAAGCTTCTAAGAGTACATTGCATGTATATAAGGATCCTGCACCAAGTCACTCTAATAAGCCTTGACTATTCAGTTATACTACCAACTGGATAATAATATTGCACAGTAATAATTGTACACCCTTTTAAGGCCTTTGAGTAGCTGATAAATAGTAGCTGGGTGGTGGCAGTGATTACTACCATATAGTCTGGGTAAAAGGGGCACAGGTGGAGTACCTGTGCCAGCTTTCCCCAGAAGTGTCTGTGTGGTTGTATAAACTCTTATCTCAAAGTGTATATGTGTCAGCAACTTGGGCAGAGACACAAAGCACTGGTTGGACAGAGAGGGTGCTGGAGATTTTAGCTTTCCCAGCTGGCTGAGATCTGGACCCTATAGCTCTGCCAGTGGGGAGTCTTATTGGGGACCTGGAGAACAAGGGGGTGACTAGCCCTAGACTGACTGTGATCTCTGTGTGCTCTTAAGGGAAATTGCACTTTACTGTGTGTATTTGTTATCCTTACTTCCTATATGAGACGCCTCTCACTGGTGTTAGTGGTGAGGATTGAGGGTCCTTGATTGCTGGGCTAGGGCACAGGCATCACACCATCAATGATAAACATATGCTTACCCTTCTGTGATTTAGTTAAAGGATACAGGTTTCCTAGTTGTGTTGTAGCGTACTGACTCACCAGACATGCAGTTGCAAGCAGTGCCCAAACCCTGCCCACCACACAGCCACAGGTTGATGTGACAGTTTACTCCTGAATAAGCAATAGCATGTTTTTCTTGGCTGCATAACTATTTATCTGGGTATATAGCCCTGCATGTGGCAGGGGAAATTAAGGTACTAGGAATTTTCCATACTATGGGTTGTAATTGTTGTTTATAGACGCGTGTTTCACTGCCTGGCATAACTTCATATACATTCAAGTACCAAATTAGGCTTGCTGAAGTTGTGGCAGTTTTGAAATTGTCTATTAATTAATCACATCAGTTGCCCTGCTAGGCAGGGGTCCATGGAAGTAAATATTGTGGGAAGAAATAGCCAGGGAATTGTTATGGCTAGGCTTATATAGGCACTAGGGCTGATAGCCTAGTACCAGCTTATAGTTAATACAGTATTTCTTTGCCATTGACATGACAGTTTACTCATGAGTAAGCAATGTCACCGTAGTGGCTTGCTATGTATGGATTTTTTTTTTTTTTTAATTTTGTGCAGAGTGACATGTCCCGTCACGGTTTTCCCTTTGCTTTTTCAGGGGGGGGCAAGCCCCCTGCACCCCCCACTTCAAAATACCAACTCCAAGAGCAGGATATTTGACA
Source organism: Protopterus annectens (assembly GCF_019279795.1). Classification (NCBI taxonomy): domain Eukaryota; kingdom Metazoa; phylum Chordata; order Ceratodontiformes; family Protopteridae; genus Protopterus; species Protopterus annectens. Next base: position 1,591,435,597 of record NC_056732.1, on the reverse strand, counting down.
TGCATTATCTGGGACATACACAATTACTTAGTTATGCTGGCTGACAACACACCAAAAGTGAGGTCTTATTTAATGTTACTTTTCCGTAGTCTGTCTTTTACTGTCACTTAGTGTATTGCTCTTGAATGACTGTAGCTCCGAATATAATGCTGCCCTCAGCAAAATTAAATTTGTAGCAAGTTAAGGAAATGGATAAATAATAAATACACACACACACACACATACATATATATATATATATATATATATATATATTTGTGTGTGTGTGTATATATATATACACACACACACATATATATATATATATATATATATATATATATATATATAAACCACAGGCCTACATCACTTTATTGCTGAAATGCTGCTCAAACTCTGGAGCCTCACAACCGCACTCACTACTCACATATGCTAATCAACAATCACTGTATGCATGATGTCACTGGCAAATATGCATGCCGTGCCAATCATTCATCATCTGCATACAGCTTGCAGGTATGTGGCTTGTCAATCACCCTGGACACGGCCACTTCTGCACAAAACTGCCTGTGAGCCAGTACACTACAACATCGTCTCAAGGACTACATACTGTGTTGTCCGCCATGTTTAGAAATCTAAGACTTACTTCTTAAAGTGGTAAACCCTCTTATGTATCTTTTCAGATTACAGCGTAGAAGAACAGAGACGTCAGTAATATAGTACAGTGTTTTCAGCTGCTAATCCAATGTTATAGGACTCAATCTTTTAAACTTGTAACTTTTACAATATATGGCATTGTGGTCTCAACATTCCAAGGTTCGAACTTATGGTAATTAGATTTTTTCAAGTAGAACCGAATGTACCTACAAGTGGCATCTCACAACTGGCAGTGCAAAGTGCGGCCTTGCCTCGGAAGCTTGAAGGATGTATTTTTCTCGGTTGTGCCCACTGTAACTGCTTGCTTGTTACTGAACTCAGTAGCATTGCATTCATTTTATTTATTTATATTTTGGTTACTGGGGGTAGACACTGATATTTTGCTGTTTATACCAGCAGGGACTGCGAAGAACGCAGTATCATTCGATGATCATAATATAAACGGCATAATGCTCTCTAAAACAGCAACACTCTAGTTTCACCACCTTAAGAGGGATTTTCCTTCTTGAAACAACTGCAGGTTGACTGGAAATATTATCAAAATATTTTTTTCATGTCTTTTTAAATGTTAATAGTGGGAATTGCACAAACCTCTCAACCTTTTTTTTTCAAGAATTCTAGACAAAAAAAAAAAAGGCGCTACAAACAACTGCAGGGGGGGGAGATTTTAATATTAGTCTTTTAATCTTAGAAAGTTCAGAGAGTAAAATGTGTTCATTTAGCATGCAGTAGCTGAAGGATGCGAATCTGAAATTCACATCTTTCATTATTTAGTGATCTCAATCCTTGATGATTTGCCTAATATGAGAGGACCAAAACCACAAAGCAAACACTTGAAACCTCGAAAATCTGTTAATTGAGAGATATGAAAGAGTGCATATTATTTATTAAACTTAGCTTACAGGTATAATTGGCTGATCGCAAACTGGCAAAACTGTAAAATGGATACATAATTGTTGTGTATTTGTACTTGAATGCTTAATAATCATAACATCAGAGCTTTCACAGTATAGACAGGATTTTGATGCAGAGCTCCATATTTCCAGTAGTAGGTTGCCCATATATAGATGATTTAGAGTTTTGTACCTCACACAATTGCATCTACATCCTTCTATATGAACAGCATGTACCACATGCATCTTGTATGAGATTTACTATTGATGTGGTGGCTGAACTCATGGGTTCATATTCCCACTGAGTACACTGAATATGGATTCTTGGGAGCATCTCTTGAAAGACAGAGGGCTGTGTCTTGGAGTATATCTTACCATCTCCTGCTTAGAGATGCTGCAGTCTTAGAGTTAGGGCAGGGGTGTGGAGAACTGCATCCCCTGATCTCAGGGGTGGAGGTTGTGAGCCACCCTTGCAAAAGATGTTTGAAATGTACAATAGTGAGTTTCAGAATTTGCAGTCATTCTGTTTCAACCATGGTTTATTTTTTAAAATGTCAGGGCTCACAGTATAGGGTTTCAGATTCTGCTAAGAAACAGGGTCTGGGAGTTTTTCCTGGTTATCCAGTATTCTCCTGATGTGTGTTAAATCTTTTTAGTCCATAAAGGTGTGTTATTTATTGGGTTAATAAGTTGTCATATCAGTAATTCCTTCAAAAATATCCAAAAATAATTATCCCCACTACCTTCAGACATACCAGCTGTGGGACTTTAGCAGCATGGGACATTCTAGCCTCAATGTGCATATTTCCATCTTGTTTTTAATTTGCCATCAAGATATTGCATAGTCCTAGATGGCATGATCTCTCCAGGCATCCCAAACTAATCTATTGCCTCATTTCTGGGGAGTCCTCATCTGCAGATTTTTTTCCCAGAGGGAGTTGAGGTGAAAAAGAATAATGTAGTCACAGATGATGAGAGCTGCCTAGTCCACTTCAATAAATTTTATCATTTTATTTATTAACTGACCATACAGCATACTTGTACTGTATTTCATAGCTATTGACTCACTGCTGGTTTTCTTCTGTGCTAAACATTTCTGTAGTGTTTTCTGCCTAAAATAGTTTAGGTCATAGCTGTAATATTGTCCATATTCCTGATTGTGTTTGTGGGCCTAGTTGTTTGCTAGAGGCTTGAAACAAACCAAAATCCTCAGGCAAACTGATCCAACACAAAAGAGTCCATAAAGAATTTTCCAAGTTTAATTAAGAGCTTTTCGACGCTTTAATTAAAGCGACTTCTTCAGATTACAACTTCACATTGAACAAAACCATATAAATAGTATTTCGCTAAAAAGCAGAACGATCATATGATGTTATAGCAATAACCCATGCCTGGGTGTGGGTAATGCTGGATTTACCCACGGTTGGTGTGGTTTGGTCCCGAGGGACCAGAAGTGGGTTATTGCTATTATACCATGACATTATTTAAGAAAAGAAACTATTACTTTTCTTAAATAATGGCATAGTATAATGCCTGTTTACTGCCCTTCCGCAGATGTCTGGCATCCGCGGCAGTTCTGATGTACTGCACGCCTGCGCAGTACATCAGAGCTGAGCAAAACGGAGAAAGCAAGATCTCCGTTGCTTTTTTTTTACTGTTTCGCTATGTTAAATGGGTTTAACATAGTGAGACAGCTTTAAAATAAGCAACGGAGATGTCTGTTGCTTCTTTTAAAACTGTCTCGCTATGTTAAACCCATTTAACATAGCGAAACAGTAAAAAAAAGCAATGGAGATCTTGCTTTCTCCGTTGCTTTTTTTTAAAACCTGTCTCTCTATGTTAAATGGGTTTAGCATAGCGAGACAGCTTTAAAATAAGCAACGGAGATCTCCGTTGCTTATTTTAAAGCTGTCTCGCTATGTTAAACCCATTTAACATAGCGAGACAGTGTTTTAAAAAGAGAGACGACCGGACCTTTTTCCATTGGTATAACTCGATTTACAACGTGCACGCTGGCCAATCAGCGTGCATGTTTTGGAATATTAATTGGGGGTCATGGTATAATATTAACTAATCACATTTCACGTCAAATTTACTAAATACTCTGTAAAAATATTGACTTTAAAACACATAAGTACATTAGTAAAACTCATTCCTTTACATTCAAAAAGGATTAACAAAGTAAATAAATAGTATTTTTATAAAAAGTATATATGTTCGTAAGAAACGTATCGTGTGTTAAAAAGTGTTCATAATGCACACATAAAAAGTTTTACTCTAAAAACATATATTATATCACGTTGTTTTAACAAAATCCCTAACACCAAAAAAATGGCTCACTAAAGTGTGAATATTGCACCACATAAAAATCGAAAACCAAAGAAATTCAACAAGTACCCTCAAAAAAACAAATATCGCAGGAACAACAGATACAAGAACTTGAAAAAATATATTGAGCTCTGCTTACTGCTGCTTCTTGCTTGCTCTTGCTGTGGGATTTGCTGGCTGGATTCTGCTAAAATTCAAAGTCTAGTTATATTTGCATTCACAGTCTGTCGCATACAGAAACTTGCAGAATATACACTGATGAGAGAATATACTTTGCAGCATCAACTTTAGAGAGCAGTAACCAATAACTTTTTATAATAAACCAAACTGGACAAACGTTGCAGCTTAAAGTACTGTTCCAACTTTACTTCTCATATAGTACAGATGATATGAGAGATATAATATTTACCTCAGGACTTGTGTCCCTACCATACCTCTAACATAACTAGATTTAATACAGACTTTTTATACATATTTTAGTTAAACACACACCCTCTTGGTTTTGGAAAGATACTGGCTTGATGACGCAAATGCTAACACATCTGTTCTTGTCCAAATGATGATAAGTAAACTGTCTTCAAGAAAACGCCTTGTGGATTAGAAAAGCACATTTTTAAACTTTCTTAGAAAAGCATGTCCTGTTGTCCAGTGAAAGCAGATTGCATTCTTGTCATGTCTGTAAGAAGTTCAGCTTTCTTGATGTGTGTGTAATACACTTATAAGCAAGTTCCTTATTTTTTTAAGCCACAGTCATTTAGTATGGTTGCTGATCACATATTACTAAACTCTGTTTCTGCATTTAAGCAAGCTTTTTCTTTCAGCATATTTACAACAGAATTAATTTCAGCCTTATATTCATAATATCTAACAGAACTAACGCAGGAACTACAACATGGAGTTGCCATTATTAAAAATAAAACTGGTGACTTTCATATTTACAACTATTCTTCTATAGTAGTTGACCCTGTATTAGTTGACGTTTTGGCTAAAGGAAACACGTTTGTACCAAGTCGCCATATGGACATCGTCCGTACTGTGATAGACTTGAAAATGTTTGACAGAAAACTTAATTTAATGTTCTTATTGGGTAATTCTTCAGGTACTAACAGTGCTCCTTCTTCTGTGTTTCATATTCCTAGTACCTACAACCCTCCGTTACATCCTTTTCTTAACATGTTTGAAATGATTACTGAACTTGATTTGAGACATTGTGCTAATAACCACATTGGTTTAAGTAATAGAGAAGCTACAAATATTAACAGGGAAGAAATGACAGCATTGAGTCTTCTCAGAAAGTTGAAGATTCGGACTGTAAAACCTGATAAGGGAGGGGGAATGGCTTTGTTTGACACAGTGGATTATGCTAATAGAGATGGGATTTTATTAAATAGTGCAGCATATACTAAGACATCAGTTAATGAAGTTAACACAGCTTACAAGCGTATTTCTGGTTACATAAATGATTTATTAATCGAAGCAAAGATAGATATAAACTTGTACAACTACATGAATATGCTTTGGCCAAAAATCCCTGTTCTTTTTGCTATTCCTAAAATCCATAAAAATCTGGAAAATCCACCTTTAAGGCCCTTAATTGATGGTAGAGGATCCATCACATACCCATGTGCTAAAGTTGTTGACGAGATTTTAAAAAGATTCTTGGCTACTGAAATTCAAGTCTGTAGGGACTCTTGGACATTCTTACAGAACATAAATTAATTACCCTTTGACCCTTACAACAATTTTTTGACTATTGACGTCAAAGATTTGTACACGTCAATTCCCCACTTAGAAGGGATAGAATGGACAAGTCTGTTCCTTCATGGAAAAAAGGCATGTAGTCAGGACATTTATTTGGTTGAGGTATTGTTAGACATAATATTGACTAACAATTATTTTACCTTTAACAACGACCTCTACTTACAAAAACAGGGGGTAGCTATGGGGTCCCCCTGTGGAGCAAGTTTTGCCAACACTGTGATGGCATATTGGGGGAGGAACTATGTCTTTAATAACTTGGAATGTATGTTAAACATCACTTATTACACCAGATTCCTGGACGACATATTTATTATGTTTAAATATTTATGTGTTTATTTATGTTTAAATGTTTAATATTATGTTTAAAGGTAATCTGGAATCTGCAACTAAACTTATGGAATATTTGAATTCCACAATAAGTTTCCTCGTATTTATACACAATTTTCAGGAAACTAGTATTGATTTTTTGGATGTAGCGTTATCAAAAGACAATGAAAAAAGCCAGTACCTTTCAAAAATACACCGGAAGGATACGTACTGTAATGCATTCTTGCACTTTTCTGGTTCCCACCCTAACCCACAGAAGAGATCTATTGTTAAGGGTCAAATGGTAAGAGCGGCCAGAATGACATCTCGTGAACATGACTTTTTGAGAGAATGTAACTTGTTAACTAACGTGTTTCAACAAAGAGGGTACCCTTTGTCATTGATTGAGTCAGTTTCAGATGAAATTTATAATAAAAGATCTTGTGGAGTTTTGAAACCTATTTTAGGGAATAATAACTCTTTGTCCACTTCAGTATGTAGTTCAGCAAATTTAGACTTCAATGTGGGCAGTCTGATTAGCAATGACCTCATTGAAACAAATAAGAAAGAGAACTTTGAATATTGTTTTGTTACAACATTTAGTAGAGATAGTGGGGTAATAAAAAGTATACTATTCAAGAATTGGGAATTGTTAAAATACGATAAAACACTGATGGAAAAACTAAACTTGAGACCTAAAATTATTTTTAGAAAGGGCAACAATTTAAAACAGATTTTAGAAACACAGAACAATAATAATGTTACTCATAGATTAAAAGGTATGTCTACTTGTGGATGTTGCAATATCTGTAAGTATATGAACATTGGGTACACATTTAGTATTAACAACAAGAGATACAGTATGAAATATAACTTAAACTGTAATTCAAAAATGGTAATATATGTTGCACTCTGTTCCCTATGTAAAGCATTCTACATTGGGAAAACTGAGCGTAGGCTCAGAGACAGAGTGTATGGACATATTTACGCCATAAACAACAATAAAAGTAAGAATGCCCTTGCTAGACAAAACTTTGTACCCCACACATTACTTTACTTTTAAAGCTATTGATCAAATTCAATACAACATCAGAGGTGGACCCTTTAACTTGCTACTTGAAGAGCGTGAACTTGAATGGCAAATAAGAACAAATGCTTTTTATGAACCTGGGCTAAATGAATGTTGTAACATAAAATGCCTTTTAAAACTGAGGAGCTTAACAAGATAATATATAACTTTTCAACTGGGTATTAAGTCAAGTGAGGTAAATATGTTGGTACCCTTTTTATGTGGTGCAATATTCACACTTTAGTGAACCAGTTTTTTGGTGTTAGGAATTTTGTTAAAACAACATGATATAATACATGTTTTTAGAGTAAAACTTTTTATGTGTTAATTATGAACACTTTTTAACACACGATACGTTTCTTACGAACATGATGGGTTGCAAATTGGCTAAGTGGCAGAACCCACAGGGTCAGAGTTGCTGGCGCCATGTCAGACTCAAAGCCTGTCACAAGTGGTGTCCCACAGGGCTCAGTCCTGGGCCCTCTCCTGTTCGGCATCTACTTCTCAGAAGTACAAGCAAACACAGGAGGATTATGGCTGACAAAATTTGCAGATGACTGCAAACTGGGCGCCATAGTTGAGAACACATCTGACACAGATATCCTTCAGAAGGGTCTTATAGAAACGGAAAACTGGTGCCAGAACCATGGCCTAAAGTTAAACGCCAAAAAATGCATAGTCATACCCTTCGGGAAAAACAAGGTTACCCCTAGCTACCATATAGACGGCAACCCACTAAGCACAGAAGAGGTTATCAGGGATCTGGGTACCCAGGTTGACAGTAACCTTTCATTTGATACCCACATTGCCAAAGTAGTTAGGAAGACCTTCTACATTGCCCACCTGATCATGAAGGGATTCACATCTAGATCAAGGGAAGTCATCGTCCCCCTGTACTCATCACTCATCAGGCCAATGATTGAGTACAATGCCCCATTCGGAATGTATCTGACACCACACCTGCAGCAACTGGAAAGACCCCAAAAGTTCCTCACCAAAAGGATAAAGGGTCTCAAAAGTATGTCCTATGCTGCCCGATTGAAGGAACTTCAGCTCTACTCAGTCGCTTACCGTCTGCTCAGAGGTGACCTGTGCCTGACATACAAGGCCATGTCCAAGCCAGAATTGATGAACATGCTTCACCTCAAAAAATCTAGATCCTTCAGAACTACAAGGGCGGGAGACTTAAACCTTGACACGGTTATTAATAGGACGTGCTGGAGGGACAGATTCATCACCCAGAGACTCCCTATGCTGTGGAACAAAATCCCGGTACATGTGAGGCAGAGCACCTCGCTGGCTTTGTTCAAGAGAAATCTTGACCAATGGATGGGAGATCGCAGATATACCCCAGGGATTATCTCAGTGTCACTGCTTAACAGAGGCACAGCAAAATAATGGGCATAGTATCCTCCAAACTAAAGGGGTGGCGAAAGCCACAAAACTCTGGCTAGGCTTATAAATGCCCTTGGGCAGATATCCTAGTATGAACCTATGAACATATATACTTTTTATAAAAATACTCTTTATTTACTTTGTTAATCCTTTTTGAATGTAAAGGAATGAGTTTTACTAATGTACTTATGTGTTTTAAAGTAAACATTTTTACAGAGCATTTAGTAAATTTGACGTGAAATGTGATTAGTTAATAACATCACATGATCATTCTGCTTGTTAGCGAAATACTATTTATATGGTTTTGTTCAATGTGAAGTTGTAATCTGAAGAAGTCGCTTTAATTGCAGTGACGAAAAGCGCTTAATTAAACTTGGAAAATTCTTTATGGACTCTTTTGTGTTGGATCAGTTTGCCTGAGGATTTTGGTTTGTTTCAAGTTTTTACTTATACAAGTTTGTTTCAGTGTTTGCTAGAGGCTGTTTTCTGAGCTAATTTTTCTTTTCTTAGTTAGCAAAAACCATCGCCCACTTCAGTGAGTGTTTAGTGTTTATGGTCATTGTATAGTTGGGTTGCCAGGTCTACGGCTTGGAGAAAGCACCTCATTGGTTCTTTTAAGCTTTTTTTAAAGTTGTTTCAGGTTTCAACTTTCTTGTTACTTAAGAAGTTAACTTGAGTGTTTCAGCCATTACACACAGAGCTATCTGAGGAGCACCTGATCTGTGATATATAGCAATAAGTAGCCTTTTTTTTGTTTTGCTTATTTTTAGTAGTTATTGCTTATTCTAGATATTTATAGCAATTTTATTGTACACTGCATACGTGTACTGTATTTCATAGCTATTGGCTCACAGATGGTTTTCTGCTGTGATAAACATATTTATGTAGTGTTTTCTGCCTAAAATAGATTCCCACTCTCTCTCCCTATTGGCATCTTGTCTTTATACCTGCTGGCCTTGCAGTTGCCCACCCCTACTTTAAATTTGATCTTGGACACTCCTCCCAGTTTAGTGTCATTAGCTCATTCTACCTAATACAGAGAGAACATCTGAGAAGGCCAACCCACTTGGTTTCTTCCCTTCTGTTCCCCCTTTCTCCCTTTCTTAAAAAAAAAATGCCTGAATCTCCTTGTGTTCTGACTTTGCTTCTCAAACATTTTGGAAATATAGTGTATATTTTAGTGCATTTATTAAAACTATTTGCCTTAATATTGGTTCAACTCAAGTGCTCTAGGTTGCACTGCATCTGAATTGTTTTAGTGTTGTTTTAGCTGCTTTTCTGTATATATAGACTTTTCTGTATATGTAAACTAACAACATATTCTGCTTTATTACCGCTTCTTAAATAATTTTTCAGTTGTGCACTTGCCTTGCTTCTTTTAAAAAGTTTTAAATTAGTATAAGGCGCTGCCCTCTGCGTATTTCCTTCCCCACCGTGGGACTCTAAGTCAATTTTCCCGCCCTGAAAGCGGCAAGTACCTATTGTAATACTCACCAAGAAAATCTACGGGAATAGTTCTCAACATCTTCCAGTTAATTACAAGCAAAGTAACGCTCTGAATAAGGCGCTGCCCTCTGCGTATTTCCTTCCCCACCGTGAGACTCTAAGTCAATTTCCCGCCCTGAAAGCGGCAAGTACCTATTGTACTACTCACCAAGAAAATCTACGGGAATAGTTCTCAACATCTTCCAGTTAATTACAAGCAAAGTAACGCTCTGAATAAGGCGCTGCCCTCTGCGTATTTCCTTCCCCACCGTGGGACTCTAACTAAGTAAATTTTCCCGCCCTGAAAGCGGCAAGTACCTATTGTACTACTCACCAAGAAAATCTACGGGAATAGTTCTCAACATCTTCCAGTTAATTACAAGCAAAGTAACGCTCTGAATAAGGCGCTGCCCTCTGCGTATTTCCTTCCCCACCGTGGGACTCTAACTAAGTCAATTTTCCCGCCCTGAAAGCGGCAAGTACCTATTGTACTACTCACCAAGAAAATCTACGGGAATAGTTCTCAACATCTTCCAGTTAATTACAAGCAAAGTAACGCTCTGAATAAGGCGCTGCCCTCTGCGTATTTCCTTCCCCACCGTGGGACTCTAACTAAGTCAATTTCCCGCCCTGAAAGCGGCAAGTACCTATTGTACTACTCACCAAGAAAATCTACGGGAATAGTTCTCAACATCTTCCAGTTAATTACAAGCAAAGTAATGCTCTGAATAAGGCGCTGCCCTCTGCGTATTTCCTTCCCCACCGTGGGACTCTAACTAAGTAAATTTTCCCGCCCTGAAAGCGGCAAGTACCTATTGTACTACTCACCAAGAAAATCTGCGGGAATAGTTCTCAACATCTTCCAGTTAATTACAAGCAAAGTAACGCTCTGAATAAGGCGCTGCCCTCTGCGTATTTCCTTCCCCACCGTGGGAATCTAACTAAGTCAATTTTCCCGCCCTGAAAGCGGCAAGTACCTATTGTACTACTCACCAAGAAAATCTACGGGAATAGTTCTCAACATCTTCCAGTTAATTACAAGCAAAGTAACGCTCTGAATAAGGTACGCGACCTTAAGTTGCGTTTAAAGACCTTATAGTGAACTCAACCTCTTGCAGTCTAAACGCTAGCCCTGGCTATAGGATTACCGGCAGTAAGCTAAAAGAACCCTGTAAAATAAACAACAGCCACATATTCATGTACCCGAAGCAACGCGTGCTAAGTAAGCACTGTTTAACCATTGCAAACTGTGTCAGTTATCTCTGTAAATCACAGGTTTGCCAGCAATTTACCTACCTGGTTTCACCTAGAAAGTAACAAACCTGAGAACAGGATTATCCCTATCCTGTTCCGTATCCCTCCACTATTATTGGCGTATCGAGGTTATTTAAAACCCGTTTCTTGGCGCCATTTTCCCATATACTGCTGTGTATCCTAGATCCAGTCGCTAGCTTGGGTATGTACTGACATTTCAACAGCATATTTTAAGAACTTGATATTAAGTTACATTATGATGTTGTAGACCGTTGTTGTAACTAATGCCTGACCAACATAGCTACAGCTACTTTGTGTTCAATCTCTAACCCATGTAGTAAAGAATACCTTGAACTGTTAGAAACATATAAAGTATTAAGCCCTGTTATAGTTCTGATTTTCACTATCCACGTATAGTGCGTTTTACATGCCAAACAATGTTTAGTACCTTTAATTGCATTTTAAAGAAATTGCTTTGGAACTAAGTACTGTATAACCTGACATTATCTTTAAGTATAGCAGCTACATTATTCCGTTTTTTCTGTTACCTCTCACAGGCGCTGCCCTCTGCGTATTTCCTTCCCCACCGTGGGACTCTAACTAAGTCAATTTTCCCGCCCTGAAAGCGGCAAGTACCTATTGTACTACTCACCAAGAAAATCTACGGGAATAGTTCTCAACATCTTCCAGTTAATTACAAGCAAAGTAGCAGCTCTGAATAAGGTGCAGCGACCTTAAGTTGCGTTTAAAGACCTTATAGTGAACTCAACCTCTTGCAGTCTAAGCGCTAGCCCTGGCTATAGGAGTACCGGCAGTAAGCTAAAAGAACCCTGTAAAATAAACAACAGCCACATATTCATGTACCTGAAACAGCAGCGTGCTAAGTAAGCACTGTTTTACCATTGCAAACTGTGTCAGTTATCTCTGTAAATCACAGGTTTGCCAGCAATTTACCTACCTGGTTTCACCTAGAAAGTAACAAACCTGAGAACAGGATTATCCTATCCTGTTCCGTATCCCTCCACTATTATTGGCGTACGAGGTTATTTAAAACCCGTTTCTTGGCGCCATTTTCCCATATACTGCTGTGTATACTAGATCCAGTCGCTAGCTTGGGTATGTACTGACATTTCAACAGCATATTTTAAGAACTTGATATTAAGTTACATTATGATGTTGTAGACCGTTGTTGTAACTAATGCCTGACCAACATAGCTACAGCTACTTTGTGTTCAATCTCTAACCCATGTAGTAAAGAATACCTTGAACTGTTAGAAACATATAAAGTATTAAGCCCTGTTATAGTTCTGATTTTCACTATCCACGTATAGTCCGTTTTACATGCCAAACACTGTTTAGTACCTTTAATTGCATTTTAAAGAAATTGCTTTGGAACTAAGTACTGTATAACCTGACATTATCTTTAACTATAGCAGCTACATTATTCCGTTTTTTTCTGTTATCTCTCACAGGCGCTGCCCTCTGCGTATTTCCTTCCCCACCGTGGGACTCTAACTAAGTCAATTTTCCCGCCCTGAAAGCGGCAAGTACCTATTGTACTACTCACCAAGAAAATCTACGGGAATAGTTCTCAACATCTTCCAGTTAATTACAAGCAAAGTAGCGCTGGGAATAAGGTACGCGACCTTAAGTTGCATTTAAAGACCTTATAGTGAACTCAACCTCTTGCAGTCTAAGCGCTAGCCCTGGCTATAGGATTACCGGCAGTAAGCTAAAAGAACCCTGTAAAATAAACAACAGCCACATATTCATGTACCTGAAACAACGCGTGCTAAGTAAGCACTGTTTTACCATTGCAAACTGTGTCAGTTATCTCTGTAAATCACAGGTTTGCCAGCAATTTACCTACCTGGTTTCACCTAGAAAGTAACAAACCTGAGAACAGGATTATCCCTATCCTGTTCCATTATCCCTCCCACTATTATTGGCGTATCGAGGTTATTTAAAACCCGTTTCTTGGCCATTTTCCCATATACTGCTGTGTATCCTAGATCCAGTCGCTAGCTTGGGTATGTACTGACGTTTCAACAGCATATTTTAAGAACTTGATATTAAGTTACATTATGATGTTGTAGACCGTTGTTGTAACTAATGCCTGACCAACATAGCTACAGCTACTTTGTGTTCAATCTCTAACCCATGTAGTAAAGAATACCTTGAACTGTTAGAAACATATAAAGTATTAAGCCCTGTTATAGTTCTGATTTTCACTATCCACGTATAGTCGTTTTACATGCCAAACACTGTTTAGTACCTTTAATTGCATTTTAAAGAAATTGCTTTGGAACTAAGTACTGTATAACCTGACATTATCTTTAAGTATAGCAGCTACATTATTCCATTTTTTTCTGTTATCTCTCACAGGCGCTGCCCTCTGCGTATTTCCTTCCCCACCGTGGGACTCTAACTAAGTCAATTTTCCCGCCCTGAAAGCGGCAAGTACCTATTGTACTACTCACCAAGAAAATCTACGGGAATAGTTCTCAACATCTTCCAGTTAATTACAAGCAAAGTAGCAGCTCTGAATAAAGATGCAGCGACCTTAAGTTGCGTTTAAAGACCTTATAGTGAACTCAACCTCTTGCAGTCTAAACGCTAGCCCTGGCTATAGGATTACCGGCAGTAAGCTAAAGAACCCTGTAAAATAAACAGCCACATATTCATGTACCTGAAGCAACGCGTGCTAAGTAAGCACTGTTTTACCATTGCAAACTGTGTCAGTTATCTCTGTAAATCACAGGTTTGCCAGCAATTTACCTACCTGGTTTCACTTAGAAAGTAACAAACCTGAGAACAGGATTATCCCTATCCTGTTCCGTATCCCTCCCAGTATTATTGACGTATACGAGGTTATTTAAAACCCGTTTCTTGGCGCCATTTTCCCATATACTGCTGTGTATCCTAGATCCAGTCGCTAGCTTGGGTATGTACTGACATTTCAACAGCATATTTTAAGAACTTGATATTAAGTTACATTATGATGTTGTAGACCGTTGTTGTAACTAATGCCTGACCAACATAGCTACAGCTACTTTGTGTTCAATCTCTAACCCATGTAGTAAAGAATACCTTGAACTGTTAGAAACATATAAAGTATTAAGCCCTGTTATAGTTCTGATTTTCACTATCCACATATAGTGCGTTTTACATGCCAAACACTGTTTAGTACCTTTAATTGCATTTTAAAGAAATTGCTTTGGAACTAAGTACTGTATAACCTGACATTATCTTTAAGTATAGCAGCTACATTATTCCGTTTTTTCTGTTATCTCTCACAGGCGCTGCCCTCTGCGTATTTCCTTCCCCACCGTGGGACTCTAACTAAGTCAATTTTCCCGCCCTGAAAGCGGCAAGTACCTATTGTACTACTCACCAAGAAAATCTACGGGAATAGTTCTCAACATCTTCCAGTTAATTACAAGCAAAGTAACGCTCTGAATAAGGTGCAGCGACCTTAAGTTGCGTTTAAAGACCTTATAGTGAACTCAACCTCTTGCAGTCTAATCGCTAGCCCTGGCTATAGGATTACCGGCAGTAAGCTAAAAGAACCCTGTAAAATAAACAACAGCCACATATTCATGTACCTGGAAGCAGCGTGCTAAGTAAGCACTGTTTTACCATTGCAAACTGTGTCAGTTATCTCTGTAAATCACAGGTTTGCCAGCAATTTACCTACCTGGTTTCACCTAGAAAGTAACAAACCTGAGAACAGGATTATCCCTATCCTGTTCCGTATCCCTCCCACTATTATTGGCGTATACGAGGTTATTTAAAACCCGTTTCTTGGCGCCATTTTCCCATATACTGCTGTGTATCCTAGATCCAGTCGCTAGCTTGGGTATGTACTGACGTTTCAACAGCATATTTTAAGAACTTGATATTAAGTTACATTATGATGTTGTAGACCGTTGTTGTAACTAATGCCTGACCAACATAGCTACAGCTACTTTGTGTTCAATCTCTAACCCATGTAGTAAAGAATACCTTGAACTGTTAGAAACATATAAAGTATTAAGCCCTGTTATAGTTCTGATTTTCACTATCCACGTATAGTTCGTTTTACATGCCAAACACTGTTTAGTACCTTTAATTGCATTTTAAAGAAATTGCTTTGGAACTAAGTACTGTATAACCTGACATTATCTTTAAGTATAGCAGCTACATTATTCCATTTCTTCTGTTATCTCTCACAGGCGCTGCCCTCTGCGTATTTCCTTCCCCACCGTGGGACTCTAACTAAGTCAATTTTCCCGCCCTGAAGCGGCAAGTACCTATTGTACTACTCACCAAGAAAATCTACGGAATAGTTCTCAACATCTTCCAGTTAATTACAAGCAAAGTAGCGCTCTGAATAAGATGCAGCGACCTTAAGTTGCGTTTAAAGACCTTATAGTGAACTCAACCTCTTGCAGTCTAAGCGCTAGCCCTGGCTATAGGATTACCGGCAGTAAGCTAAAAGAACCCTGTAAAATAAACAACAGCCACATATTCATGTACCTGAAACAGCAGCGTGCTAAGTAAGCACTGTTTTACCATTGCAAACTGTGTCAGTTATCTCTGTAAATCACAGGTTTGCCAGCAATTTACCTACCTGGTTTCACCTAGAAAGTAACAAACCTGAGAACAGGATTATCCCTATCCTGTTCCGTATCCTCCCCACTATTATTGCCGTATCACGAGGTTATTTAAAACCCGTTTCTTGGCGCCATTTTCCCATATACTGCTGTGTATCCTAGATCCAGTCGCTAGCTTGGGTATGTACTGACATTTCAACAGCATATTTTAAGAACTTGATATTAAGTTACATTATGATGTTGTAGACCGTTGTTGTAACTAATGCCTGACCAACATAGCTACAGCTACTTTGTGTTCAATCTCTAACCCATGTAGTAAAGAATACCTTGAACTGTTAGAAACATATAAAGTATTAAGCCCTGTTATAGTTCTGATTTTCACTATCCACGTATAGTCGTTTTACATGCCAAACACTGTTTAGTACCTTTAATTGCATTTTAAAGAAATTGCTTTGGAACTAAGTACTGTATAACCTGACATTATCTTTAAGTATAGCAGCTACATTATTCCGTTTTTTCTGTTATCTCTCACAGGCGCTGCCCTCTGCGTATTTCCTTCCCCACCGTGGGACTCTAACTAAGTCAATTTTCCCGCCCTGCAAGCGGCAAGTACCTATTGTACTACTCACCAAGAACATCTACGGGAATAGTTCTCAACATCTTCCTGTCAATTACAAGCAAAGTACCGCTCTGAATAAGATGCAGCGACCTAAAGTTGCGTTTAAAGACCTTATAGTGAACTCAACCTCTTGCAGACTAAACGCTAGCCCTGGCTATAGGATTACCGGCAGTAAGCTAAAAGAACCCTGTAAAATAAACAACAGCCACATATTCATGTACCTGAAGCAACGCGTGCTAAGTAAGCACTGTTTTACCATTGCAAACTGTGTCAGTTATCTCTGTAAATCACAGGTTTGCCAGCAATTTACCTACCTGGTTTCACCTAGAAAGTAACAAACCTGAGAACAGGATATCCTGTTCCGTATCCCTCCCACTATTATTGATGTATACGAGGTTATTTAAAACCCGTTTCTTGGTGCCATTTTCCCATATACTGCTGTGTATCCTAGATCCAGTCGCTAGCTTGGGTATGTACTGACATTTCAACAGCATATTTTAAGAACTTGATATTAAGTTACATTATGATGTTGTAGACCGTTGTTGTAACTAATGCCTGACCAACATAGCTACAGCTACTTTGTGTTCAATCTCTAACCCATGTAGTAAAGAATACCTTGAACTGTTAGAAACATATAAAGTATTAAGCCCTGTTATAGTTCTGATTTTCACTATCCGCATTATAGTGCGTTTTACATGCCAAACACTGTTTAGTACCTTTAATTGCATTTTAAAGAAATTGCTTTGGAACTAAGTACTGTATAACCTGACATTATCTTTAAGTATAGCAGCTACATTATTCCGTTTTTTCTGTTATCTCTCACAGGCGCTGCCCTCTGCGTATTTCCTTCCCCACCGTGGGACTCTAACTAAGTCAATTTTCCCGCCCTGAAAGCGGCAAGTACCTATTGTACTACTCACCAAGAAAATCTACGGGAATAGTTCTCAACATCTTCCAGTTAATTACAAGCAAAGTAGCAGCTCTGAATAAAGATGCGACCTTAAGTTGCATTTAAAGACCTTATAGTGAACTCAAGCTCTTGCAGTATAAACGCTAGCTCTGCCTATAGGATTACCGGCAGTAAGCTAAAAGAACCCTGTAAAATAAACAACAGCGACATATTCATGTACCTGAAACAGCAGCGTGCTAAGTAAGCATTGTTTTACCATTGCAAACTGTGTCAGTTATCTCTGTAAATCACAGGTTTGCCAGCAATTTACCTACCTGGTTTCACTTAGAAAGTAACAAACCTGAGAACAGGATTATCCCTATCCTGTTCCGTATCCCTCCCAGTATTATTGACGTATACGAGGTTATTTAAAACCGTTTCTTGGCGCCATTTTCCCATATATTGCTGTGTATCCTAGATCCAGTAAGCTAGCTTGGGTATGTACTGACATTTCAACAGCATATTTTAAGAACTTGATATTAAGTTACATTATGATGTTGTAGACCGTTGTTGTAACTAATGCCTGACCAACATAGCTACAGCTACTTTGTGTTCAATCTCTAACCCATGTAGTAAAGAATACCTTGAACTGTTAGAAACATATAAAGTATTAAGCCCTGTTATAGTTCTGATTTTCACTATCCACGTATAGTGCGTTTTACATGCCAAACACTGTTTAGTACCTTTAATTGCATTTTAAAGAAATTGCTTTGGAACTAAGTACTGTATAACCTGACATTATCTTTAAGTATAGCAGCTACATTATTCCGTTTTTTCTGTTATCTCTCACAGGCGCTGCCCTCTGCGTATTTCCTTCCCCACCGTGGGACTCTAACTAAGTCAATTTTTCCGCCCTGAAAGCGGCAAGTACCTATTGTACTACTCACCAAGAAAATCTACGGGAATAGTTCTCAACATCTTCCAGTTAATTACAAGCAAAGTAACGCTCTGAATAAGATGCGACCTTAAGTTGCGTTTAAAGACCTTATAGTGAACTCAACCTCTTGCAGTCTAAGCGCTAGCCCTGGCTATGGGATTACCGGCAGTAAGCTAAAAGAACCCTGTAAAATAAACAACAGCCACATATTCATGTACCTGGAAACAGCGTGCTAAGTAAGCACTGTTTTACCATTGCAAACTGTGTCAGTTATCTCTGTAAATCACAGGTTTGCCAGCAATTTACCTACCTGGTTTCACCTAGAAAGTAACAAACCTGAGAACAGGATTATCCTATCCTGTTCCATTATCCCTCCCACTATTATTGGCGTATCTGAGGTTATTTAAAACCGTTTCTTGGCCATTTTCCCATATACTGCTGTGTATCCTAGATCCAGTCGCTAGCTTGGGTATGTACTGACATTTCAACAGCATATTTTAAGAACTTGATATTAAGTTACATTATGATGTTGTAGACCGTTGTTGTAACTAATGCCTGACCAACATAGCTACAGCTACTTTGTGTTCAATCTCTAACCCATGTAGTAAAGAATACCTTGAACTGTTAGAAACATATAAAGTATTAAGCCCTGTTATAGTTCTGATTTTCACTATCCACGTATAGTGCGTTTTACATGCCAAACACTGTTTAGTACCTTTAATTGCATTTTAAAGAAATTGCTTTGGAACTAAGTACTGTATAACCTGACATTATCTTTAAGTATAGCAGCTACATTATTCCATTTTTTCTGTTATCTCTCACAGGCGCTGCCCTCTGCGTATTTCCTTCCCCACCGTGGGACTCTAACTAAGTCAATTTTCCCACCCTGAAAGCGGCAAGTACCTATTGTACTACTCACCAAGAAAATCTACGGGAATAGTTCTCAACATCTTCCAGTTAATTACAAGCAAAGTAACGCTCTGAATAAGGTACGCGACCTTAAGTTGCGTTTAAAGACCTTATAGTGAACTCAACCTCTTGCAGTCTAAACGCTAGACCTGGCTATAGGATTACCGGCAGTAAGCTAAAGAACCCTGTAAAATAAACAGCCACATATTCATGTACCTGAAGCAACGCGTGCTAAGTAAGCACTGTTTTACCATTGCAAACTGTGTCAGTTATCTCTGTAAATCACAGGTTTGCCAGCAATTTACCTACCTGGTTTCACTTAGAAAGTAACAAACCTGAGAACAGGATTATCCCTATCCTGTTCCGTATCCGTCCCAGTATTATTGACGTATACGAGGTTATTTAAAACCCGTTTCTTGGCGCCATTTTCCCATATACTGCTGTGTATCCTAGATCCAGTCGCTAGCTTGGGTATGTACTGACATTTCAACAGCATATTTTAAGAACTTGATATTAAGTTACATTATGATGTTGTAGACCGTTGTTGTAACTAATGCCTGACCAACATAGCTACAGCTACTTTGTGTTCAATCTCTAACCCATGTAGTAAAGAATACCTTGAACTGTTAGAAACATATAAAGTATTAAGCCCTGTTATAGTTCTGATTTTCACTATCCACGTATA
Source organism: Protopterus annectens (assembly GCF_019279795.1). NCBI lineage: Eukaryota > Metazoa > Chordata > Ceratodontiformes > Protopteridae > Protopterus > Protopterus annectens. The sequence continues at coordinate 1,591,415,836 of NC_056732.1, read as the reverse complement.
GTTTGTTTTACATGCCAAACACTGTTTAGTACCTTTAATTGCATTTTAAAGAAATTGCTTTGGAACTAAG
>NC_056732.1:1591396612-1591415266 GCF_019279795.1 Protopterus annectens | reverse complement strand
TAAAGTAACAAACCTGAGAACAGGATTATCCCTATCCTGTTCCGTATCCCTCCCACTATTATTGACGTATACGAGGTTATTTAAAACCCGTTTCTTGGCGCCATTTTCCCATATACTGCTGTGTATCCTAGATCCAGTCGCTAGCTTGGGTATGTACTGACATTTCAACAGCATATTTTAAGAACTTGATATTAAGTTACATTATGATGTTGTAGACCGTTGTTGTAACTAATGCCTGACCAACATAGCTACAGCTACTTTGTGTTCAATCTCTAACCCATGTAGTAAAGAATACCTTGAACTGTTAGAAACATATAAAGTATTAAGCCCTGTTATAGTTCTGATTTTCACTATCCACGATAGTCGTTTTACATGCCAAACACTGTTTAGTACCTTTAATTGCATTTTAAAGAAATTGCTTTGGAACTAAGTACTGTATAACCTGACATTATCTTTAAGTATAGCAGCTACATTATTCCGTTTTTTCTGTTATCTCTCACAGGCGCTGCCCTCTGCGTATTTCCTTCCCCACCGTGGGACTCTAACTAAGTCAATTTTCCCGCCCTGAAAGCGGCAAGTACCTATTGTACTACTCACCAAGAAAATCTACGGGAATAGTTCTCAACATCTTCCAGTTAATTACAAGCAAAGTAACGCTCTGAATAAGGTACGCGACCTTAAGTTGCGTTTAAAGACCTTATAGTGAACTCAACCTCTTGCAGTCTAAACGCTAGCCCTGGCTATAGGATTACCGCAGTAAGCTAAAAGAACCCTGTAAAATAAACAACAGCCACATATTCATGTACCTGAAGCAACGCGTGCTAAGTAAGCACTGTTTTACCATTGCAAACTGTGTCAGTTATCTCTGTAAATCACAGGTTTGCCAGCAATTTACCTACCTGGTTTCACCTAGAAAGTAACAAACCTGAGAACAGGATTATCCCTATCCTGTTCCGTATCCCTCCCACTATTATTGACGTATACGAGGTTATTTAAAACCCGTTTCTTGGCGCCATTTTCCCATATACTGCTGTGTATCCTAGATCCAGTCGCTAGCTTGGGTATGTACTGACATTTCAACAGCATATTTTAAGAACTTGATATTAAGTTACATTATGATGTTGTAGACCGTTGTTGTAACTAATGCCTGACCAACATAGCTACAGCTACTTTGTGTTCAATCTCTAACCCATGTAGTAAAGAATACCTTGAACTGTTAGAAACATATAAAGTATTAAGCCCTGTTATAGTTCTGATTTTCACTATCCACGTATAGTGCGTTTTACATGCCAAACACTGTTTAGTACCTTTAATTGCATTTTAAAGAAATTGCTTTGGAACTAAGTACTGTATAACCTGACATTATCTTTAAGTATAGCAGCTACATTATTCCGTTTTTTCTGTTATCTCTCACAGGCGCTGCCCTCTGCGTATTTCCTTCCCCACCGTGGGACTCTAACTAAGTCAATTTTCCGCCCTGAAAGCGGCAAGTACCTATTGTACTACTCACCAAGAAAATCTACGGGAATAGTTCTCAACATCTTCCAGTTAATTACAAGCAAAGTAACGCTCTGAATAAGGTACGCGACCTTAAGTTGCGTTTAAAGACCTTATAGTGAACTCAACCTCTTGCAGTCTAAACGCTAGCCCTGGCTATAGGATTACCGGCAGTAAGCTAAAAGAACCCTGTAAAATAAACAACAGCCACATATTCATGTACCTGAAGCAACGCGTGCTAAGTAAGCACTGTTTTACCATTGCAAACTGTGTCAGTTATCTCTGTAAATCACAGGTTTGCCAGCAATTTACCTACCTGGTTTCACCTAGAAAGTAACAAACCTGAGAACAGGATTATCCCTATCCTGTTCCGTATCCCTCCCACTATTATTGACGATACGAGGTTATTTAAAACCCGTTTCTTGGCGCCATTTTCCCATATACTGCTGTGTATCCTAGATCCAGTCGCTAGCTTGGGTATGTACTGACATTTCAACAGCATATTTTAAGAACTTGATATTAAGTTACATTATGATGTTGTAGACCGTTGTTGTAACTAATGCCTGACCAACATAGCTACAGCTACTTTGTGTTCAATCTCTAACCCATGTAGTAAAGAATACCTTGAACTGTTAGAAACATATAAAGTATTAAGCCCTGTTATAGTTCTGATTTTCACTATCCACGTATAGTGCGTTTTACATGCCAAACACTGTTTAGTACCTTTAATTGCATTTTAAAGAAATTGCTTTGGAACTAAGTACTGTATAACCTGACATTATCTTTAAGTATAGCAGCTACATTATTCCGTTTTTTCTGTTATCTCTCACAGGCGCTGCCCTCTGCGTATTTCCTTCCCCACCGTGGGACTCTAACTAAGTCAATTTTCCCGCCCTGAAAGCGGCAAGTACCTATTGTACTACTCACCAAGAAAATCTACGGAATAGTTCTCAACATCTTCCAGTTAATTACAAGCAAAGTAACGCTCTGAATAAGGTACGCGACCTTAAGTTGCGTTTAAAGACCTTATAGTGAACTCAACCTCTTGCAGTCTAAACGCTAGCCCTGGCTATAGGATTACCGGCAGTAAGCTAAAAGAACCCTGTAAAATAAACAACAGCCACATATTCATGTACCTGAAGCAACGCATGCTAAGTAAGCACTGTTTTACCATTGCAAACTGTGTCAGTTATCTCTGTAAATCACAGGTTTGCCAGCAATTTACCTACCTGGTTTCACCTAGAAAGTAACAAACCTGAGAACAGGATTATCCCTATCCTGTTCCGTATCCCTCCCACTATTATTGACGTATACGAGGTTATTTAAAACCCGTTTCTTGGCCATTTTCCCATATACTGCTGTGTATCCTAGATCCAGTCGCTAGCTTGGGTATGTACTGACATTTCAACAGCATATTTTAAGAACTTGATATTAAGTTACATTATGATGTTGTAGACCGTTGTTGTAACTAATGCCTGACCAACATAGCTACAGCTACTTTGTGTTCAATCTCTAACCCATGTAGTAAAGAATACCTTGAACTGTTAGAAACATATAAAGTATTAAGCCCTGTTATAGTTCTGATTTTCACTATCCACGATAGTGCGTTTTACATGCCAAACACTGTTTAGTACCTTTAATTGCATTTTAAAGAAATTGCTTTGGAACTAAGTACTGTATAACCTGACATTATCTTTAAGTATAGCAGCTACATTATCCCGTTTTTATTTTATCTCTCACAGGCGCTGCCCTCTGCGTATTTCCTTCCCCACCGTGGGACTCTAACTAAGTCAATTTTCCCGCCCTGAAAGCGGCAAGTACCTATTGTACTACTCACCAAGAAAATCTACGCGAATAGTTCTCAACATCTTCCAGTTAATTACAAGCAAAGTAACGCTCTGAATAAGGTACGCGACCTTAAGTTGCGTTTAAAGACCTTATAGTGAACTCAACCTCTTGCAGTCTAAACGCTAGCCCTGGCTATAGGATTACCGGCAGTAAGCTAAAAGAACCCTGTAAAATAAACAACAGCCACATATTCATGTACCTGAAGCAACGCGTGCTAAGTAAGCACTGTTTTACCATTGCAAACTGTGTCAGTTATCTCTGTAAATCACAGGTTTGCCAGCAATTTACCTACCTGGTTTCACCTAGAAAGTAACAAACCTGAGAACAGGATTATCCCTATCCTGTTCCGTATCCCTCCCACTATTATTGACGTATACGAGGTTATTTAAAACCCGTTTCTTGGCGCCATTTTCCCATATACTGCTGTGTATCCTAGATCCAGTCGCTAGCTTGGGTATGTACTGACATTTCAACAGCATATTTTAAGAACTTGATATTAAGTTACATTATGATGTTGTAGACCGTTGTTGTAACTAATGCCTGACCAACATAGCTACAGCTACTTTGTGTTCAATCTCTAACCCATGTAGTAAAGAATACCTTGAACTGTTAGAAACATATAAAGTATTAAGCCCTGTTATAGTTCTGATTTTCACTATCCACGTATAGTGCGTTTTACATGCCAAACACTGTTTAGTACCTTTAATTGCATTTTAAAGAAATTGCTTTGGAACTAAGTACTGTATAACCTGACATTATCTTTAAGTATAGCAGCTACATTATTCCGTTTTTTCTGTTATCTCTCACAGGCGCTGCCCTCTGCGTATTTCCTTCCCCACCGTGGGACTCTAACTAAGTCAATTTTCCCGCCCTGAAAGCGGCAAGTACCTATTGTACTACTCACCAAGAAAATCTACGGGAATAGTTCTCAACATCTTCCAGTTAATTACAAGCAAAGTAACGCTCTGAATAAGGTACGCGACCTTAAGTTGCGTTTAAAGACCTTATAGTGAACTCAACCTCTTGCAGTCTAAACGCTAGCCCTGGCTATAGGATTACCGGCAGTAAGCTAAAAGAACCCTGTAAAATAAACAACAGCCACATATTCATGTACCTGAAGCAACGCGTGCTAAGTAAGCACTGTTTTACCATTGCAAACTGTGTCAGTTATCTCTGTAAATCACAGGTTTGCCAGCAATTTACCTACCTGGTTTCACCTAGAAAGTAACAAACCTGAGAACAGGATTATCCCTATCCTGTTCCGTATCCCTCCCACTATTATTGACGTATACGAGGTTATTTAAAACCCGTTTCTTGGCGCCATTTTCCCATATACTGCTGTGTATCCTAGATCCAGTCGCTAGCTTGGGTATGTACTGACATTTCAACAGCATATTTTAAGAACTTGATATTAAGTTACATTATGATGTTGTAGACCGTTGTTGTAACTAATGCCTGACCAACATAGCTACAGCTACTTTGTGTTCAATCTCTAACCCATGTAGTAAAGAATACCTTGAACTGTTAGAAACATATAAAGTATTAAGCCCTGTTATAGTTCTGATTTTCACTATCCACGTATAGTGCGTTTTACATGCCAAACACTGTTTAGTACCTTTAATTGCATTTTAAAGAAATTGCTTTGGAACTAAGTACTGTATAACCTGACATTATCTTTAAGTATAGCAGCTACATTATTCCGTTTTTTCTGTTATCTCTCACAGGCGCTGCCCTCTGCGTATTTCCTTCCCCACCGTGGGACTCTAACTAAGTCAATTTTCCCGCCCTGAAAGCGGCAAGTACCTATTGTACTACTCACCAAGAAAATCTACGGAATAGTTCTCAACATCTTCCAGTTAATTACAAGCAAAGTAACGCTCTGAATAAGGTACGCGACCTTAAGTTGCGTTTAAAGACCTTATAGTGAACTCAACCTCTTGCAGTCTAAACGCTAGCCCTGGCTATAGGATTACCGGCAGTAAGCTAAAAGAACCCTGTAAAATAAACAACAGCCACATATTCATGTACCTGAAGCAACGCGTGCTAAGTAAGCACTGTTTTACCATTGCAAACTGTGTCAGTTATCTCTGTAAATCACAGGTTTGCCAGCAATTTACCTACCTGGTTTCACCTAGAAAGTAACAAACCTGAGAACAGGATTATCCCTATCCTGTTCCGTATCCCTCCCACTATTATTGACGATACGAGGTTATTTAAAACCCGTTTCTTGGCGCCATTTTCCCATATACTGCTGTGTATCCTAGATCCAGTCGCTAGCTTGGGTATGTACTGACATTTCAACAGCATATTTTAAGAACTTGATATTAAGTTACATTATGATGTTGTAGACCGTTGTTGTAACTAATGCCTGACCAACATAGCTACAGCTACTTTGTGTTCAATCTCTAACCCATGTAGTAAAGAATACCTTGAACTGTTAGAAACATATAAAGTATTAAGCCCTGTTATAGTTCTGATTTTCACTATCCACGTATAGTGCGTTTTACATGCCAAACACTGTTTAGTACCTTTAATTGCATTTTAAAGAAATTGCTTTGGAACTAAGTACTGTATAACCTGACATTATCTTTAAGTATAGCAGCTACATTATTCCGTTTTTCTGTTATCTCTCACAGGCACTGCCCTCTGCGTATTTCTTTCCCTACTGTGGGACTCTAAGTCAATTTCCCGCCCTGAAAGCGGCAAGTACCTATTGTACTACTCACCAAGAAAATCTACGGGAATAGTTCTCAACATCTTCCAGTTAATTACAAGCAAAGTAACGCTCTGAATAAGGTACGCGACCTTAAGTTGCGTTTAAAGACCTTATAGTGAACTCAACCTCTTGCAGTCTAAACGCTAGCCCTGGCTATAGGATTACCGGCAGTAAGCTAAAAGAACCCTGTAAAATAAACAACAGCCACATATTCATGTACCTGAAGCAACGCGTGCTAAGTAAGCACTGTTTTACCATTGCAAACTGTGTCAGTTATCTCTGTAAATCACAGGTTTGCCAGCAATTTACCTACCTGGTTTCACCTAGAAAGTAACAAACCTGAGAACAGGATTATCCCTATCCTGTTCCGTATCCCTCCCACTATTATTGACGTATACGAGGTTATTTAAAACCCGTTTCTTGGCGCCATTTTCCCATATACTGCTGTGTATCCTAGATCCAGTCGCTAGCTTGGGTATGTACTGACATTTCAACAGCATATTTTAAGAACTTGATATTAAGTTACATTATGATGTTGTAGACCGTTGTTGTAACTAATGCCTGACCAACATAGCTACAGCTACTTTGTGTTCAATCTCTAACCCATGTAGTAAAGAATACCTTGAACTGTTAGAAACATATAAAGTATTAAGCCCTGTTATAGTTCTGATTTTCACTATCCACGATAGTGCGTTTTACATGCCAAACACTGTTTAGTACCTTTAATTGCATTTTAAAGAAATTGCTTTGGAACTAAGTACTGTATAACCTGACATTATCTTTAAGTATAGCAGCTACATTATTCCGTTTTTTCTGTTATCTCTCACAGGCGCTGCCCTCTGCGTATTTCCTTCCCCACCGTGGGACTCTAACTAAGTCAATTTCCCGCCCTGAAAGCGGCAAGTACCTATTGTACTACTCACCAAGAAAATCTACGCGAATAGTTCTCAACATCTTCCAGTTAATTACAAGCAAAGTAACGCTCTGAATAAGGTGGCGACCTTAAGTTGCGTTTAAAGACCTTATAGTGAACTCAACCTCTTGCAGTCTAAACGCTAGCCCTGGCTATAGGATTACCGGCAGTAAGCTAAAAGAACCCTGTAAAATAAACAACAGCCACATATTCATGTACCTGAAGCAACGCGTGCTAAGTAAGCACTGTTTTACCATTGCAAACTGTGTCAGTTATCTCTGTAAATCACAGGTTTGCCAGCAATTTACCTACCTGGTTTCACCTAGAAAGTAACAAACCTGAGAACAGGATTATCCCTATCCTGTTCCGTATCCCTCCCACTATTATTGACGATACGAGGTTATTTAAAACCCGTTTCTTGGCGCCATTTTCCCATATACTGCTGTGTATCCTAGATCCAGTCGCTAGCTTGGGTATGTACTGACATTTCAACAGCATATTTTAAGAACTTGATATTAAGTTACATTATGATGTTGTAGACCGTTGTTGTAACTAATGCCTGACCAACATAGCTACAGCTACTTTGTGTTCAATCTCTAACCCATGTAGTAAAGAATACCTTGAACTGTTAGAAACATATAAAGTATTAAGCCCTGTTATAGTTCTGATTTTCACTATCCACCGACTGTGCGTTTTACATGCCAAACACTGTTTAGTACCTTTAATTGCATTTTAAAGAAATTGCTTTGGAACTAAGTACTGTATAACCTGACATTATCTTTAAGTATAGCAGCTACATTATTCCGTTTTTTCTGTTATCTCTCACAGGCGCTGCCCTCTGCGTATTTCCTTCCCCACCGTGGGACTCTAACTAAGTCAATTTTCCCGCCCTGAAAGCGGCAAGTACCTATTGTACTACTCACCAAGAAAATCTACGGAATAGTTCTCAACATCTTCCAGTTAATTACAAGCAAAGTAACGCTCTGAATAAGGTACGCGACCTTAAGTTGCGTTTAAAGACCTTATAGTGAACTCAACCTCTTGCAGTCTAAACGCTAGCCCTGGCTATAGGATTACGGGCAGTAAGCTAAAAGAACCCTGTAAAATAAACAACAGCCACATATTCATGTACCTGAAGCAACGCGTGCTAAGTAAGCACTGTTTTACCATTGCAAACTGTGTCAGTTATCTCTGTAAATCACAGGTTTGCCAGCAATTTACCTACCTGGTTTCACCTAGAAAGTAACAAACCTGAGAACAGGATTATCCCTATCCTGTTCCGTATCCCTCCCACTATTATTGACGATACGAGGTTATTTAAAACCCGTTTCTTGGCGCCATTTTCCCATATACTGCTGTGTATCCTAGATCCAGTCGCTAGCTTGGGTATGTACTGACATTTCAACAGCATATTTTAAGAACTTGATATTAAGTTACATTATGATGTTGTAGACCGTTGTTGTAACTAATGCCTGACCAACATAGCTACAGCTACTTTGTGTTCAATCTCTAACCCATGTAGTAAAGAATACCTTGAACTGTTAGAAACATATAAAGTATTAAGCCCTGTTATAGTTCTGATTTTCACTATCCACGATAGTGCGTTTTACATGCCAAACACTGTTTAGTACCTTTAATTGCATTTTAAAGAAATTGCTTTGGAACTAAGTACTGTATAACCTGACATTATCTTTAAGTATAGCAGCTACATTATTCCGTTTTTTCTGTTATCTCTCACAGGCGCTGCCCTCTGCGTATTTCCTTCCCCACCGTGGGACTCTAACTAAGTCAATTTTCCCGCCCTGAAAGCGGCAAGTACCTATTGTACTACTCACCAAGAAAATCTACAGGAATAGTTCTCAACATCTTCCAGTTAATTACAAGCAAAGTAACGCTCTGAATAAGGTACGCGACCTTAAGTTGCGTTTAAAGACCTTATAGTGAACTCAACCTCTTGCAGTCTAAACGCTAGCCCTGGCTATAGGATTACCGGCAGTAAGCTAAAAGAACCCTGTAAAATAAACAACAGCCACATATTCATGTACCTGAAGCAACGCGTGCTAAGTAAGCACTGTTTTACCATTGCAAACTGTGTCAGTTATCTCTGTAAATCACAGGTTTGCCAGCAATTTACCTACCTGGTTTCACCTAGAAAGTAACAAACCTGAGAACAGGATTATCCCTATCCTGTTCCGTATCCCTCCCACTATTATTGACGTATACGAGGTTATTTAAAACCCGTTTCTTGGCGCCATTTTCCCATATACTGCTGTGTATCCTAGATCCAGTCGCTAGCTTGGGTATGTACTGACATTTCAACAGCATATTTTAAGAACTTGATATTAAGTTACATTATGATGTTGTAGACCGTTGTTGTAACTAATGCCTGACCAACATAGCTACAGCTACTTTGTGTTCAATCTCTAACCCATGTAGTAAAGAATACCTTGAACTGTTAGAAACATATAAAGTATTAAGCCCTGTTATAGTTCTGATTTTCACTATCCACGATAGTGCGTTTTACATGCCAAACACTGTTTAGTACCTTTAATTGCATTTTAAAGAAATTGCTTTGGAACTAAGTACTGTATAACCTGACATTATCTTTAAGTATAGCAGCTACATTATTCCGTTTTTTCTGTTATCTCTCACAGGCGCTGCCCTCTGCGTATTTCCTTCCCCACCGTGGGACTCTAACTAAGTCAATTTCCCGCCCTGAAAGCGGCAAGTACCTATTGTACTACTCACCAAGAAAATCTACGGAATAGTTCTCAACATCTTCCAGTTAATTACAAGCAAAGTAACGCTCTGAATAAGGTACGACCTTAAGTTGCGTTTAAAGACCTTATAGTGAACTCAACCTCTTGCGGTCTAAACGCTGGCCCGGGCTATGGGATACCCGGCAGTAAGCTAAAAGAACCCTGTAAAATAAACAACAGCCACATATTCATGTACCTGAAGCAACGCGTGCTAAGTAAGCACTGTTTTACCATTGCAAACTGTGTCAGTTATCTCTGTAAATCACAGGTTTGCCAGCAATTTACCTACCTGGTTTCACCTAGAAAGTAACAAACCTGAGAACAGGATTATCCCTATCCTGTTCCGTATCCCTCCCACTATTATTGACGATACGAGGTTATTTAAAACCCGTTTCTTGGCGCCATTTTCCCATATACTGCTGTGTATCCTAGATCCAGTCGCTAGCTTGGGTATGTACTGACATTTCAACAGCATATTTTAAGAACTTGATATTAAGTTACATTATGATGTTGTAGACCGTTGTTGTAACTAATGCCTGACCAACATAGCTACAGCTACTTTGTGTTCAATCTCTAACCCATGTAGTAAAGAATACCTTGAACTGTTAGAAACATATAAAGTATTAAGCCCTGTTATAGTTCTGATTTTCACTATCCACGATAGTCGTTTTACATGCCAAACACTGTTTAGTACCTTTAATTGCATTTTAAAGAAATTGCTTTGGAACTAAGTACTGTATAACCTGACATTATCTTTAAGTATAGCAGCTACATTATCCCGTTTTTATTTTATCTCTCACAGGCGCTGCCCTCTGCGTATTTCCTTCCCCACCGTGGGACTCTAACTAAGTCAATTTTCCCGCCCTGAAAGCGGCAAGTACCTATTGTACTACTCACCAAGAAAATCTACGCGAATAGTTCTCAACATCTTCCAGTTAATTACAAGCAAAGTAACGCTCTGAATAAGGTACGCGACCTTAAGTTGCGTTTAAAGACCTTATAGTGAACTCAACCTCTTGCAGTCTAAACGCTAGCCCTGGCTATAGGATTACCGGCAGTAAGCTAAAAGAACCCTGTAAAATAAACAACAGCCACATATTCATGTACCTGAAGCAACGCGTGCTAAGTAAGCACTGTTTTACCATTGCAAACTGTGTCAGTTATCTCTGTAAATCACAGGTTTGCCAGCAATTTACCTACCTGGTTTCACCTAGAAAGTAACAAACCTGAGAACAGGATTATCCCTATCCTGTTCCGTATCCCTCCCACTATTATTGACGATACGAGGTTATTTAAAACCCGTTTCTTGGCGCCATTTTCCCATATACTGCTGTGTATCCTAGATCCAGTCGCTAGCTTGGGTATGTACTGACATTTCAACAGCATATTTTAAGAACTTGATATTAAGTTACATTATGATGTTGTAGACCGTTGTTGTAACTAATGCCTGACCAACATAGCTACAGCTACTTTGTGTTCAATCTCTAACCCATGTAGTAAAGAATACCTTGAACTGTTAGAAACATATAAAGTATTAAGCCCTGTTATAGTTCTGATTTTCACTATCCACGTATAGTGCGTTTTACATGCCAAACACTGTTTAGTACCTTTAATTGCATTTTAAAGAAATTGCTTTGGAACTAAGTACTGTATAACCTGACATTATCTTTAAGTATAGCAGCTACATTATTCCGTTTTTCTGTTATCTCTCACAGGCGCTGCCCTCTGCGTATTTCCTTCCCCACCGTGGGACTCTAACTAAGTCAATTTTCCCGCCCTGAAAGCGGCAAGTACCTATTGTACTACTCACCAAGAAAATCTACGCGAATAGTTCTCAACATCTTCCAGTTAATTACAAGCAAAGTAACGCTCTGAATAAGGTACGCGACCTTAAGTTGCGTTTAAAGACCTTATAGTGAACTCAACCTCTTGCAGTCTAAACGCTAGCCCTGGCTATAGGATTACCGGCAGTAAGCTAAAAGAACCCTGTAAAATAAACAACAGCCACATATTCATGTACCTGAAGCAACGCGTGCTAAGTAAGCACTGTTTTACCATTGCAAACTGTGTCAGTTATCTCTGTAAATCACAGGTTTGCCAGCAATTTACCTACCTGGTTTCACCTAGAAAGTAACAAACCTGAGAACAGGATTATCCCTATCCTGTTCCGTATCCCTCCCACTATTATTGACGTATACGAGGTTATTTAAAACCCGTTTCTTGGCGCCATTTTCCCATATACTGCTGTGTATCCTAGATCCAGTCGCTAGCTTGGGTATGTACTGACATTTCAACAGCATATTTTAAGAACTTGATATTAAGTTACATTATGATGTTGTAGACCGTTGTTGTAACTAATGCCTGACCAACATAGCTACAGCTACTTTGTGTTCAATCTCTAACCCATGTAGTAAAGAATACCTTGAACTGTTAGAAACATATAAAGTATTAAGCCCTGTTATAGTTCTGATTTTCACTATCCACGATAGTGCGTTTTACATGCCAAACACTGTTTAGTACCTTTAATTGCATTTTAAAGAAATTGCTTTGGAACTAAGTACTGTATAACCTGACATTATCTTTAAGTATAGCAGCTACATTATTCCGTTTTTTCTGTTATCTCTCACAGGCGCTGCCCTCTGCGTATTTCCTTCCCCACCGTGGGACTCTAACTAAGTCAATTTTCCCGCCCTGAAAGCGGCAAGTACCTATTGTACTACTCACCAAGAAAATCTACGGGAATAGTTCTCAACATCTTCCAGTTAATTACAAGCAAAGTAACGCTCTGAATAAGGTACGCGACCTTAAGTTGCGTTTAAAGACCTTATAGTGAACTCAACCTCTTGCAGTCTAAACGCTAGCCCTGGCTATAGGATTACCGGCAGTAAGCTAAAAGAACCCTGTAAAATAAACAACAGCCACATATTCATGTACCTGAAGCAACGCGTGCTAAGTAAGCACTGTTTTACCATTGCAAACTGTGTCAGTTATCTCTGTAAATCACAGGTTTGCCAGCAATTTACCTACCTGGTTTCACCTAGAAAGTAACAAACCTGAGAACAGGATTATCCCTATCCTGTTCCGTATCCCTCCCACTATTATTGACCGACACGAGGTTATTTAAAACCCGTTTCTTGGCGCCATTTTCCCATATACTGCTGTGTATCCTAGATCCAGTCGCTAGCTTGGGTATGTACTGACATTTCAACAGCATATTTTAAGAACTTGATATTAAGTTACATTATGATGTTGTAGACCGTTGTTGTAACTAATGCCTGACCAACATAGCTACAGCTACTTTGTGTTCAATCTCTAACCCATGTAGTAAAGAATACCTTGAACTGTTAGAAACATATAAAGTATTAAGCCCTGTTATAGTTCTGATTTTCACTATCCACGTATAGTGCGTTTTACATGCCAAACACTGTTTAGTACCTTTAATTGCATTTTAAAGAAATTGCTTTGGAACTAAGTACTGTATAACCTGACATTATCTTTAAGTATAGCAGCTACATTATTCCGTTTTTTCTGTTATCTCTCACAGGCGCTGCCCTCTGCGTATTTCCTTCCCCACCGTGGGACTCTAACTAAGTCAATTTTCCCGCCCTGAAAGCGGCAAGTACCTATTGTACTACTCACCAAGAAAATCTACGGAATAGTTCTCAACATCTTCCAGTTAATTACAAGCAAAGTAACGCTCTGAATAAGGTACGCGACCTTAAGTTGCGTTTAAAGACCTTATAGTGAACTCAACCTCTTGCAGTCTAAACGCTAGCCCTGGCTATAGGATTACCGACAGTAAGCTAAAAGAACCCTGTAAAATAAACAACAGCCACATATTCATGTACCTGAAGCAACGCGTGCTAAGTAAGCACTGTTTTACCATTGCAAACTGTGTCAGTTATCTCTGTAAATCACAGGTTTGCCAGCAATTTACCTACCTGGTTTCACCTAGAAAGTAACAAACCTGAGAACAGGATTATCCCTATCCTGTTCCGTATCCCTCCCACTATTATTGACGTATACGAGGTTATTTAAAACCCGTTTCTTGGCGCCATTTTCCCATATACTGCTGTGTATCCTAGATCCAGTCGCTAGCTTGGGTATGTACTGACATTTCAACAGCATATTTTAAGAACTTGATATTAAGTTACATTATGATGTTGTAGACCGTTGTTGTAACTAATGCCTGACCAACATAGCTACAGCTACTTTGTGTTCAATCTCTAACCCATGTAGTAAAGAATACCTTGAACTGTTAGAAACATATAAAGTATTAAGCCCTGTTATAGTTCTGATTTTCACTATCCACGATAGTGCGTTTTACATGCCAAACACTGTTTAGTACCTTTAATTGCATTTTAAAGAAATTGCTTTGGAACTAAGTACTGTATAACCTGACATTATCTTTAAGTATAGCAGCTACATTATTCCGTTTTTTCTGTTATCTCTCACAGGCGCTGCCCTCTGCGTATTTCCTTCCCCACCGTGGGACTCTAACTAAGTCAATTTTCCCGCCCTGAAAGCGGCAAGTACCTATTGTACTACTCACCAAGAAAATCTACGGGAATAGTTCTCAACATCTTCCAGTTAATTACAAGCAAAGTAACGCTCTGAATAAGGTACGCGACCTTAAGTTGCGTTTAAAGACCTTATAGTGAACTCAACCTCTTGCAGTCTAAACGCTAGCCCTGGCTATAGGATTACCAGCAGTAAGCTAAAAGAACCCTGTAAAATAAACAACAGCCACATATTCATGTACCTGAAGCAACGCGTGCTAAGTAAGCACTGTTTTACCATTGCAAACTGTGTCAGTTATCTCTGTAAATCACAGGTTTGCCAGCAATTTACCTACCTGGTTTCACCTAGAAAGTAACAAACCTGAGAACAGGATTATCCCTATCCTGTTCCGTATCCCTCCCACTATTATTGACGTATACGAGGTTATTTAAAACCCGTTTCTTGGCGCCATTTTCCCATATACTGCTGTGTATCCTAGATCCAGTCGCTAGCTTGGGTATGTACTGACATTTCAACAGCATATTTTAAGAACTTGATATTAAGTTACATTATGATGTTGTAGACCGTTGTTGTAACTAATGCCTGACCAACATAGCTACAGCTACTTTGTGTTCAATCTCTAACCCATGTAGTAAAGAATACCTTGAACTGTTAGAAACATATAAAGTATTAAGCCCTGTTATAGTTCTGATTTTCACTATCCACGTATAGTGCGTTTTACATGCCAAACACTGTTTAGTACCTTTAATTGCATTTTAAAGAAATTGCTTTGGAACTAAGTACTGTATAACCTGACATTATCTTTAAGTATAGCAGCTACATTATTCCGTTTTTTCTGTTATCTCTCACAGGCGCTGCCCTCTGCGTATTTCCTTCCCCACCGTGGGACTCTAACTAAGTCAATTTTCCCGCCCTGAAAGCGGCAAGTACCTATTGTACTACTCACCAAGAAAATCTACGGGAATAGTTCTCAACATCTTCCAGTTAATTACAAGCAAAGTAACGCTCTGAATAAGGTACGCGACCTTAAGTTGCGTTTAAAGACCTTATAGTGAACTCAACCTCTTGCAGTCTAAACGCTAGCCCTGGCTATAGGATTACCGGCAGTAAGCTAAAAGAACCCTGTAAAATAAACAACAGCCACATATTCATGTACCTGAAGCAAAGTGCATTAAGTAAGCACTGTTTTACCATTGCAAACTGTGTCAGTTATCTCTGTAAATCACAGGTTTGCCAGCAATTTACCTACCTGGTTTCACCTAGAAAGTAACAAACCTGAGAACAGGATTATCCCTATCCTGTTCCGTATCCCTCCCACTATTATTGACGTATACGAGGTTATTTAAAACCCGTTTCTTGGCGCCATTTTCCCATATACTGCTGTGTATCCTAGATCCAGTCGCTAGCTTGGGTATGTACTGACATTTCAACAGCATATTTTAAGAACTTGATATTAAGTTACATTATGATGTTGTAGACCGTTGTTGTAACTAATGCCTGACCAACATAGCTACAGCTACTTTGTGTTCAATCTCTAACCCATGTAGTAAAGAATACCTTGAACTGTTAGAAACATATAAAGTATTAAGCCCTGTTATAGTTCTGATTTTCACTATCCACGATAGTGCGTTTTACATGCCAAACACTGTTTAGTACCTTTAATTGCATTTTAAAGAAATTGCTTTGGAACTAAGTACTGTATAACCTGACATTATCTTTAAGTATAGCAGCTACATTATTCCGTTTTTTCTGTTATCTCTCACAGGCGCTGCCCTCTGCGTATTTCCTTCCCCACCGTGGGACTCTAACTAAGTCAATTTTCCCGCCCTGAAAGCGGCAAGTACCTATTGTACTACTCACCAAGAAAATCTACGCGAATAGTTCTCAACATCTTCCAGTTAATTACAAGCAAAGTAACGCTCTGAATAAGGTACGCGACCTTAAGTTGCGTTTAAAGACCTTATAGTGAACTCAACCTCTTGCAGTCTAAACGCTAGCCCTGGCTATAGGATTACCGGCAGTAAGCTAAAAGAACCCTGTAAAATAAACAACAGCCACATATTCATGTACCTGAAGCAACGCTTGCTAAGTAAGCACTGTTTTACCATTGCAAACTGTGTCAGTTATCTCTGTAAATCACAGGTTTGCCAGCAATTTACCTACCTGGTTTCACCTAGAAAGTAACAAACCTGAGAACAGGATTATCCCTATCCTGTTCCGTATCCCTCCCACTATTATTGACGTATACGAGGTTATTTAAAACCCGTTTCTTGGCGCCATTTTCCCATATACTGCTGTGTATCCTAGATCCAGTCGCTAGCTTGGGTATGTACTGACATTTCAACAGCATATTTTAAGAACTTGATATTAAGTTACATTATGATGTTGTAGACCGTTGTTGTAACTAATGCCTGACCAACATAGCTACAGCTACTTTGTGTTCAATCTCTAACCCATGTAGTAAAGAATACCTTGAACTGTTAGAAACATATAAAGTATTAAGCCCTGTTATAGTTCTGATTTTCACTATCCACGTATAGTGCGTTTTACATGCCAAACACTGTTTAGTACCTTTAATTGCATTTTAAAGAAATTGCTTTGGAACTAAGTACTGTATAACCTGACATTATCTTTAAGTATAGCAGCTACATTATTCCGTTTTTTTCTGTTATCTCTCACAGGCGCTGCCCTCTGCGTATTTCCTTCCCCACCGTGGGACTCTAACTAAGTCAATTTTCCCGCCCTGAAAGCGGCAAGTACCTATTGTACTACTCACCAAGAAAATCTACGCGAATAGTTCTCAACATCTTCCAGTTAATTACAAGCAAAGTAACGCTCTGAATAAGGTACGACCTTAAGTTGCGTTTAAAGACCTTATAGTGAACTCAACCTCTTGCAGTCTAAACGCTAGCCCTGGCTATAGGATTACCGGCAGTAAGCTAAAAGAACCCTGTAAAATAAACAACAGCCACATATTCATGTACCTGAAGCAAAGTGCTAAGTAAGCACTGTTTTACCATTGCAAACTGTGTCAGTTATCTCTGTAAATCACAGGTTTGCCAGCAATTTACCTACCTGGTTTCACCTAGAAAGTAACAAACCTGAGAACAGGATTATCCCTATCCTGTTCCGTATCCCTCCCACTATTATTGACGTATACGAGGTTATTTAAAACCCGTTTCTTGGCGCCATTTTCCCATATACTGCTGTGTATCCTAGATCCAGTCGCTAGCTTGGGTATGTACTGACATTTCAACAGCATATTTTAAGAACTTGATATTAAGTTACATTATGATGTTGTAGACCGTTGTTGTAACTAATGCCTGACCAACATAGCTACAGCTACTTTGTGTTCAATCTCTAACCCATGTAGTAAAGAATACCTTGAACTGTTAGAAACATATAAAGTATTAAGCCCTGTTATAGTTCTGATTTTCACTATCCACGTATAGTGCGTTTTACATGCCAAACACTGTTTAGTACCTTTAATTGCATTTTAAAGAAATTGCTTTGGAACTAAGTACTGTATAACCTGACATTATCTTTAAGTATAGCAGCTACATTATTCCGTTTTTTTCTGTTATCTCTCACAGGCGCTGCCCTCTGCGTATTTCCTTCCCCACCGTGGGACTCTAACTAAGTCAATTTTCCCGCCCTGAAAGCGGCAAGTACCTATTGTACTACTCACCAAGAAAATCTACGCGAATAGTTCTCAACATCTTCCAGTTAATTACAAGCAAAGTAACGCTCTGAATAAGGTACGCGACCTTAAGTTGCGTTTAAAGACCTTATAGTGAACTCAACCTCTTGCAGTCTAAACGCTAGCCCTGGCTATAGGATTACCGGCAGTAAGCTAAAAGAACCCTGTAAAATAAACAACAGCCACATATTCATGTACCTGAAGCAACGCGTGCTAAGTAAGCACTGTTTTACCATTGCAAACTGTGTCAGTTATCTCTGTAAATCACAGGTTTGCCAGCAATTTACCTACCTGGTTTCACCTAGAAAGTAACAAACCTGAGAACAGGATTATCCCTATCCTGTTCCGTATCCCTCCCACTATTATTGACGTATACGAGGTTATTTAAAACCCGTTTCTTGGCGCCATTTTCCCATATACTGCTGTGTATCCTAGATCCAGTCGCTAGCTTGGGTATGTACTGACATTTCAACAGCATATTTTAAGAACTTGATATTAAGTTACATTATGATGTTGTAGACCGTTGTTGTAACTAATGCCTGACCAACATAGCTACAGCTACTTTGTGTTCAATCTCTAACCCATGTAGTAAAGAATACCTTGAACTGTTAGAAAACTTTCTCAATAACGTTTAGCTCTTTTGTCATTCACATTTAAAACTTAATTTAAACTTGAATTACTTTATAATTCGATCTTTCAG
>NC_056732.1:1591334915-1591396112 GCF_019279795.1 Protopterus annectens | reverse complement strand
TCATTTGCGTTATAACGCGATCGGCAATACCGCACACAGTGTGTTTTGCATACCTACGCCAAGGGGACGGTCCGCGACGCCGGTAGTGCACGTGGAATTCATTCATACCTGAATCGCTAAGCAGCCATATTTGGCGTTATAACGCCGACGCTATGCTGGCGCCTGGCGCAAGGTTCATGAATCCCGGGGCTAGTGTTGCATGTGAACATTTTAACAATTATGTTTTAAATAATAAGTTTTTAGAAAAACTCAAGCCACTTGTCTAGCAGTCTTGTTTCTTATCTTATCTTTTCAACATTTCCTGTAACTATTCATCCAGTTTAGGAAGGTCTGTGCTCACATTTCAATTAACCCTTTTTAGCATTTTTCCTTTAATCATCTGTTAGTAAAATGCAGTTATAAAACAGTATTATATTTGTGATTTGCATAACTATGCAAACTAAACATTATTTTACAATTAGCTTACATATTTTTTTAACTTTTGATTTCAGTATTTTTTTATTTATTTAACTGTTCTGACATTCATTTTACAAAGACTGTTTGACTAATACCATCCGTGATTTTATTTCTTTTTAAAATTCAGAACTTTAACTGTTTGTTGTGGTGTTACCATACAATTATAAAAAAATGTAAAAAAATAAATAGATATTAGTTTAACAAACACATTTATATATTTACATTATTTATATTTGCTGTTGTCTGCCTGTTATTCTTGTGTGTTATATAAAAAGAAAATACATGCATGTCAGTCTTGTGACTTTAAATCGTTATTAACTATTTTTATACATTAGAACTGTTTTGTTTACCTTTTGACTATGCTAAGAATGGCAGTCATACGCTCTACTTTACTTTAGTACTGATAAATATATTGCTTTAATTGAATGGAAGTTTTAAACATTTGAGAATGATTTGTATTTCACCATCCTACCATGTAAGCTTAACCATTTTCAAAACACAAACATGTTATAAAATATATCTCTTTTGTACAGATCAGCTGTAGTTTCCTACTCTTTCCCAATGTATGAAGGAAGTCAGTCTCTGTCAGTTCAGCTAATCTATTTTCTTCATCTTGTAACTGTTGTTTAAGAGTCTCCTCATGGTCTGCCTGATATGTCTCAGGAACCTGTTCTGCTGAATCTGAGACTCCTATGCACTTTTGAAAAAATGTTTGTATAACTTGTCTAAACTTCCTGAACTCATTGTGTCTCTTTTTTAGAAGTTTACTACATTTTTTTGTAACAAAATGTACTAAGGGTTCTATCAGTAACTGATTTGACTCACATGTGGTGACAGGACATAACTGTTTAACATCTGAATATAATGGAAACACTTTAGCCTTAGTTAATTCTTTATCATGAACAGATCTGTCTTCACAGTCTATTGTTTTAGAAATATTATGCAATACTTTTTTATGGCATAATACACAAAATGCAGTTTTTGTTGAAGCACACAATAACCATTTGTCATATTTCACATGGTTTTCTTTGAGATACCAGTCAAATATTGTAATACATTTGCATAATGCCTTACTATCAACCTGCCCTATTAAGGTTTTACATTTACTAATATGCTGTGTATACCAACATTGCAATTTTTTACATTTGCTTGAATTCTGCCTAATAGCATCCATACTAAAAAATGTGACATAGAAAAAGGTCTTACCAGTGAGCAAGAAAACAGGTGATCAGGCTGTTGTTGCAGATGGCTGGAAATTTTTCAAAGTCACTCGAGAAGCTGGGAAAGCACAACAGGCAGTGGACTGTTGGGCTAGTGGATATCCACCTTTTCTTAGCGAAATTATGGCACTGCGACTGGAACTTCTGTCTCACTCCACATGTAGACGTCTAAAAAAACTTTACTACTGCAAGCTGCATAAACTGGAATACTTCTGTTCAGAATTAACACATACGTACAAATGTTAGTTACTGCAATTTAACTGAAGTAACCATCTGCAGGGCTTACCATCACTCCCCCTGTGTTTGAATGCAAAGTATAGGTTCAAATGCAGGTATTAGGTTCAAAAGCAGATTTTAGGTTCAAATGCAGGCTAGCTTGCCATTGAAAAATTATATGGTGCTAGTCACTCGGCTGGCTCACCATTGAAAAAATATGTAGCTCTCTCTTGTATAGCTGTTATCAATTTTAAGCCATCTCTTGTTTTTTTTTAAACCATCTTTTGTATAGCTTTACAGTTTAACAGGTTGTAAATACTATTTAATACTAAACAATACAATAATAACTAGAATGACAGCTATAAAATATTTTATCCTATCAGGTTTAATCTGTTTACCAATATTTCTAATGCACTAATACCTGTTTTTCCCACCATTGAAAAAATATATTGAGCTCTGCTTACTGCTGCTTCTTGCTTGCTCTTGCTGTGGGATTTGCTGGCTGGATTCTGCTAAAATTCAAAGTCTAGTTATATTTGCATTCACAGTCTGTCGCATATAGAAACTTGCAGAATATACACTGATGAGATAATATACTTTGCAGCATCAACTTTAGAGAACAGTAACCAATAACTTTTTATAATAAACCAAACTGGACAAACGTTGCAGCTTAAAGTACTGTTCCAACTTTACTTCTCATATATTACAGATGATATGAGAGATATAATATTTACCTCAGGACTTGTGTCCCTACCATACCTCTAACATAACTAGATTTAATACAGACTTTTTATACATATTTTAGTTAAACACACACCCTCTTGGTTTTGGAAAGATACTGGCTTGATGACGCAAATGCTAACACATCTGTTCTTATCCAAATGATGATAAGTAAACTGTCTTCAAGAAAACGCCTTGTGGATTAGAAAAGCACATTTTTAAACTTTCTTAGAAAAGCATGTCCTGTTGTCCAGTGAAAGCAGATTACATTCTTGTCATGTCTGTAAGAAGTTCAGCTTTCTTGATGTGTGTGTAATACACTTATAAGCAAGTTCCTTATTTTTTTAAGCCACAGTCATTTAGTATGGTTGCTGATCACATATTACTAAACTCTGTTTCTGCATTTAAGCAAGCTTTTCTTTCAGCATATTTACAACAGAATTAATTTCAGCCTTATATTCATAATATCTAACAGAACTAACGCAGGAACTACAACATGGAGTTGCCATTATTAAAATAAAACTGGTGACTTTCATATTTACAACTATTCTTCTATAGTAGTTGACCCTGTATTAGTTGACGTTTTGGCTAAAGGAAACACGTTTGTACCAAGTCGCCATATGGACATCGTCCGCACTGTGATAGACTTGAAAATGTTTGACAGAAAACTTAATTTAATGTTCTTATTGGGTAATTCTTCAGGTACTAACAGTGCTCCTTCTTCTGTGTTTCATATTCCTAGTACCTACAACCCTCCGTTACATCCTTTTCTTAACATGTTTGAAATGATTACTGAACTTGATTTGAGACATTGTGCTAATAACCACATTGGTTTAAGTAATAGAGACGCTACAAATATTAACAGGGAAGAAATGACAGCATTGAGTCTTCTCAGAAAGTTGAAGATTCGGGCTGTAAAACCTGATAAGGGAGGGGGAATGGCTTTGTTTGACACAGTGGATTATGCTAATAGAGTTGGGATTTTATTAAATAGTGCAGCATATACTAAGGCATCAGTTAATGAAAACACAGCTTACAAGCGTATTTCTGGTTACATAAATTATTTATTAATCGAAGCAAAGATAGATATAAACTTGTACAACTACATGAATATGCTTTGGCCAAAAATCCCTGTTCTTTTTGCTATTCCTAAAATCCATAAAAATCTGGAAAATCCAACTTTAAGGCCCTTATTTGATGGTAGAGGATCCATCACATACCCATGTGCTAAAGTTGTTGACGAGATTTTAAAAAGATTCTTGGCTACTGAAATTCAAGTCTGTGGGGACTCTTGGACATTCTTACAGAACATAAATTAATTACCCTTTGACCCTTACAACAATTTTTTGACTATTGACGTCAAAGATTTGTACACGTCAATTCCCCACTTAGAAGGGATAGAATGGACAAGTCTGTTCCTTCATGGAAAAAAAGCATGTAGTCAGGAAATTTATTTGGTTGAGGTATTGTTAGACATAATATTGACTAACAATTATTTTACCTTTAACAACGACCTCTACTTACAAAAACAGGGGGTAGCTATGGGGTCCCCCTGTGGAGCAAGTTTTGCCAACACTGTGATGGCATATTGGGAGAGGAACTATGTCTTTAATAACTTGGAATGTATGTTAAACATCACTTATTACACCAGATTCCTGGACGACATATTTATTATGTTTAAAGGTAATCTGGAATCTGCAACTAAACTTATGGAATATTTGAATTCCACAATAAGTTTCCTCGTATTTACACACAATTTTCAGGAAACTAGTATTGATTTTTTGGATGTAGCGTTATCAAAAGACAATGAAAAAAGCCAGTACCTTTCAAAAATACACTGGAAGGATACGTACTGTAATGCATTCTTGCACTTTTCTAGTTCCCACCCTAACCCACAGAAGAGATCTATTGTTAAGGGTCAAATGGTAAGAGCGGCCAGAATGACATCTCGTGAACATGACTTTTTGAGAGAATGTAACTTGTTAACTAACATGTTTCAACAAAGAGGGTACCCTTTGTCATTGATTGAGTCAGTTTCAGATGAAATTTATAATAAAAGATCTTGTGGAGTTTTGAAACCTATTTTAGGGAATAATAACTCTTTGTCCACTTCAGTATGTAGTTCAGCAAATTTAGACTTCAATGTGGGCAGTCTGATTAGCAATGACCTCATTGAAACAAATAAGAAAGAGAACTTTGAATATTGTTTTGTTACAACATTTAGTAGAGATAGTGGGGTAATAAAAAGTATGCTATTCAAGAACTGGGAGTTGTTAAAATACGATAAAACACTGATGGAAAAACTAAACTTGAGACCTAAAATTATTTTTTAGAAAGGGCAACAATTTAAAACAGATTTTAGAAACACAGAACAATAATAATGTTACTCATAGATTAAAAGGTATGTCTACTTGTGGATGTTGCAATACCTGTAAGTATATGAACATTGGGTACACATTTAGTATTAACAACAAGAGATACAGTATGAAATATAACTTAAACTGTAATTCAAAAATGGTAATATATGTTGCACTCTGTTCCCTATGTAAAGCATTCTACATTGGGAAAACTGAGCGTAGGTTCAGAGACAGAGTGTATGAACATATTTACACCATAAACAACAATAAAAGTGAGAATGCCCTTGCTAGACATAAAACTTTGTACCCCACACATTACTTTACTTTTAAAGCTATTGATCAAATTCAATACAACATCAGAGGTGGACCCTTTAACTTGCTACTTGAAGAGCATGAACTTGAATGGCAAATAAGAACAAATGCTTTTTATGAACCTGGGCTAAATGAATGTTGTAACATAAAATGCCTTTTAAAACTGAGGAGCTTAACAAGATAATATATAACTTTAGGGCTTCAACTGGGTATTAAGTCAAGTGAGGTAAATATGTTGGTACCCTTTTTATGTGGTGCAATATTCACACTTTAGTGAACCAGTTTTTTGGTGTTAGGGATTTTGTTAAAACAACATGATATAATACATGTTTTTAGAGTAAAACTTTTTATGTGTTAATTATGAACACTTTTTAACACACAATACGTTTCTTACGAACATGATGGGTTGCAAATTGACTAAGTGGCAGAACCCACAGGGTCAGAGTTGCTGGCGCCATGTCAGACTCAAAGCCTGTCACAAGTCGTGTCCCACAGGGCTCAGTCCTGGGCCCTCTCCTGTTCGGCATCTACTTCTCAGAAGTACAAGCAAACACAGGAGGATTATGGCTGACAAAATTTGCAGATGACTGCAAACTGGGCGCCATAGTTGAGAACACATCTAACACAGATATCCTTCAGAAGGGTCTTATAGAAACGGAAAACTGGTGCCAGAACCATGGCCTAAAGTTAAACGCCAAAAAATGCATAGTCATACCCTTCGGGAAAAACAAGGTTACCCCTAGCTACCATATAGGTGGCAACCCACTAAGCACAGAAGAGGTCTGGGTACCCAGGTTGACAGTAACCTTTCATTTGATACCCACGTTGCCAAAGTAGTTAGGAAGACCTTCTACATTGCCCACCTGATCATGAAGGGATTCGCATCTAGATCAAGGGAAGTCATTGTCCCCCTGTACTCATCACTCATCAGGCTAATGATTGAGTACAATGCCCCATTCGGAATGTATCTGGCACGACACCTGCAGCAACTGGAAAGACCCCAAAAGTTCCTCACCAAAAGGATAAAGGGTCTCAAAAATATGTCCTATGCTGCCCGACTGAAGGAACTTTAGCTCTACTCAGTCGCTTACCGTCTGCTCAGAGGTGACCTGTGCCTGACATACAAGGCCATGTCCAACCCAGAATTGATGAACATGCTTCACCTCAAAAAATCTAGATCCCTCAGAACTACAAGGGCGGGAGACTTAAACCTTGACACGGTTATTAATAGGATGTGCTGGAGGGACAGATTCATCACCCAGAGACTCCCTATGCTGTGGAACAAAATCCCGGTACATGTGAGGCAGAGCACCTCGCTGGCTTTGTTCAAGAGAAATCTTGACCAATGGATGGGAGATCGCAGATATACCCCAGGGATTATCTCAGTGTCACTGCTTAACAGAGGCACAGCAAAATAATGGGCATAGTATCCTCCAAACTAAAGGGGTGGCGAAAGCCACAAAACTCTGGCTAGGCTTATAAATGCCCTTGGGCAGATAGCCTAGTATGAACCTATGAACATATATACTTTTTATAAAAATACTCTTTATGTACTTTGTTAATCCTTTTTGAATGTAAAGGAATGAGTTTTACTGATGTACTTATGTGTTTTAAAGTAAACATTTTTACAGAGCATTTAGTAAATTTGACGTGAAATGTGATTAGTTAATAACATCACATGATCGTTCTGCTTGTTAGCGAAATACTATTTATATGGTTTTGTTCAATGTGAAGTTGTAATCTGAAGAAGTCGCTTTAATTGCAGTGACGAAAAGCGCTTAATTAAACTTGGAAAATTCTTTATGGACTCTTTTGTGTTGGATCAGTTTGCCTGAGGATTTTGGTTTGTTTCAAGTTTTTACTTATACAAGTTTGTTTCAGTGTTTGCTAAAGGCTGTTTTCTGAGCTAATTTTTCTTTTCTTAGTTAGCAAAAACCATCGCCCACTTCAGTGAGAGTTTAGTGTTTATGGTCATTGTATAGTTGGGTTGCCAGGTCTACGGCTTGGAGAAAGCACCTCATTGGTTCTTTTAAGCTTTTTTTAAAGTTGTTTCAGGTTTCAACTTTCTTGTTACTTAAGAAGTTAACTTGAGTGTTTCAGCCATTACACACAGAGCTATCTGAGGAGCACCTGATCTGTGATATATAGCAATAAGTAGCCTTTTGTTTTGTTTTGCTTATTTTTAGTAGTTATTGCTTATTCTAGATATTTATAGCAATTTTATTGTACACTGCATACGTGTACTGTATTTCATAGCTATTGGCTCACAGCTGGTTTTCTGCTGTGATAAATATATTTATGTAGTGTTTTCTGCCTAAAATAGATTCCCACTCTCTCTCCCTATTGGCATTTTGTCTTTATACCTGCTGGCCTTGCAGTTGCCCACCCCTACTCTAAATTTGATCTTGGACACTCCTCCCAGTTTAGTGTCATTAGCTCATTCTACCTAATACAGAGAGAACATCTGAGAAGGCCAACCCACTTGGTCTCTTTCCTTCTGTTCCCCCTTTCTCCCTTTCTTAAAAAAAAATGCCTGAATCTCCTTGTGTTCTGACTTTGCTTCTCAAACATTTTGGAAATATAGAGTATATTTTAGTGCATTTATTAAAACTATTTGCCTTAATATTGGTTCAACTCAAGTGCTCTAGGTTGCACTGCATCTGAATTGTTTTAGTGTTGTTTTAGCTGCTTTTTTGTATATATAGACTTTTCTGTATATGTAAACTAACAACATATTCTGCTTTATTACCGCTTCTTAAATAATTTTTCAGTTGTGCACTTGCCTTGCTTCTTTTAAAAAGTTTTAAATTGCTAATTTTGTAGAGTTTTAATTGCATGTACTGTTTAGGGCTACACACTCAATTGTGTCAGCCTTTTCTGTGTTTATTTACTGTATTATTGCATTGTTTAGCCTGTTTTAACCTAAAAAAATATATATTCTCTTGTTTCCCGCTATTCCTAGCTAGTATATTCCAGATCCCAGGCTTTGCTGGTTTCAGGACTTTCTTTTCTGTGTTCAGAGCTACCCAGACCTTGTTGTGGTAGAGGGAAGTCCTAATGCTTACCAGTAGGAGGGGTGAGCATTGTACTGCCTATTTAACACTAGAAGAATGGTTTCCAGCTCTGAAATTGTAATGTTATTAGCCATTTTGGGCTGATTTCTATCCCTTTTAACTTTCTGACTTAAAAACGTATGTGTTTGCCCATTTTTCGCATCATGCACCATCATGAGGTTAAACTATTCCAGGTGCCAGAAAGTCTGCTCTATAAATTTTTCCTTAGAACTAGCTGGTTTCTCAGTAGTAGCACCCAAATCTTCACCCCTGTGACCAGCACTTGCTCTAGAATCTGCTGGAAAGCACTACGAATACTTAAACTGATACAAGCACTCAACTCTCTTTGTTAATAAGGAGAAATTAATCGTAGGCACTAAACAGCCTATAATTGCAAAGTACCTTGCAAAGGTAAGGGAAAACAGCTCTTCTACTTTACAAAAAAAGCAAAACAGGCATGTCCAAGGGTCAGCTTCCGGTGATTTCTCCTGTCCACCTGGTGAATATGGGCATACTGGGGCAATGCAGCAACTGCCTCATGTACACAGACAACCCTCTCCTCCTACCACCCAACACTACAACCTGTGAGAGATGCACTTACATAGCCAAACTGGAAGCAAAGCTCTCTCCAGCCAAGATTGTGCTAGACAGTCAAGAGGAGAAGGTGTTTAACACCTGCACTATACCTCAAGCAACACATAACCCTTCAAAACCCACACCATCAATACCCACACATAGCAACACTAAACCCACATATGTGGAGGTCCTTAACATTAACCTAGCCAAGTAATAAGGACCTCCAAAGCTGAAATGTAAACAAACACCAGTCACAACCAAAGTGACACATAGCTCACAATACCAGTGTGCCACCCAACAACAGCCCCTAAGGCAAGACAATGTACCCAACACTTTAGTCATAGATGACTATATAGTCAGGCACACTGATGTCCCACTCACCAGGCTGAACAAGAAGAAAATTACACTCAGCTGCCTGTCGAGTGCCAGGATCCACCACATAACATATGCACTCAAGTCACTCCACAAGTACAAATATGACTCTGTCATTGTTCATGTTGGAGTGAATGACTTGAGACCTCTCTCGAATCATGTGGCCCAGGCAGGCATGACCCTAGCCATGAGTAGCATCCTGCCTTCGCCCAGAATTATACCACAGTATTAGATAAAATGATTGACTTCAACTATTGGCTAAGCTTCTGGTGTCATTCAAAGGGAATCCAGTATCTGTATGCCTGGGATGACATGATAGACAAACCATGATGCTCTGCCAGAGATGGTCTGCACCTGTCGTCCTTGGGATTCACGTTACTGGCTAAAGCTCTTGCCACCCTTCTAGTGCCTTTTTTAGGCAAGGTTCAAAGGACAAAACCACCACTGTAACAGATGCAAGCATGCAAAATCTGAAGGTAAAGCTACTCAATGCTAGAAGTCTAAATCTCAAAATGCACTCTCTCGAGGCACTCCAAAAAATGGAGAACATCGATATCTGTGCAGTAAGTGAGACCTGGTTCAAGGCTTCAATGAGTACCCCTGCAATACCAGGCTACAACTCTTAGCACACTTTTCGGCCACCAAACCAAGACTGAAACACTAAAGGTGGAGGAGTGTCCATATTTGCCAAGGATAGTCACACCTCCAGGCTAGTTGCCCAACACAATGCATCTGAAATTCTCCAGGTGCAACTAACACTAGGGTAAGACTGCAGTCCAAATTGTAGCTTGCTACAGATCCCGCACCATGCCTCAAGATTCTCACTACCTTTCTAAATATACTGGAAAATATTAAGATATGACCAAACACCCTAATATTGGGTGATTTCAACTACCCTGCCATTAAGTGGGAAAACTGCTCGTGTACCAACACCTTTTCCCAACGTTTCTTGGAATTCATAAATTCCAATGCCCTAGATCAACTAATCCATTGTCCCATCAGGGGCTCCAATATCCTAGAACTGGTCATTTCCAACATGGGAAATAGATGCTCCACACCAGTGGTCTCCCCCTCATTGGTCAGGTCTGACCATAAGCTAATCACCCTTGACATCCACACCCCACCCCCTCCCTCCAGTAAGGAAACCTCCATAAAAAACTTCTCCAAAGCCAACTTCATGCTACTCAAGTCAGAAGTGACAAACTTCATGACATTCATGCAAATGGGACCTGAAAGTTTGACTGCTGAATCCTACACTAAGGCACTGTATGAGCACATCCACTCGTGCATGAATTGTGCCACCCCAAATAGAACCAAGATGCTCTCCTCCAAAAAAGGAAGCGATTCTGGTGGTCCCCTGCCATAAACAAACTTTACAACAAAAGGAAGAAACTATTGTAGAAAAGAGGAAAATCTCAGGATGCAAAAAATCCCTTTACCTGCCTCAGTAAGAAGCTGAGATCCCTCATAAAATCCTCCAAAGCTAGTTATGAAAATAAAATTGCCAAAGATTCCAAAGACAACCACAAGGCGTTCTATAGTTATGTCAAGAATCTAAATGGCAATCCTCAGATCTGCTCTGAGCTACAACAGAATTGCATTAAATATAATGATCCCAATGATATTGCCAATATTCTGGCAGATCAATTTAGTGCCAAGTTCACCCCCTAAAGGGACCATCTCAATGCCAAAAGATTGCCAAATTCCAGTAATCACAGCTACACAGGTAGAAACCGCACTCTCCAAAGCTAAGAATACAGCATCCATGAGACCAGATAACATCCTGGGCTGTGTACTACATGAACTACAAAATGAACTGGCACCTCACTTAAGTGTCTTGTTTAATCATAGCCTCACCTCAGGCTCCATGCCCACTGAGTGGCACATATCTACAGTTATCCCACTCCACAAGGGGGATCCACCTTGGATCCCGGGAGCTCCCGTCCCATCAGTCTGATGAGCCTGATCTGCAAGGGCATGGAACGCATTATCATGGAACTTATAAACAAAGACATTGGCAACCTTCAAACACTGGACCCCACCCAGTTTGGGTTTGTGAAAGGCCGATCTTGTCTCCTGAACCTGATTGATTTCTTTGAATCAGTCTGCAGAGCTTTGGACGAGGGTAAGGTGGTCCACACAGCCTATTTAGACCTTGCCAAGGCCTTCGACATCAACCCCCACTCTGGAATCCTAGATAAACTTACTAAGCTGGGCATAAATTCCTACATCACTCGATGGGTTGCCAACTGGCTTACTGACAGAACTCAGACTGTAAAAGTAGCCGACTCCAAATCCAGCTCCAGACAAGTGACAAATGGTGTACCTCAGGGATCAGTCCAGGGACCGCTCTTGTTTGGCATCTACTTCTCTAAAGTACAGGCCAACACTAAGGGACTCTGGCTAACAAAGTTCACAGATGACTGCAAACTAGGAGCCATTATTGAATCCTCAAATGATGTGGATATTCTACAAAAGGGCCTCACAGAAACAGATGCTTGGTGCCAGAGCCATGGGCTCAAGCTTAATGCCAAGAAATGTATAGTTATCCCCTTTGGGAAAAAACATGTACCCATGAATTACCACATAGGTGGCAGTACACTAAACACTGAAAGTGTGATGAGAGACTTAGCGACACAGGTGGACAGTGGTTTCACCTTTGATAACCAAATCGCCACAACAGTCAGGAAATCCTTCTATGTTTCACACCTCATCACTAAGGGCTTTTCATCCAGTAAAAAGTGGTCATTGTCCCACTGTACTCATCCCTCATTAGACCCATTATAGAGTACAATGCCCCATTTGGTATGTACCTCACAAGACATATGCAACAGCTGGAAAGGCCACAGAAATACCTCACTAAAAGAATCACAGGCCTAAAGCAGATGGCCTATGCTGACTCCAGCTGTAGTCTGTGGCATATCATCTACTCAGAGGTGATTTCTGCTTAACATACAAGGCCATGTTAAACCATGAGCTGTTGGACATGCTCCACTTAAATAAATCCCAATTCCTCAGAGCCACATGCTCCAGGGATCTAAACCTTGTCATCACAATGAACAAAATATGCTGGAGGGATAGGTTCCTGACCCAGAGACTCCCCATACTCTGAAATAGACTGCCCATACATCTCAAGCAGAGCGCCTCCTTGGCCCTCTTCAAAAGGAAACTTGACGACTGGATGGGAGATAGGAAATTCACCCCAGGGATCACATCATTCGCCCTGCTAGACAGGGGTCCAGGGAAGTAAATATTGTGGAAAGAAATATCCAGGGAATTGTTATGGCTAGGCTTGTATAGGCCCTAGGGCCGATAGCCTAGTACCAGCCTATGAACAACCAGATAAAACACATTAAGCACAGGCATGCATATCTCACAACTGTCCAGACTTTTTCAGAATGTCCAGATTTTTATCTAATTTTTTGACTGTTTCGCATAAAATTTGTAGTTTTCTGGCAAATCACCAAGACTGAAGTCACTAAGTAGTGAAATTCACTTGACTTTCAGACTTCATATCATTTAGAAAAGGGTTTATGCCTAACCTCTTGAGTTTATCAACAATGCCCAAGTGGGGTATTTTGTAAAATGCCTTGGCCAGATCAAGGTAGGCAGTGTGAACCATTTTGCCCTCCTCCATTATTTTGGTGACCTTCTCAAAGAAGTCCACCAGGTTAAGTAGGCATAACCTGCACTTGACGAATCCAAATTGGGTTGGGTCCAGTGTCTGGAGGTTTCATATGTCATTACCGATTATTTCTGTGATGCCCCTGCCCTGGCCCAGTAATCAAGGAGCCTCAATCCTCACCACTAACACCAGTGAGGGATGTGCACATTAGGAGGATAACAAGTACACACAGAGTAAAGTACAATTTCCCTTAAGAGCACACACAGATCACAGTCAATCTGGGGCTGGTTTTCCCTTTCTCTCCAGATCTCCAATAAGACTCCCCACTGTCACAGTTATAGGATTAAGATCTCAGCCGAGTGGTCAAGCCAAAACCTACAGCACCCTCTCTGTCCAACCAGTGCTTTGTGTCCCTGCCCAAGTAGCTGACACACACACTTTGAGATTTGACTTGTATACAAACACATAGTCCTGGGGAAGGCTGGTACAGGTTCTCCAGCTATGCCCCCTTCTGCCCAGACTATAACGTAGTACCACCTGCCATCAATGACCCTTATCAGCTACTATAAAGGTCCTACCAGAGGTGTCCATTTCAACTGTGCAGTGTTACTATTATCCAATTGGTACATGTGACCAAACGTTTAAGGCTATTCTAGAGTGGCCTGTACAATATCACCAAATCATATGCAAGTACATTAAGAGCTTAAATATCTCTAAAACAAAAAGCAGCCACAATTAAAAGGTTTAAATATATTTAATAGATAATAAAAACACAAGACAATACTTATTAACTGAACGCAGTGACAGCAGTGTTCACAATCACAGGAAATACTTTAAAATAACATAGTAGGACAGTCTCACATAAATATAGAAAACATCTACACTAATCTTGCTGTATTCCTATCTATCTATCTCTAAGAGAAACTATGTTCTAAACAACTTACTTACTGAGCAAGGCAAAGTGCTGGTGAGTTGTTAACAGGTCCAGAACAAGATACAACAGATAGTTCTTAAGTTAATAATACACATTACTGCTGAATCATCTCAGATTACATCATTCTAAGTTTCTAGGCTAGCAGATACCAACAGAATTTAACATGTCTCTGTGAAAAATACTTATCTCTTAGAAGCTGGCACTTATCTCTTAGAAGCTTGCCAGAAACTGGAAGTCATAAAACAATTACCTTGGAAACCTGTAATTATCTCTGTTTCCAGACAATAGAAAGAAGCCCCTAGCCTAGACATGCTGTCTCTTAGCTGGGATAAACTAACTTTATAACACATCATAAAAACTCTTTACTTATCAGCTTATTTTCATAGAGTTTTGCAAGTTAACTCTGTATGTCCCAATTTCTACTATGAAAACATATATTTGCATTGGCATATAGATTATACACGTCTGCCCTTTTCCAGCAGGGTGCACTGTGGTTACAATCTTAAAGCTCAGTACAGAACATATAGTTTTCTTACATTTTTAAGGGAAGCCTAGAAATCATATTACTATTCACAAATGACATAAATTATTTACAAAATTCTATTTAGCTGGGTTGGCAGTGTCACAATTTCTATGATAATTCTTCCCTTGGGTGGAGCAGTGGTTAGCATTGCTGCCTCACAGCAAGAAGTTCACAAGTTCAATTCTCTGATGGGGTGTCTTCTCGGTGGAGTCTGCATGTCCTCCCTCTGTTCGCATGGGTTTCCTGTGGATACTCCGGTTTCGTCCCACATCCCAAAGACATGCATCTGGAGTGTTTCTCCTTGGGCCTCCACTGAAAATAGGCTCTGTTCTAGTCAGACTTTTCCGGTCAACAAATAAATAAAATAATAAATGGCTTTATGTATAAGACTGGTGAGACTTATGGGTCTGTGGATGGCCCACCTTTGTGTGGAGAGGTGACTTTTTCTGTTCTCCATTTGTGAGGCATGAAGCCTGTTTGTAGCAATTCGAGAGGGTCTGACAGGTCTTGTTTTATGCTATTTAGAAGGCATCCTGGGATATTGCCTGGGTCCATTGATGCAGTGTTGTTGGCCTTAGAAAGAGCATTAAGGACCTGTTCCCTAGTCATAGCACTCTGACTAATACATGCATAACTAATGCAAATAGTATACTACTCATAGAAGATTCCGTGCAAATGCCATTCATTATATCTATTTCTTTATTCAACCATCCAATTACCAAAATTCTTACTTTATTTATATTTGCAGTCTGTGATGGCCCCACTGTGGGCCAGTAATCCAGGATCCTGTATCCTCACCACTGATACTGGAGAGGGATGTTCACTTTGAAAAAAATGGATACACCCAGTATTTTCAGATACAGTTATCTGCATCAAGCACAATTTCCCTTAAGAAGACAACATACTCAGTCCATGGTCTGGATTTCTCTCTCTCCCTCCAGGTCCCCAATAAGACTCCCAACTGCCACAGCTATAGAGTTGAGACCTC
Source organism: Protopterus annectens (assembly GCF_019279795.1). Taxonomy (NCBI): domain Eukaryota; kingdom Metazoa; phylum Chordata; order Ceratodontiformes; family Protopteridae; genus Protopterus; species Protopterus annectens. Next base: position 1,591,380,760 of record NC_056732.1, on the reverse strand, counting down.
AGCCCAGTGTCCAAGCCAAGTTCTCCAGCACCCTTTCTGTGAAACTAGTGCTTCATGTCCCTGCTCCAAGCAGCTGATACACAGATTTGAGACTTGATTTTCACACACACACACACACACACACACACACACACACACACACACACACACACACACACACACACACACACACACACACACACACACACACACACACACACACACACACACACACACACACACACACACACACACACACACACACACACACACACAACACTCACCTGGGAAAGTCTGACACAAATTTACTAGCTATAATCCTTCTGCATAGACTATAAGGTAGTTACACAACCACCAGACACTCCCAAGCTAGCTACTCTAAGGCTGTTACAAGGGTATCCAATTATACAGAGTGAAATTAATATTAATTCAAATGGTAGTTTGACCAACAACGAGGCTTTCAGGAGCAGCCAGAGTTGTCACGGAATATATATAAGTACTCTCAGAGATTACAGTATTCCCTAAAGGACCAGCCACAATGAAACGTTTAAATACATTTAATAATAAATAATAAAAGAACATGAAAATACTAAATATCCATTTGCAATAAACAGAGTTTCAATCAAAAGAAGTATTAAAAATAACAGAGGTGGACAGGTTCACACAGTTACAAAAAAGCAATACTTAGCTAATCTCACTATATTTTCCTGACTGATCTAAATACTTATTATTCCCTGTTTACTTATTAGAGCAAGGCAAGATGAAGCAGGTGAGGGATCCTTCCTTGTCAGGTTGTAAAAACAGACTGCTCTGATACTTAAGTCTCATCTAGTATATGAAAACATCATTTTAGTGATGAATTACAGAATGACATCACATACATCTGGTCATCTGACTTCTGTTTCCCTTGTTACCCCCCCTCGGTTGGAAGCTGACAGAATTTAGCACTTATGTGCCGATAATACACAGAGAGCCTTGCTAAGATCTGCTGCAGCTCCTGGAAGCCATAAAATAATTTCAAACCTCCACCCTTCCAGAGTAGCAATTAGTTCACCCCAAAGACAATACAGAAAGCTTCCTAGTATAGACTTTTTGTCTCTGGCTGTATTGAAAACTGTGAGATATAATCTTTATGTTCTAAGCCAGGTAATTTAATTTCAAACTAATTTCGAAGTTAGGTGGACTAAAATTAACCTCTTCTCTTCCAGTATCCTCTGTTAAAACATATACATTTAAACAGTTACAATAATGCATGTATATTTCTTTTTGTGTTCAGCAGGGCACACTGTTGGTACATTTTTAACACAAGCAGCTTTACAAATACATTTTTCAACGTAAGCATTTGTATATATATATATATATATATATATATATATATATATATATATATATATATCAGTTTGATATACAAATGACATAAAATTCTTTACAAAATTCCATCTAGTTTTGCTGGCATATGTTACACATCTACTGCCCTCCTTCTCCTGGCATAGCTGACAGTACCTCACACCCTCACCCAGAGCAACATACATTCTTAATTTTCTTAATAATAGTCTTCCATAATTTTCCACAAAAGTTCATGCTGTACTGTATCAAATGCTTTATTTAAATCTCCTGTCATGATCTTGGTCTCATCAGTCCTGTTTATGATATCATCCACAGCTTCCTTTACTCTGAATAATAATTCCTGACATCCTTTTCCGTTAAAACTCTTTAGACTAATGTCAGTAAAGCTTTTCATTTTACTTTCCATTCTGTTCTGAATTATTTTCATAAAAAATATTATAATCTGCATTGTTCAATACTATAGGTCTCACATTTTCAATTTAATTTTATTTTCCTTTCCTCATACTACTGCATAAATCTTTGTGCATACAACCTTCATTCAACCACTCATTCATATAAGAATGATTTTTTTCTGCCAATACGTAAACTTCTTAGAAAAGTGATATCCTATTTAATCTGATCCTGAAACTGACTGTAAATTAACTTGTCTAAGTACTTTATCTAATTCATATAAGAAAATCTTATTTTCCAATTCTTTTTTTTTTCTTGTTCTGTCAATGTTTTAATATACCACTCTTCTTTTTACTTTCTATCCTGAAACATTTTCTTTACATAATTTATTATGACATTTACAGTTTGTTCCTGAGATTTTCTTCCCTCTCCTCTATCATATTTTATTTCTATCATTATACTAGTGTTCTCTTTTACTATACTACTCAAATAAGGTGATACCTAGGTCTTTTACCTTGTAAATAATATCTTTACTTTAATAATTATTTAAGTTTACTATTGATTCTTTTAATACATTCTCCATTCTATTATATAATATACTCTATTGTTCCTTTCCAAATCCTTTAAAGCATCCATACACATTGTTTTATAATTTGTTTTTTCTATTTGTCTTACATCTGATTGCCATTCTGAAACATTTTTATATTTTTCTTTCAAAGCCATCTGCCATTTAGACCAATTGTTGCAGCACACTGTTGTGGAAATGTGATCTTTCCATAAATGCATACTTATTTTTTTCCATTTTCATCTCATAATTTCTCATTTATTCTTTTTGTTCCTTTCCCAATCTGATATATTCCTTATCTTCTTGTACTTCTATCCATATGTCTGAATGATCTAAAAAGCCTGTTACAAGTGTTCTCCTTTATCTATATTTAAAGTTATAATATAATAAAATAATCTATTTCTTTCTTATGCATACCTCAAATATATGTCCAGAAATTATTATTCCAAATGTTTAAATTGCCACATTTTATAACTTCAGAATTTTTCTTAACATCATTTTGTTTCTTCTTTTTCTTTCTTTTTGTCAAATCACAATTATAATCACCCATTAATATTATATTGATATTAATTACTACATAATCCAAAATTGTATGTAGTGAATTTTCCTTTTTTTTCACTTGTAACACAGGCATACAATGCTTCCATTCTGTATACCTGATTATGCCATCTGAGATCTACAATAGTTAATTTTCCCATCATTGCCAATGTTATGGTCAGTGTTCCACTACTTTCTTGTTATGCCTGAAAATAGTTCTTTTCCTAGGTTTTATATTGTATCTTCTCCCCAAAGTGTCATGGATTGTCATCTCTCTCTTCATGGGTCAAAAATCTTACATCTTCCAATATTAGTACATCAACATCACGCTTACTACACCAATTTAAGATTCCTATTGTTTTACTTATATTTTGATACTATTTACATTTACTGAAAAAAAAATCTAAAGTTATTAGGTCTGTGTTTTAGCTAACATAAATTGTGTAAATTTGAAGTATTTATCTCATTTGCATTACCCATTTCCTTTATTTATCTCTTTTACAGTTAACCTTTTGAATTTTCTTTTCCTGTCTCTTACTGTTGCAAATAGATTTTTTTTACCTTTCACTGTTTTCCACTTTCTATCTTCTTCATCACTTGTTTCAAAACTTTTTCCTATATTATTTTCTGTTACATTTTCTCTTTATCCTTATCTTTATTTTACCCTAATCTTGCTTCCCTACTTCTTCTTTGTCTTTTACTGAGGCTGTTTCTTCTTGTTGTATACTGTCCTTACTTATGTTTTCTTCTTCCCTGTCCTTTTTCTGTAGGTTACAATCCATCCATAAATGTCTAATTTTGCTACATTTATAACATTTCAATTCACACTTCTGGATCATAACCTGTTTCCCCACAATTATAATATTTCCTCTTATCACAATTATCAAATGATCATTGTTTCAACAGAGAAAAAACATTTTCAGTTGTAAACCAATATTTACAACACCTCTATTACCCTCTACATTTATTATACAAGGGATATGAACAGTTTTTTCTTTCTCCGTTTTCAGTACAATATGACAGTCTCATCCACAAGTCCATAATTCTCTGTTATCATAAATTTGCTATTGTCCATAACTTCTTTACAAAGTTTGCATAAATGTCTCTTTACAATCCTCTTTTCCACTTCAGTTCAAAACTGAGCATGTGTTTTCTTTTTTGTTTCTCTGTGAAATGCTTTAACCACAGAATAATTCCATGGATTATAGTTCTTTTTCTTCTCATAATCCCCCCCCAGAAAACGTTTGAGAACATAATCTTTCTCAAGAATAATATTGTGATGACCGTGCCCTGGCCCAGCAATCAAGGAGCCTCAGTCCTCATCACTAACACCAGGGAGGTTGTCTCCTAGAAGAAGAAAGGATAACTAATGCACACATTAAAGTACAATATTCCTTAAGTGCACACAGAGATCACAGTCAGTCTGGGGATGGTTGCTCCCTTGCTCTCCAGGTCCCCAATAAGACTCCCCACTGGCACAGCTATAGGGTCCAGATCTCAGCCTAGCTGGCAAGCTAACCTCCAGTACACTCTGTGTCCCACCAGTGCTTTGTGTCCCAGCCCAGGTAGCTGACACACCACACACACACTTTGAGATAAGTATTTACACAACTTCACAGACACTCCTGGGAAAGGCTGACACAGATTCTCTAGCTGTGCCCCTTTACTCAGACTATACAATAGTAATTTCTGCCACCACCAGCTTAATAATTATCGGCTACCCAAAGGCCCTTAAAAGGGTGTCCAATTATTACTGTGCAATATTATTATCCAATTGGTAATGTGATTATTCAGTCTAAGGCTTATTAGAGTGGCCTATTACAGTGAACTCTATAAATATGCAATGTACTCCAGAGCCTATCTCTACACAAACTAGCCACAGGTAAATGTTTTTAAAATATTTAATAACAAATAATTAAAACACAAGACAATACTACTACACCACAGAGATATCTAAGAGTTCAGAGATCATGCAGAAACTTAAAACAATACAGTAGGACAGGTCTGATGTCAAAGAAAAACACTTTAACTTTCTAATCTTTAGCTATTCTTAAGAGAAAACACGGTGCTATAATCCTACTTACAGACATATAGAGCATAAGCAGTGTTTGGTTGATGGTCCAATACAAATGCTTTTTCTCTCCCTGAACTATAGTTTTTAAAACACTAACAAACAGCTCTGCTAAGGCCCTCCCAAATTACATCATTTTGACACTTGGGATTCCCCAGTATTCACATTACATCCTCTTGACACTTAGTCTGGAGTTCCCAGGCAAACAAACTGCATTATTTAGCAAGCTAACACCTGCTCAGGAAACTACAACAATATAGCAATAACCCACGCCTGGGTGTGGGTAATGCTGGATTTAGAACAAAAAAAAACAAACAAACAATGACCAGTTAACTGCTAAGGAATCTACAAAGCACAATGCGTTTTAGCGCTTTCTTTCACCTTTAATTAAAACGTGAACTTCTTCAGAAAAAACGGGAGCTCTCCCATGCTCCCATTTTAAATACATTAACAGGAAGTGATGCAATGAATTTTGTTGTGCAAATAACAACTGTATGAATGTAAATTAATTAAGCTGCTTTACAAATGTTCAAAAACCATTATATCTCAAAATATACTTATTTACAAATACCTTCATTTTTAACAAAAGAAAAAAGACATATAAAAAGATTTATATGTCTTTTTTCTTTTTTCTTTTGTTAAAAATGTTATTTGCACAACAAAATTCATTGTGCTTCGTGGATTCCTTAGCAGTTAACTGGTCATTGTTTGTTTGTTTTTTTTGTTCTTTATCAAGTTTTTTCGGCTTAGTCCGTGTTCTTTCTAGTTTTTAATGCTGGATTTACCCACAGTTGGCGTGGTAAACAAAGCCAACCGTGGGTAAATACAGCATTACCCACACCCAGAAGTGGGTTATTGCTATTATACCATGACATTATTTAAGAAAAGAAACTGTTACTTTTCTTAAATAATGGCATAGTATAATGCCTGTTTGCTGCCCTTCCGCAGATGTCTGGCATCCGCGGCAGTTCTGATGTACTGCACGCCTGAGCAGTACATCAGAGCTGTTGGCAAAAGCAATGGAGAAAGCAAGATCTCTGTTGCTTTTTTTTAGTGTTTCGCTATGTTAAATGGGTTTAACATAGCGAGACAGCTTTAAAATAAGCAACGGAGATGTCCATTGCTTATTTTAAAACTGTCTCGCTATGTTAAACTCATTTAACATAGAGAAACACTAAAAAAAAGCAACGGAGATCTTGCTTTCTCCGTTGCTTTTTTTTAAAACCTGTCTCGCTATGTTAAATGGGTTTAGCATAGCAAGACAGCTTTAAAATAAGCAACTGAGATTTCCGTTGCTTATTTTGAAGCTGCCTTGCTATGTTAAACCAATTTAAAGGACAACCGCGCCCTCAGACTCAAAAAACATATTAATTTCATCATGGTTTGATGTTTCCTACATTTTAACAGCACTCTGAGACTATTTTGAGCTTTTTAGATATTTTTAGATGCAATTTCTGACTCTGACCACATGGGGTCTGGCATATTGAAAAAATTCAGACTGTTTACTCTGCCTCAAGTATCCCAGAATGCATTATTTGTCTCCCAAAAATTGCATCAGATCTGCCACTTTTTCCCTTAAGTTGCTGTGACTTCATTGACTTAACAGGCATTCACTGCAGTCTTCAAATCCACTACTTTTGGTTAAATTGTTATCCTTTTTCAATGACCACTTGAAACACAAGCAGTGCAAATGCTACAGAACAGAACACAAAAGTGCATTTTCTAGCCTTTTCTCCTTTTAAATGCTAAATTGCTTTCTTTTGTGAAGGCTGGAATCTAGCTCTCCAAGGAATCTCCCCTCCCACTTCACACCTACCTTCCCTAGCTGTCAAAGAGCCAAGGGTAATTTGAGCCATTATCTGCATGTGATTGACAGCTCATCACAGCAGGTGACCAGACCAATGTATTGTTTGCTAGTCTGCCTTTTCCTCCTTACAGTGGGAGACTTTTTTTGTTGCACTACTCCTGTCAAATTTAAAACCAAGCAACATAGCACTGGCAATAGTTCCCTGCTTTGCAAAGCATCAGTCTGCCACTTATTTTCCCTTCCTGTTTAAATAGCCAACAGATGATACACTATAAACAAATAATTTCAGACCTGCATGACAGCACTCACATGCTTTGAGTCAATATTAAAAAAAAACTTATGGTAATGCATACCAGTTGTAATTCGTTGCACTTTAATTGTGCCAGACATCATCTTATGCAATAACATGCTGTTACTGTCTACGCATGGTCACTGCAAAATTATCCTCTTTTTGTAGCCGTTACTGTACTTCATCAGTAGGGCTCTTCTTAATAGTGAGATTAGTCAACTTATTTGGCTGGACTTCAGTTCCAGCAATGGTCAACTACATATACTGCACCATATATTGGTTTACTCAGAATTTCACTGCTTAGTATGCATGGTCTTACTACATTTTTTGCTTTACAGTATCTCAATTTACAAAGTCTGCACTCTATCCATTTATCTCTATAAATATAACCCCTGTATACATTAAGACTGCAGCGTAATGAAGATCCATCACCTATGAAACAGTTTATTTTAATGGACCTTACAAATCTATAGCAATCATATACCATTTAATTTTTAAAAATGTACCAGAAGTCAACTGATCCCTCAGACATACAAGATTAACTGGCTTTTGGTTTACAATGTGCAAAAGTGGCAATTCCCACAGCACTATTGTGAAAAGCCTCTGTACCTCATCAAGGTAGCCAGCATCACAGAGGTCCACTCACACCACAATACTTCCGTCTACAGCCTGATCCACTCACATCACCAGTTCCAGATGCATGTGACGCTTGCCCAGCCAAAAAATCTACATGCCTACATTTATTCACCAAGGACCAGTCCTTAGACACTGTACAAGCTCCAGCTGCCGACAAATAAAAAGGAATCATACACACCTTCATACTGCTTCATCATTCACACAATAGTACTGCAAATCAAGGCTAAGACAAGACATTCCACAATAGCGGTCTCTTGGTCTACATCTGCACAACATGACAGATCTTACACAAGTTATGTCAATCGAGTGACCTTTGTTATTTTATTTAATTCTAGCAGCACACATACACATCACTATTTTGGAAAACTTTATTATCACTTCACTATTTCTGAAAACTTTATTATCACTTCACAATACCAGTACACATTCCATAAAATATTATCATTTGTCCAGAGCCTCAACTGCTCAACAGCAGGAACACCATGTACCTCAAAATTGCAAACTTGCATGCTCAGCTACTTGCTCCCAAATGACCACAAGCAAACAAAAGTTTCACCCGGACCAACTTGTTACAAACTACTATGCCTACTTTACAACCTGCGCCCTCAATGCTATGAATGCTTCACTATTTCATGCTTGGATTGATACTCCATTGAAAATGGCACTTTCCAAGTGTGTAATGTGCAGGACTCTAATCATACCATTCACAGATGAAGCCAAAAAGATACATTTAGTGACTGCATGTAATAGCCAGTCCAAACACCATCAGTAATACAATTCTGCTTTGCATAGCTTATCAATTCCATCCATTTAACCATCAGACACACACCATTTAATTTACCATCCATTAACATCTTAAGAACCAATCCAGTTAGCTATATTCATCAAGTCAGGAAACCTTAACATTACACATCACAAACCATCCATAACCCATTTGTAGACTCCATTTCACATCACATGAATTCATTGTAGCACCATGTTAGACATTGCATTGAACACGATGGTCTTCTGTAGTGAGCTGTACTACTTCCATGCAATGTGATTCCATCGTACAGGTAGCCAAATGTAATTACCTTGCAGAAAGAGTATGACCACTACTTTTCCACACAGCCAGGGGGTGCAAAGACAAAATCCTCAACTCTTTACACTCTGATATGTGCATAAAACACAATTAGTCTGTGAACATCCACAGTATGGATAACAGAGGTTCCTGAATAGGTCTATCACCATTGCCATGGACGGTTTTGTCTTGAGCAAAAACATATCGACTAGATGGGAGACCCTACAGTCCCAGGTTAGTGCCCATGAAATGTCATGGCAACAAATCCAGAGTGAGAGACAAGACTCTGAATAGACCATCGACTATATCCAAAACAGGGGGTATAGCCAGAGGCCTATGTTGTAAGCTCAAATGATGGAAGCCTGTTCTGAGGACAGGGATTATTCCTCCACTCTAGGCCTTTTATCTGTGGGGGTGGGTGAGTACCCCTGATAAGAGTAATCAAGTCCTCAGCCATTTTAAGCATCTGCTTCTTCGTTGTGGTTCCAGGTGAGGGGCCCTTACAAAACGGTTTCCTGGGGTGTTTGGAAGCCTTGGCCTTGGTAAAGGCCTTTATAGAGAAGGTAGAGGGAGGTCTGAAGACGCCATGAGAAGAGGCAGATTTCTTGACTGTCTCAGCATCAGCAGCAAAGGAGGCTTCGGTATAGCCAGGTAAGATTTTGGCCGACACACCAGCCTCGGGTACCAAAGGTACTGCTAAAGAGGTGTCATCTGTAGGCAGAGGCTGTGTCATAGTCTCGCTGCAAACTGGGACACTAGAGGTCGGCTTAAGCGTGGTGTTGGTAGAGGCCACGGACCGCATGTGTCTGGCCTTTTCCTTGTGTTTTTTGTGTAAATGCGTAGTCGGAATATCAGACGACATTGTAAAATTCAAATCTTCTCCAAAAGATTTTCAGCGAACTCGCCCCGACGCTTTATAGTGCGCATATTGAAAGCACAAAAGCGACAGGCCGAGACGTAGTGGTCTGGGCCTAAGCAAGGTATGCAAAGGGAATGTAAATCCCTGAGGTATTTGCTTCCCACAAGAAATACAATTAACTTTTACTGCTTTTAGTGACATTGGTCTGAGCCAAGAAAATTATCCCCAATGGGGTACTTAGCTTTTTAGATGACTTTGTAATGCTGATATTTAGTTCTCATGAGCTGGCCGACTGGCACTTGCAAACTGCTTCTGCCTCGGGCACAGCACGGCAAGAAATACTGAAGAAAATTGCCTCGGCTATTTCCTTTATACCCATGCCGCACTAACGTCAGGGAAGAAGTGAAGACAAATGACGCCGGACCAGGACTTTGGAATACTGCCGACTGAGGGGGGTCGCCTGATGGCAGGACAACCCATTTGTGATGACTGCAGCTGTATGCACAATGAACATTGTCCAATGCCACCCACAGGAGCCAGTGCACAATCACAGGATGGGGAGTGTGTGAAGTAATACTGCAACATGGAAGGCATGGACATCTTTCGGGTAACAATTCACACAACTTTGATGTCCTCCAGTTCCACTGTTGTACTATTCCATGTGGTTGCCTTCCGCAGCTCACCATGAACTCTATTCTTTGCTAGATGTTTCCCTAGGAAAAGGTGGATGACAGCCTGTTCCAATCTAGCTCTGCCCATTGTGATTGTCCTGGTTGCATTTTTACACAACGTCTCATCTATGGAACAACTAGCTACTTCAATGATAGCATTGCTGGTGGTGCCACGTTCCTTAAGTCCCCTGAAGAGGCCATGGATCTTCTGTAGTGAGCTGTACTACTTCCATGCAATGTGTTTCCATGGTACAGGTAGCCAAATGACATTACCTTGCAGAAAAGAGGCTGAAATGTGGAGTATGACCACTACTTTTCCACACAGCCAGGGGGTGCAAAGACAAAATCAACTATTTTACACACTCAGATATGTGCACAAAACCCAATTAGTCTGTGAACATCCACAGTATGCATAACAGGTTCCTGAATAGGTCTATCACCATTGCCATGAAGGACGCTTTGGTCTTGAGCAAAAACATTACATCGACTTGACGGGAGACCCTCCCATCCAAGGTTACTGCCCGTCAAATGTCATTGCTTCATGTACATACATTTAGGTGAGTCTTCGACATGTCTCACAGGGGGTTCTGTTAAGTACTTTTTCCTTCTAGTTAAACCCATGTAGGTGTCCATTTCATATGTTTTCTTAAACGTAGAACCCCCTTCCTGAAGGTTCTGAAGGTAGTCTGTATAACGGTCCATTCAGGTTGTGAAATGCAGACATATCTAAAAAAAGTCCGTTTATAGCTCATTATGCACCCCTCTGTATTCATTACTACACAATACCGGATTAGGTGGATGTTACTTTTCTGTGTCTCGAAAAACTTCGAAACTTCATGGAAAATATTTTCCTCTTTGATAGGCAAGATTGCCTTGTTCATCTGTGATCACTACAGTGTTTAGTTGGTCCACTGAGTGTGGTAACTTGGTGTGATTGACCATAGAGGGAACCAGGGCTCTCTTGACCAGTATTGAGTCAACCTAAAGATGTACACTTTTTCCAGCTTAAGTTTCAGCTGCACATTTGGAAAGACTCTGAAAGGTGGTACAGCATGCAGACAATTCCCCTGCCAAGAGGTGGAGATGGCATCGTTTATCACTGCCTTGTCATTTTGCAATGCCAGCCTAATTGCCTGTTGGAAAAGGCAAACAGGTTCATTTGAGGTACGCCCCACATGTGGTCCAGTTCCAGTAAGATCTCTGAAGCTGTACAGAATGCCCGGGTGCATCCCAATGGGTGTCACTTAACTGGTCAATCAGGGCTAATCTTGCATATTCTAGCAGTCGTTAGAACCACAAAACAGTTAAAATTAATTTAACTGCAGTGAGCTATTAATGGTATAGGTGTAGTCTCACCTAGTACCATCAATAGCTGGGGTTAATACTTGGTTAGTTGAAAAAAATTCCCACCATTTACTTACCCAGTCCACATTAGTAAATGCGCTGTTTCAACCTGGAGGTTTACTACAGTCACCGAATCATGAAATATGTCTAGCAATCACCATACTCTTCTTAGGACGTTCACACTTAGCAATATTCTTTGGTATGTCAGGTATAGACATGGGTTGCGTTTCCAAGATCCCTCGTTTAGCTTTTATAACTTCCAACATCAGGTCATATATGTAGTCAAACTTTCTTTTCTCAAATATTGGTTTGGCTACCCACTCCTGTTTTGCTTTTGGGTACACCACGCGATACCTTAGCTCTCCCTTTGCTGCTGACTTCTTTGTAGGGAATCTCACCACTGCTTGCTGACTATGAACATTCTCATTATGATCCAGGATGGCAAGTATGATTCTTGCTTTCATTCCTGCAAAACTAAAGTGCTCAAACTTGGGGCAATATTTGCATAGTAATACATGGAACACCTCCAGATCGCCAGTATGGCAGAATTTGGTGATGTGCTTCAAATCTTTAATGAGAAATTTGTTAGCAACAATTCTCTTCAATGCACTGTGACAGGCATCATCTTCTTCCAGCCACTTTGTCTCGTCTCCATCGATGAGTGGCATTTCATGTCCACAACAGGAAACCTTGTTGCCACCATCCCAACTGTGTTGGTCGGTTACATGGTAGAGCAACGACAACCATTTCTCCTCTAGTACTACTGCATCCCCTTCACACGTTTCAGCACACCACCACAGGTGATTTGAAATACTGTGGCACCACTGCAGTAAGTCTTGCTTGCCTCTCCTTTTCCCAGTTTCAGTGATTTTCTTAGTCAAATTTTTGGTCATATGCCACACATCAAACTGATGATCCACCTTTGGAAATTCTGTGTGCATCAATAACCTTATTCCAGGATGTCTGTCTGTTGCCACAAGGCTGACATTAACATTTTTATCCATCAAGTTTTTCATGCACTTCTTAAAAGCTTTCTTCTCCAGTGCCACTAAGGATACACCTCGGCTGACCTGCTCCAGGCAGAAATCTACAATGAATCCAGAATCCAGGTCCATCCTGCTGTAGCAGCAGTACTTTGCAGAATAGCCTGGACTATCACACTGCCCATCTCCAGCTAACCTTACTTCCTCACCCATTGCATCTTCTTGCAGATGAGACTGATGCTGTGCCCAAGTATGCTGCAAAACAGGGAATAAATACTCCCGTTGAATCGAATAGAATGTGGTTTCACTTATAAATTCAAGTCCTAGATAAGCACTGAATCGCGCTATATGTGCATATGTACTTCCACTGAAAAGTACAGACGATGCCAGTAGAAGATTGCCAGCTGGCATTTGGCAGATTAATGGCTGACTTTCCCAATGGAGAACTTCATGTCCACTAATGCATGAAACATTCACCGAGACATAGGATCCCAACTTCACTTTCCTCAGTTCCACAGCAGAGGTGTGGCATTGTGGACAGGTCAGTTTCAGCAACAGGCAATCCAGGCAGGACTCAAACACAATGAACTTTGATTCTCCTACCATTTGCTCATCTTCATCCTGTTCCAGCACTGTGTCTTCGATCTCTGACGTAGACAAGTTGTCAGAAGTGTACAACCAGTCTGGATCCTTTTCCACATCATCTGTCCACTGAGAAAGTGAGGAGCTGCTATGCATGCTCGTGTTATGGACGTCCTTTTGTAGCTTGACCGGAGTACTGCAATGTGTCATCTTCGCAGCAATGTATGCACTATAGCTACATGTGGCCTCTTCAGTGCAACTTTTGTCCTTTTCATTGGGACATCTAATCTCAATCAGGTGCTGATTGGCATTATTGAGACTGTGTTGTGGTCCGTCCGCACTCAATTCTGTTTGTACATCCTTTGATTTTTTAAAATATGTGTAGTCTAACAGTGGTGAGACTCCTACTTCTGGAACCTGTACAGCTGCATCAATCATAGTGCGTGGTACTGTTTCAAGGTCCTTTAGCTTCACTTGAATTCCTATGCTGCTACCTTTCTTTTGGGGAAACTTTGTCTGGCATGCGACTGTACTCTGACTGCAAATCCCAGTCTCCATTGCGTATATTTCCATGTTTTTGACTACCTCTTCATACAAATCAGTTGCTTGAACCTACAATCACATAAGTGTTAATCAGTCAATGCTTGACTAATGACAAAGTTAACTACAGACACTCTACGATAACAGGATAAGCATTTTGATTGCTGACATCCTGACTCAATATAGTCAAGGGAGTCCCAATGAACTACATAAAAGTTTTGTAATTTACACTATTACTCAGACAACCATAGACTGAATGCTTATCCAGAATCGCATATTACTGTAGGTTTTCATCTAAACTTAGTTCCACACATTCTTGATGCACTTGACAGTCTTCCATTCGGTCTTCCACAGTGTGTCTTGACGCATCATTATCTGCATCCCTTTGATTCTGTAGCTGCACATGCTTCCTCTGCAAGAGATACAAAAAGTAAGGCACATTAAAATTACATTCACCTGAGTAGTGACTAATTATATGTGCGCTGAAGAGGTAATACAATTAGACTCACCTTGCGTTGCACAGACCGTTGCTCTGTCACAAGGTCTTGCAATGTAGGCTGCATTTTACTCAGAAGGTCTTCAATAAGCTGCATGTAAAAAGTACATCCAATTAACTGTTGCAATTTGAAACACATGCAGTGCCAGTATCTCACTACGCAAACGTCAGTTGACTCATTAAACCTTTCATTGCTCCACTGATACTCACCTTCTGCTGCTGTTTCTGCTGCAACCGATGTACCGAAGATGTCCGTGTCTTGCTGTTCGAAAGTGAGAAAGTTGATGGTACTGCCGCTTTTATTAATCTCCGTATTGGTCGCTTGGGTCTCATCTCATCGGGAAGTAGCTGTTGCTGGTAGTCAAGGTGAAACTGGCTCTGCTCAAAGTGTTGAGAGCAGAGGAAATGTCGTGGCTTTGCACTACCCAAAACTTCCTTAACAAACTTCGGTATGCTACCAACATCTCTACCACAGTTAATCTGTCAGACACACTGACAGACATGCAGTCTGTCTGTCTACACAGGTTGATATCCCGTGGAAACCGATGGAATGATACCCCCTGTGGCAGATTGTCTTGGCGCATACTACAGTTGATTGCAAAGCAGGAAGGCATTTTGATGATCACCTAATAAAAATAGAAATTACTATATCAAATCATACAGTACACACAATTAATTCATGGTAAACTAGTTACACTCCTTGATATTCATACAACCTGTAAGACTTCAACGGTTAGAATCGATGTGCAATGAGATATCCAACTTTAATTATGGCTGCTTTTGTGTGACAGTCATGCAATACATTTGTCAGTGTCACTTGCATCCGCCTTCTCTCTGCAATCAAAGTGTATCCTCGCTTACAGCCTTTACACGACACATGGAAGTCTGCAATTACTCCGATTCAAACTGGGGCACTGTAAACATCTACTTTTCTACATGAGCAATGTGAAAGCATTTTTCATTCAGGTGAATTTCTCCCCTTACCACAAAAACACTTTGTGCTACAAATTAATGAAATGACGCAGGATGGCATATAGCGATCATATGCTAACTCTGCAAAGGCCTAATAACTTATGGATTCATTAGTCTTGCATAGGCAGTGTGACCGGACCTGTACATAATCAAAAGCCACTTAAAGGATGACATACACTTTTGTCTGCATGGTGTGAAGGACGTCAACAGTTGCACTGGTGGACATTCGCCAATGATTTAAAGTGGCTGAAATATTGCTATAAAAAAGACAATCACCATCATGATATATAACAGTGAAAACGGCTGTAAGTACGTACTCTGCTCTCAGAGCAGCATCAATTTAAGGTGATGGTAGACAGATGTACACATGACACATTAAGTATCCAAGTCAGTGATACTAACTTTATTAGTGTACAAACTTCATAAGGTAGTGTATATAGTATTTGAAAAGTAAAACCATTTTTCAACTGTGACCTGGAATGCACAGCTAACAATAGACATATCAGTGTTCAGAAAAAATCCAAAGTCCCTCAAAGGGTCTAAATCCTGTGTACGAATCATCATCTGCACATGGAAACTGTTCTCGAATTCGTGACACTACACAAGCGGGAAGCACCATTCGATTACCAAATCCCAGCCTTCGATTGTTATGCACCCACAACACATATGCACGGTATGCCACAACCCGGTACAACCTGAAATATAGAGCAATCCTGTGGTCAGACACACTGACAGACATACAGAGAGACAGACAGAGAGACACACTGACAGACATACAGAGAGACAGACAGAGAGACACACTGACAGACATACAGAGAGACAGAGAGACACACTGACAGACATACAGAGAGACAGAGACAGAGAGACACACTGACAGACATGCAGAGAGACAGAGACAGAGAGACACACTGACAGACATACAGAGAGACAGAGAGCACACTGACAGACATACAGAGAGACAGAGAGCACACTGACAGACATACAGAGAGACAGAGAGACACACTGACAGACATACAGAGAGACAGAGACAGAGAGACACACTGACAGACATACAGAGAGACAGAGAGACACACTGACAGACATACAGAGAGACAGAGACAGAGAGACACACTGACAGACAGACAGAGAGACAGAGACAGACAGAGAGACAGACACTGACAGAGAGACAGACACTGACAGAGAGACAGAGACCGACACTGACAGAGAGACAGACACAGACACACTGACAGACAGACAGACACAGTGACAGACACAGACACACTGACAGACACAGACACACTGACAGACACACTGACAGACACATAACATACTTGTTTGTCCACTGCGGTGGTTGATAACACCCTCTACGCCGACACAGAAGCCTGAATATAGTTTTTAAAACGTGGGTATAAAGGCATGCAGAGTCAAACTGTGGGTGCACAGTTATGCATGCAGTGTGACCTGAAGTTGAAGTTATTTCTGCCCATTTTTCAATTGCTCGTGGAGAAGGCACACAACATAGGCATTCGAGTGACGTGGTATCATTGTGCATTTGCCACATAGGCACCATGTCATACTTGACAGACTGCTGTAATCAGGGTCCGACGAAGGCGGTTGATTCTCACCACTGTTGCACAAACGGCGCTGCTTCCTTGGCTCGCCAGGTCGATACCTTGGTTCAAATTGATATCCCTGTCTTGCACTATTTTGACTGTGCCCTGCCATGAATACTGTTACAATGTGGGAGAGAAGTGCCAAAGGAAATGCATGAGAATTCTCCAGTGCAAAAGAAATACATGTGTTCAGTGTTCCCAATATTGCATGCATGTACACATCCATATATATTTCAGCCTGGAGGAAAAATCAATCACCCTCACTGAAGACACCATTGACAGTGTTTCAGTTTGGATAATGGGCAAAGTAAGCTACATCTATCAGAAGGCATGTAATCACAGTACAAAAGAGGGAAATTAAGTGAGACACACACACACACACACACACACACACACACACACACACACACACACACACACACACACACACACACACACAGACACACACACACACACACACACACACACACACACACACTCACACACACACACACACACACACACACACACACACACACACACACACACACACACACACACACACACACACACACACACACACACACACACACACACACACACACACACACACACACACACACACACACACACACACAGACTCCACACACACACACACACAGACTCCACACACACACACACACACACACACACACACACACACACACACACACACACACACACACACACACACACACACACACACACACACACACACACACACACACACACACACACACACACACACACACACACACACACACACACACACACACAACCTCTGCTCTAGACCAGAAGTGTATCCCTCACTGGTAAGATCAGACCTCTCTCGTTTGGTATATATTTCTCGTAGGTACAGGCCAACAAGGAAAGACTGGCTGACCAAGTTCACAGATGACTGCAAACTAGGTGCAATAATTGACTCTCCAGCAGACAAGCATCCTCCAAAAGGGGCCTCATAACAGACAACTGGTGCCACAGCCATGGCCTCAAGCTAAATGCCAAAAAGTGTATAGTCATCCCCTTTTGAAAAAAAAAAAGTGACCACAAATTAGTCATCCCTCATCAGGCTCATAATTGAGTACTATGCCACTTTTGCGATGTACCTTACCAGACACCTGCAGCAACTGGAAAGACCCCAAAAGCACCTCAACAAGAGGATCAAAGAGCTCAAACAGATGCCATATGCTGCCTGGTTAAAGAAACGGCAGCTGTAGTCAGTGGCATCCTGCCTGTTCAGAGGTGATCTGTGCGCGTCCAACCTGGAATTAGTGGACATGCTGCACCTCAGAAAATCCAAATCCCATCGAGCTACGCGCTCGAGACTTGAACCTCAGCATTGAAATAGGACATGCTGGAGGGACAGATTCATAACCCAGAGGCTCCCTTCACTCTGGAATAACATCCCAGTCCAGGTAAGGCCGAGTCCCTCACTGACTCTCTTCAAGAGGAATGTTGATGAGTGGATGTGGGATCCTAGGTTTAGCCTGGGTATCACTTCTGTGTCACTGTTAGACAGAGGCACACTATACTAACCTCGAAAAAGGCCATAGCAAAATTAATTTAAAATAGGTGGTGAAAGCCAAACAACTTCTCCCTAGGATTATAAATTACCTAGGGCAGATAGCCTAGTATGAACCTATGCACCTAAATGCAGTTATTCAACAATTGATTTTGATACATTTACTGTGCAAAATTTCTAATCACTATAATATACAATTGCGAATGGCAGTTTACACTGCTATAAAAGTATGTCAATGGTATTCCCATTTTAAACTTAATCATCTTATAAAATATAAACAGATGGCAGAACATAAAGCTGATGCTCGGACAAGATAAGAGCTGCTGCTGCATGAGTGCACCATACACATTGTACTACAGGTCCACTACCTTGGCCTAGCCAATAACCGATTTGGCCTGTGACATGTTGAAACACCTTAGGTTGCAACATTGTGATGGCAAGCTTCATCACTGCTATCAGTTAAGGATTTGGCAAATATCATTTTATGGAGTGAAGAACACATTTCTGCAAAAGTCACATTTACAGGCTTCTTCATACGACAAAATAAAGTTATTTATTTTTTCAGTTTCTGACTTATACAATTTAGTTTACATCAACAATTACACAGCTATAAATGTTATAACAGCCTGGCTTGAAGCCAATAACACTATACAACCTGGACAAAAATGCTACTTGTCTAACAGTATCATAAATATAAATCAAGGTTTAACAATTAACTCTTCTACAAGAAAAATGAGTGACGAAGCACGTTGTTGTCTAAGGCATGTTAGTACAAGTTTCTAAAATGCATTCAGTATATACTACATGTTTGAGCATAATCTCTATAAAGCAAGCTCAAAACCTGGAAAAACTATGCCAACGTATTACTAATATAGCCACCAGTGTCTTTTAGGAAATTACACTGAATGATTTTAAACTGATATGCTTGTCATTTTTCTATTCTTCTAGCCAACATAAAACCCTTAAGCCAAAACCTTTATACCACACAACTCAAAGTCTGCTTATGGCATTGGGACACTGCATTCATGCTTACTTTTTCTGATAGCACAATGAACTGTAATTCAAAAAAAATGCTGGACTAGTCGGACCTTGACTCTCAGTGTGTGGAAATCAGGAAACAATGACTACAACTCTATTTGCTAGCCAAGCATCCTAAAAACTACTACTAAATGCAAATAAAACAATTCATCATCAAAACATTAATTATGCAGGACAGGGGCATGTACACGACTCGTGAACGGTCACACATGCACTTACATTACATTTGGCCAGCATTACACAGAGAACTAAACTGACGCATGGACGCTTGCAGAGAAACGCATGCCGATTTTACATTTACCAAATGCCAGCATTACAGAGAAATAAAACGAGTAATTATAAAAAAATCATTCAAAAATACAGCCCCCATAATATAATATTGCATCAATAAATACGAAAGAGCTACAGTAATCAAGTAACAGCAGCAAACAGGGTAGCACGTGGCACATGCGCACACAAAAGGTATACAATCTATCAATGTGCAGTCAAACACTTGTGAGCACAATATAAGGTCTAGTAGTACAGAAGCTCCATGTATAATTAACATCTGACTTCATTATGAAGACTTACCTTACTAATGAAGAAAAAATTCAGTCAAGCTGCAGGCAATGCAAACAGTGTTGAGGTCTTGAATCACATCGACAGGATACACTCACTAAGAAAAAGAGTTCCACACGTTAGTCGGTCCGTTTTACTGTGGGTAAGAGTGTGATGGTCAAGGCACCTCATACATCACAAGATGGGTGCCTCATCTATACAGCATTCACATCAGGCTGTGGTTACATCAGTTTGGGGGGGGGGGGTCTACTGAAGAGTACAGCAAGAGCTATGGCAGATATGACGGCATCATTTCCGAGCCAGCTCGACTATTTCTAGCTTATGGTTTAAAACGGAAACTCAAACAGTACGTAAACATAAATAGGCTAAGAGGTAAAACAGTTGAGTGGATTATTTTGTAAAGCTGCATTTTTTACTTTCTAATCAGGTATCAAATAACTGTGATTAGACGCACACCAGCTTGAGCAATCTAGTTTAATATCCCGTTCTCCTTAAATGCAGTAAATCTAGACAAGGCAAATTATATCTGGGGGGACATGTAAACAGTACTAAAAGTTGATCTGTTATAAACTGAGACAGGTGATCAAACAGGTCTTGCTTTGGCATGCATTTTTCACATGGTTATGAAGGCTGAACTGTCTCAGCTACTAACTTTATCTTTGAAAATTATGACAGAAAACCTCAAATTTTGAGAAAACAAACCCAAAAACAAGAAGCATTAATTGGAGTCTCACACAGCCACACTGACAGACTTGCCCCCTTTGCTTGCAGTCACACTCTTGCCCCCTTTGCTTGCAGTCACACTCTTGCCCCCTTTGCTTGCCTGCAGTCACACTCTTGCCCCACCACTTTGCTTGCCTGCAGTCACACTCTTGCCCGCCCCTATTGCTTGCCTGCAGTCACACATGTTGCCCCTCTTGCTTGCCTGCAGTTACACAAGTTGCCCCTCTTGCTTGCCTGCAGTCACACAGTTTGCCCCATTGATTGCCTGCAGTCACACTTTGCCCCCCTTGCTTGCCTGCAGTCACACTTTGCCCCCCTTGCTTGCCTGCAGTCACAAATTTGCCCCCTTGCTTGCCTGCAGTCACACTTTGCCCCCCTTGCTTGCCTGAAGTCACACACAGACTAGCCCCCTTGCTTGCAGTCACACACACTAGCCCCTTGCTTACAGTCACACACACCCAAGCCCGAACTGAGCATGCCTGTTTAGTCTATGCTTTTTTTTTTTTTGCTGTTTTCTGGTTTCATTCCGATTTAAGCACTAGTACAACAGGTAATAAGCAATCTCAAGACCACTGAAAGGGCTAGAAAATTCAGTGATGAGACAATTCATTTTTATTGCAATCGATTCTGAATTTGAAAATCATAAATACATAGTTATTTGTCAATATGTGGACACAATACACAACTTGAAAGTAAATATAAATGAAACCAGAATAGAAAAAAAAATACAGACTAAAGAAACATGGTCAGTTCACTTTAAACCCCATAGTCAAGAGTAAAAAGATGGATAACTCATGGGGACTGGCTTTTTTTTTTGATAAGGTTATATCAAAGATTCTTTGAAAAAAGACTGCAGCTGATTGAATAAATTCCAGCAAAAAAAAAAAAAAAGACCAGTACTAGGCACTGAAAACAGACCAGTACTAGGCACTGCCTGCTTCAGATATAGATGTTGCTTGAAGTATTTCAGTTTAACAGAAAACATTGAAATCATAAGCTTTGGAAGGCTCAGCTTGGATTTACAAAGGAAGGTAAACAGAAAATGTGCTGTTATTGGCAAAACTAATAGTAACTGTAAACTCAGTCCTTAAATACCTCAGAGTCAGCCAGTTCAGGCATTGTTAAGGCATCATGCCTGGATACAGCTCTGACTTCACAGAACCTTTCAATGTGTCCTTCATCAGTGCTTCTTTTGATGGATTGTCATTGTTTGGCCTCACTGTTAAAGAAATGCACTCCCTCAGTGAGAAGGATGGAAAGACCTTGTCTGTCACCGGAATCCATTTTTCTACCCCACAAAAAAACAACCATTCTCGAACCAGTGTTGTTGTTGCGTCTTTCGGCTTTCCCTAGTTAGGGGTCGCCACAGCAGAACTCCGGTCCGCTAATGATTGGCAGTTGATTTTTACGTGCTGAGTTGCCGGCCCTAATGCACAACCTTCAACGAAGGTACACCCATTCACGCATGTCTCCACAGAAGACGCTCTAGCTGAGAATCGAATGGGACAATGTCTTGCTGTGAGGCGACAATGCTATCACAGCACCACCACCGCGGACCAGTGTGTTGGTAAGAAATTGTGGTTCAAAAGTATCATGGGCCTTTTCAGGAATCACAGGGGGGGTTTTCCCCATAGAAGCACAGGGGGAAATAACTATAACTGTAGATGCTGCCCTCACGGCAGAGGGGATCCACAAAATCAAGGTTCACAAGATTCCTTCTCTGATAGGTCCTTTCAACGCTCGCTCCCGAGAGGTTTTCAGACTGTCCCTCTCTAGAGGCAAGCAGGGGCAGGGCGCTTATGCTTTCACCCACACGCTTGGTTAGCCATCACAAATGATTGTTGGGTGCAAAGAATCCTATCCAGGGGATATTCCATTCCATTATTCCAGAATCCAAAACCAAAGCAAAACGCTCCCAAATGTTCCATCCAATCTTTCTGCTGGTGTTATGTATATGAGCTTTAACTGTGTATGTTCAAAAAAAAAAAAGACCAGTACTAGGCACTGAAAACAGACCAGTACTAGGCACTGCCTGCTTCAGATAGAGATGTTGCTTGAAGTATTTCAGTTTAACAGAAAACATTGAAATCATAAGCTTTGGAAGGCTCAGCTTGGATTTACAAAGGAAGGTAAACAGAAAATGTGCTGTTATTGGCAAAACTAAAAGTAACTGTAAACTCAGTCCTTAAATACCTCAGAGTCAGCCAGTTCAGGCATTGTTAAGGCATCATGCCTGGATACAGCTCTGACTTCACAGAACCTTTCAATGTATCCTTCATCAGTGCTTCTTTTGATGGATTGTCATTGTTTGGCCTCACTGTTAAAGAAATGCACTCCCTCAGTGAGAAGGATGGAAAGACCTTGTCTGTCACCGGAATCCATTTTTCTACCCCACAAAAAAACAACCATTCTCGAACCAGTGTTGTTGCGTCTTTCGGCTTTCCCTAGTTAGGGGTCGCCACAGCAGAACTCCGGTCCGCTAATGATTGGCAGTTGATTTTTACATGCTGAGTTGCCGGCCCTAACGCACAACCTTCAACGAAGGTACACCCATTCACGCATGTCTCCACAGAAGACGCTCTAGCTGAGAATCGAACGGGACAACGTCTTGCTGTGAGGCGACAACGCTATCACAGCACCACCACCACAGACCAGTGTGTTGGTAAGAAATTGTGGTTCAAAAGTATCATGGGCCTTATCAGGAATCACAGGGGGGGTTTCCCCATAGAAGCACAGGGGGAAATAACTATAACTGTAGATGCTGCCCTCACGGCAGAGTATTCCACAAAATCAAGGTTCACAAGATTCCTTCTCTGATAGGTCCTTTCAACGCTCGCTCCCGAGAGGTTTTCAGACTGTCCCTCTCTAGAGGCAAGCAGGGGCAGGGCGCTTATGCTTTCACCCACATGCTTGGTTAGCCATCACAAATGATTGTTGGGTGCAAAGAATCCTATCCAGGGGATATTCCATTCCATTATTCCAGAATCCAAAACCAAAGCAAAACTCTCCCAAATGTTCCATCCAATCTTTCTGCTGGTGTTATGTATATGAGCTTTAACTGTGTATGTTCAAATCAGGTAATCATAAACCACCTTGTTCTAGTGGGTGGATCAGTTTGCCCCTTTTCCTTCCCAGATAAAGTCCTTCCAGATAAAGTCCTTCCACTCTTTCCCTCCCAGATAAAGTCCTTGCACTCTTTATTGTCCACAACTTTTTCTCTTGTTAAAATATGCCTGACCTGTATATAAAACTAAAGTCACAAAGATATTGTCATTGCTTGTATCCTACTATCCATAAGCTACAGCTTCCCATTTCTCAGTTTTTGTACCATTTTTCTCGTCTCTTCTCGCATATCCTTATCTGCCATAACAGAAACCTTTTTAATCCATACTCCTAAACTCTTCATCGTACCATGCGCCCATAAATATGGATATTACTGAACTAAGTCATGAAAAAATACATAATTTAGTGTTACGACCTTTAGTTTCATGTTCATTAAATTTTATATCCAGAAAAAGACATGAAACTATTTCAAAATGTTCCACAACACCAATCGGTCCCTTTCTGGATTTATCAAATATAGGGCAATATCTACAAATAAAGGCAACTTTTCTTGATTACCACACCAGTTATATCCCTGAATTTCTGAGTCTCTTATTTTCTTTGCCAATGTCACTAAATATAAAGCAATTAACAGGAAAGAGAGCACCCCTGCCTAGTTCCCCTGTTCAAAAACACCAGGTTGAAGGGAAATCCTCCACTTTAATGCTGGCCTGTGATCCTTCATATATCATCCTAATTAACCTTATTAAATCTAGCACAGAATCCAAAAGCTTCCTTAACCCTACTCATAAAAACCCAGCTTACTCTGAATGCTTTACATCAGGAACAATCAGCTGCAGTATTTTCTAACATTCTGCTTCCCTCCAAAACATCACTGTTCAATTAATGTTTTCAAGTGTCTGCCTTCCCTCCATAAAACCATACTGATCCACACATAGATATCTACACACACAGTTTGGCAACATATTTGCCATTCTTTTAGCTAGTATAGCAAACACTTCATAAATCATGATTTAAAATTAAATGGGAGGTACAAAAGGCAGTGTCTGATGTTTTTTTTTTTTTTTACCTTGCACAAGTAATACAACCACCACAGCTTTCTTCCAATATGCTTGTGTTGTCCTTCCATTTAGAGTACAATTAAAACGAAAATCTTTCCGATCTTATCACTTTCATCTCTCTTAACTTCCGAACTTCCACAGGAATACCATCTGTTCCTGGAGGCTTTCCTGCATAAGTTACACATTGCCATTTTTAGCTCATCCCCTTAGTTTAGCCTCATCTTCCTCTAATCTTGGCATAATTAAGTCTTCTATAGATAATTCATACGTGCCCTTTCTTGGTTTCTACACTCCTCTGTTTCATACAAATTTTCATAAAATTTCTGAAAAATCTCTAATATCACTATAGGATCTCAGAGATTTTATCTTGTAATAGGCTCCCTAAATTTGGTGACAATTCTGTCTACTTTCTGCTGCCCAAGTTGCTGTGATGCAGTTTTTGTGCCCTGAAGTTATCAAAAATAGTTGCTCAACAGCAATCTTTCAAAAAAAAATAGTTGCTTAACAGCACTCTAAATTCATGCATATTATCGAAATATTCCCTTATTTTATTTTCTCTAACATTCAGCAGTTGTTTCTATACTTCTAAGAGAGTCCCCTTATTCTCCAATACTTCAACCACTGTCACCTCTAAATAATTCCTATTACTTCTCAACCATCCCTCTCTTATTTCTACCCTACTTTTAAAACTCCATTTTCATTTTTGTCCCACTCAACAGCTATTCCTGCTGAAGAAACTTCTGCCCTCCCTAATAAATCTCAACTAATTTGCATTACACAACCTTTAAATTGCTCCATTTTAATAGGTGGGAAATGCCTCATTTTAACTTCATTACCCTGCATTTAGATTGAATGTGTGCTGAAGCTTTCAATTAAATGCACATGATAATGTGAAATCTAGTCAAGTTACTTTACCTCAGGGAACAATAAATTGGGTCAAGAGTTCCTGCCAATGAAGTCACATCTTCCATACCAAATATTTTAAATTTCTTTGAAAATCTACCCTCTCATACTTTCCCATCTAGGTCCTCCTGGAACATACTTGCTGTTGCAAATCAAGGTCCAGTCCCCACCTACAAGTAAAACTCCCTACTGAAAGCAGAATTCTCCCCAAATTTTCTTAAGCTCCATAACAGCAGTTTTTGCTAGACAATAAATACATGTTAGCATAATCATCTTCCTTGTCAATAGCCTCTCAATACCATAAAACTCTACCATTATACCATGACCCCCCCCATTATTATTCCAAAACGTGCATGCTGATTGGCCAGCGTGCACGTCGTAAATCGACTTATACTAATGGAAAAAGGTCCGATCGCCCAGACCTTTTCCATTAGTAGCTAGCGACACAGGTTTTAAAAAAAGCAACGGAGATCTCCGTTGCTTTTTTTAAAGCTGTCACACTATGTTAAACTCCTTTAACATAGTGACACAGTGTGTAAAAAGCAACGGAGATCTTGCTTTCTCCGTTGCTTTTTTTTAAACCTGTCTCGCTATGTTAAATGGGTTTAACATGGCGAGACAGCTTTAAAATAAGCAACGGAGATCTCCATTGCTTATTTTAAAGCTGTCTCGCTATGTTAAACCCATTTAACATAGCGAAACAATAAAAAGCAATGGAGATCTTGCTTTCTCCGTTGCTTTTGCCCACAGCTCTGATGTACTGCGTAGGCATACGCATGCGCAGTACATCAGAACTGCTGCGGAATACCAGACAGCTGCGGAAGGGCAGCAAGGAGGCATTATACAATGCCATTATTTAAGAAAAGTAATAATTTTTTTTCTTAAATAATGTCATTGTATAATAGCAATAACCCACATCTGGGTGTGGGTAATGCTGGATTTACCCACGGTTGGCTTTGTTTGGTCCCTTGGGCTTCGCCCTCTGGACCACAAACCACGCCAACCGTGGGTAAATCCAGCATTACCCACACCCAGGCATGGGTTATTGCTATAGTACTCTCTTTTCCCCCTCTGCTACTACTGTAGCCCCTTTCCCCCTCCACTACTACTGTAGCCCCTCTAGCAATTATATTACTCCACGTTTCCTTTGTCCCTGATATTCTGCAGAAAATGCATCCTGAAACCCTTTTTCTGTCAAATTCACACGCTAATGTCTTTCCAAATGGGTCTCCTACAGCATTGCTATTTGCACTCAGCATTTCTTAATATAATGTAATACTCTTTCCTTTTTGTTTACATCTGTAATGCCATTTCTATCCCAAGACACTATGGACAGAGTAGCCATTCTTATAAAAAGTTACTGTTCCCACTGACTATACCCAACAGGTTATTTGATTGTGTATTTCAGACTTTTATCATACATGCACACTGTTTTCTTAGGCTGACATTTTGTACAGTTGTTTCTTCTCATTTCCATTTGAATCTTTGTCACATTTCAAGACAGTTTTAATGAAACCCCTTAAACAAAAATACATTTTCAGAACTGCTCCATCCCTTTTTAACTTAGAAAAAACAGACACACACACACACACACACACACACACACACACACACACACACACACACACACACACACACACACAAAACACACACGTGTATATTTGTGTATATTTTAAACAAATGACATTCAACCCTCTAGATGGGGAAACACCCCAAACTGACAGCTGGGATCTCGGAGTTGGTATATTTAAGTGGCAGCTGCACCCACAGGCAGAACAATCTAAAATGACGGTTACTCATGATAAAGTGCATGTTACAGCCAGTGTTCCCACTTTCACAAACTTCTGTTGGAGCCACTTTTGAGATTTTAAGTATTTTTTCTCTGTTTATTTGCTAAGTTTTTCTGCATAGCTGCCTAGCTTGAGCATTTTCTGGCTTGTTAAACTTGATTTCTGTATTAGTAGCTGTATTTAGAGCACAACCAAAAGCTGTTTGCTGAATTTCCTGTTTGCACTTAATTTTAAATCGTTTTTTTCTTAAAACTTGCATATTTTCTGTCCTTGACCTAGCACTCTTGTGTGGGGTCATTTACTGCACTGTTATAACTTGATATTACTTGTGAACCTCTGCTATCTCTGTAAAAAACAAAAACAAAAAAAATCTTGCTTTTTCCCACTTTTCTGAGAGTTAAAAAGTTCAGTTACAGGCTTGCTGTTCCTGAACTGTTTGAAAGTTTCTGTGAGGCCATTTTTGCTTGGGCTGAAGGAGGGTCTCTGTGTTTATCAGTGGCAGTGACTAACATTGAGCAGCTTCCCTGCCCCGGAGAGGTGGTTACTGACTTGAAACTGTAGTTTTATTGGCCACTAGGGGTCATTTCCATAACTCCTTCATTTGTCCTCGGAGGAGTGGTTTAGGGCAGTGACTTGTGGTTTGTTGGCCAATTTGGGTCATTTCCTGTCTTTTCCAGCCCCTGCTATAAAGCACGCTTTAGCGATTTAGCCCGATTTAGCCGATTTAGCGGAGTTGCTACTGTTGCACACTAGGGCAGCGCCCGGTTAAGCAGGTTTAAACTATTCGGGCTACCTAAAGTCCACTCTTCAAATTTTCCCTTAAAACTACCTTCCTCGATCTATACTACTGATCTAATCAGCGTATCCTATAATTAAAAAGATCATCTCTACTTGACTCCAAGTAGACTATTCTCTATCTGTTAAACGTAGCACTTGCTCCTACAGTACTTATTACCTTGATACGGCACTCTTGTCATAGATAGTACCCCAAAAGGCAACCCCCATTTCTCGGTCACCCACGTCCCGGAATCTTTTTAAAGTTTTTGTCTATTCCTTCTAGCATGTCGAGGGATCAGTTGCTAGTGTCCTCTCCTGCTCAGCTGGTGAACCTGGGAATATTGAGGCAATGTTACAATTGCCTCATGTACACAGACAACCCTCTCTTCCTCCCACAAAACACAAATACATGCGAGAGATGCAACTACGGCCAAACTGGAGGCTGAGCTCTCTCAACATAGGACTGGCAAGACCAGTCAGGAGGAGAAGGTTACCACACACACTATAGACCCAGTCTCACATATTACCATTACAACCTCAAATCACACACATAAACACACAAAGACATACTCGGAGGCTCTGATCAACAATCTACCAAAACAGCAGAGGCCACCAAAGCAGACACCCAAACAACCACCACCTCAGAACACAACACCTGCAACACATAGACCTCACAGTCAGAGTGTCAAACAGTCACAGCCCTTAAGGCCAAACACAATGCCAGACACACTAGTCATTGGTGACTCCATAGTCAGACACACTGACGCCCCGCTCACCAGACTGAGTAAGGAGAAGGTCACAGTAAGCTGCCTGTCGGGCGCTAGAATCCGCCACATAACGCAAGCACTCAGGTCTCTCAACAGCAGGTACAAATATGATTCAGTCATTGTCCACGCTGGTGTAAACGACCTGAGACGCACCTCCTTGGACTACATGAAAGAGACATTGAGGAGCTCTCTGATTATGTAGCCCAGACAGGTATGACCCTGACCTTGAGCAGTATCCTACCTTCACCAAGAATGATGCCACAATACAGAGATAAGATGATCAGCTTTAACAATTGGCTTAAACACTGGTGTCATTCAAAGGGGATCCAGTGTCTGTCTGCCTGGGATGACATGCTGGACAAGCCACGCTGCTTCGCAAGGGACGGCTTGCACCTGTCACCCTGGGATTCGGATATTGGCAAAGGCTCTTGCCACCCCATAGTGCCTTTTTAGACAACGCTCAAATTCTAAACCTACCACCCTAGAACACAAAAAGAAAAAAACTAAGGGTAATGCTGCTCAATGCCAGAAGTCTAAATCTCAAAATGCACGCACTCGAGGCCCTTCTCAGTATGGAGAACATCGATGTCTGTGCTGTGACAGAAACCTGGTTCAAGGCTCCTGAGAGCACCCCGGCGCTATCAGGTTTTACCTCATATCATGCGTTCCGGCCCCAAAATCTGGACAATACCAAGAAAGGGGGGGGGGTATCCATATTCATCAAGGACACCCACACCTCAAGACTGGTGGCAACGCACGATGCATCGGAGACCATCCAGGTGCAATTAACCATAGGCAAGACTGCTCTGCAAATTGTAGCATGTTACAGGCCACCCTCACAAACTCAGGAACCTCACATGGCCTTCCTGAAAACACTAGAGGTGATAAATGTATCACCAAACACCATCATACTAGGTGACTTCAATTACCCTAATATAGACTGGGAACACTACTCAAGCCCAAACACCCTAGCCCAAAAGTTCCTGGAATTCATAAACTCAAATGCCATGGAACAACTAGTCACCATCCCCACAAGAGGAGATAACATACTTGATCTCATCATCACGAACATGGGAGCACAATGTTCAACACCGGAGGTGTACCCATCACTGGTGAGATCAGACCACAAACTAATCTCGCTGGAGGTCCTCATCCCACCCCCACCTGAAATAAAAAGACCACAGTAAAGAACTTCTCAAAAGCCGACTTCACACTTCTAAAGACTAGTGTGGTCTCCTTTAAGGCCCCGAGCCGGGAAAACAGTACTCAAGCCGCTGAATCACTTACAAATGCCTTCTACCAGCACCTGCAGGACTGCATGGATAAGGCAATCCCAAGCAAAACAAAGACTCTTTGTACCAAAGGCAAGCGTCCAGTCTGGTGGACCCCAGCCATAAACAAACTCTACAACAAAAGGAGGAAGCTACTACAAGATAGAGCAAAATCCTTAAAAGGTAAGACACCCTTGATCACTATAAGTAAAAACTAAGAGCTCTCATAAAATCATCCAAAGCAAATTTCGAGAGAAAAATAGCTAAAGACTCAAAAGACAATCATAAGGCCTTCTTTAGCTATGTTAGAAACCTGGGAGGAAACTCCCAGATATGCTCAGAGCTAGTTCAAAATGATGTGAAGATTACTGATCCTACAGACATTGCCAACATACTGGCTGACAGGTTCAGTGCAAACTTCTCCCCTCCCCAAAAGGAGAGATATCTATACCAAACGATTGCAGCCCCCAAACATCTCCAGCGCCCAAGTGAGAACTGCTCTCTCCAAAGCAAAAACACAGCATCCATGGGACCTGATGGTGTCCCCGGCTGTGTGCTCCATGAACTCAATGAGGAATTAAACCCACAGCTAGGACAGCTGTTTAATCAAAGTCTTACCTCTGGATACGCACTCCAGGAGTGGCGCACTGCAACTGTGGTACCACTTCACAAAGGCGGTGCCTCCACCGACCCTGTAAATTACCGGCCCATTAGCTTGACAAGCCTTATCTGCAAAGCCATGGAGAGGATCATAATGGACCTCATAAATAAAGACATAGGGAATTTGCAGACTTTGGATCCAACCCAGTTTGGCTTTGTCAAAGGCAGATCATGCCTTTTAAACTTGGTTGACTTTTTCGAAACAGTCACCAAAGCCATTGATGAGGGAAAGGCAGTCCATACAGCCTACCTCGATCTGGCTAAGGCCTTCGATACAATACCCCATTCGGGTATCATTGAAAAACTCATCAGCTTAAATGTCAACCCATACATCACAAGATGGGTTGCAAACTGGCTGAGTGACAGAACCCACAGGGTCAGAGTTGCTGGCGCCATGTCAGACTCAAAGCCTGTCACAAGTGGTGTCCCACAGGGCTCAGTCCTGGGCCCACTCTTGTTTGGCATCTACTTTTCAAGTACAAGCAAACACAGGAGGGTTATGGCTGACAAAGTTTGCAGATGACTGCAAACTGGGCCATAGTAGAAAACACATCTGACACAGATATCCTTCAGAAGGGTCTCACAGAAACGGATAACTGGTGCCAGAGCCACGGCCTAAAGTTAAATGCCAAAAATGCATAGTCATACCCTTCGGGAAAAACAAGGTTACCCTAGCTACCAAATAGGTGGCAATCCACTGAGCACAGAAGAAGTTATCAGGGACCTGGGGACCCAGGTTGATAGTAGTCTGTCATTCGACACCCATGTAGCTAAAGTAGTTAGGAAGACCTTCTACATTGCCCACCTTATCATGAAGGGATTCTCATCTAGATCAAGGGAGGTCATAGTCTCCCTTTACTCATCACTCATCAGACCAATGATTGAGTACAATGCCCCATTCGGAATGTATCTGACCCGACACTTGCAGCAGCTGGAGAGGCCACAAAAGTTCCTCACCAAAAGGATAAAGGGTCTCAAAATCTGTCCTATGCTGCCCGACTGAAAGAACTCCAGCTCTATTCAGTCGCCACCGCTTGCTCAGAGGTGACCTTTGCCTAACATACAAGGCCATGTCAAACCCAGATTTGATGAATATGCTTCACCTCAAAAATCTAGATCCATCAGAGCCACAAGGGCGGAGACTTAAACCTTGACACGGCTATTAATAGGACGTGCTGGAGGGATAGATTCATCACCCAAAGACTCCCTATGCTGTGGAACAAAATCCCGGTACATGTGAGGCAGAGCACCTCGCTGGCCTTGTTCAAGAGAAATCTTGACCAATGGATGGGAGATCGCAGATATACCCCAGGGATTACCTCAGTGTCACTGCTCGACAGAGGCACAGAAAAATAATGGGTATAGTTCCCCATACTAAAGG
The DNA here is from genome assembly GCF_019279795.1 of Protopterus annectens. Lineage (NCBI taxonomy): Eukaryota > Metazoa > Chordata > Ceratodontiformes > Protopteridae > Protopterus > Protopterus annectens. The sequence goes on along the minus strand of NC_056732.1, from coordinate 1,591,348,508 downwards.
GGTGGCCTAAGCCACAAAACGATGGGCTAGGCTTGTAAATGCCCTCGGGCAGATAGCCTAGTATGAACCTATGAACCTATGAACCTATCTATATTCTCCTCCCAAATGTGAAAAAACAACTTGTATGCCTTCAGAAAAATATAAATAACTTTTGGTGCTAATTACACATTATATATATATATATATATATATATATATATATATATATATATATATATATATACACACATATACACACACACATACACACACATTATATATATATATATATATATACATACATTTTCAGAACTGCTCCATCCCTTTTTAACTTAGAAAAAACAGACACACACACACCACACACACACACACACACACACACACACACACACACACACACACACACACACACACACACACACAACAGGAAAAGCCGAAAGACACAAACAAAAGTGCTAACAAAGTACACTGGTTATCTACATTGTTCAAAGTTCTATTAAATGCATTAATGTAATACGACAGCTGGGGAAGCTACTGCCTCTTATTCACTTCCCATAATTACAATCTTAATTTTTTTTAATGATCTGCATATCATTCTACCTTTAAATTATGCATTTCCCTCAAAGAATGCTCAAAACTCTAAAGATTAATTATTTGTCTTAATGTAAAAGTAGTCAGCAATGAGAAAAAGACAGCCAACAACTTGCAGACGATTGAAGGAATCTTAAAATTTCACTCAGAACAGAATATACAAAATTCCACTGGCCAGCTGCCTTCAGCAACACACTTTGCACTTCACAAGAATAAAACACAAGCCAAAATATTTGCAGATGCAAGATTAGCATTTTTTCATGGCTTTCATCATTTTGTCTATTTTTCAAGCCTATTTTTTTTTACAAAAACTTGTTCACAGCTTAAGCCATGGACACTGATCTAGACAACCACACACACAAAAAGGAAAATCAATATGCAAATTAGTAAAACAGCAGAAGTCGCCATGCAGACAGAGTAAACCACAGAACACACCAGACTTTTTTTTCCTGAACAGAGCAGCCCACCAGCTATGAAGATGGCATGTTATGGTCAAGAAAGTGCGACACAGAAATAGCTACTCAGTACAGTAGCAAGCAGAAGCACACACTTTTTTTTACAAAGCAATACAATTCAGACAGATGTGGCCTCGTCTTAATTCTCTGGTATTGCCCAAATGTTTAAGAATTCACAGCAGTCGCCAAGGAGAAAAACTGCCAGAAATCTACAAGGTTAAAATACAGTAACCTATCCATGTCAAACTGTAAACCAGACAAAGTACGGTGTGGGAGGAAGCACCTGTTAAGTCCAGCCTCTCCCATTAACCAAAACATTGAGACAATAGTAGACAAATGAATATTTTCTAAACAAAAACACCAACGATGGTGATGCCTGCAATCTGACACCTGCAGTCATTATTAGGGCACTGCACACTTTCTGCCTAGAGTGACTATGCACTCTGCAGCTCTCTTCATCAACATATAACCTACAAACGTGAAAAGAGGAATGAAGCAAACCTAATTATTTCCGACAACTGCAGTGTCCCACTCACTACAACTATTAAAACCTACTAACAAGCATGTAAAATGTAACACAAATTTCATGTAGCCATATAAGCACACAAACAAAGAAATATACAAAGAAGCAGCATACGGAAAACTCATTCTTCGCAAGGGTAACTTGCTTTGCCCTTGCTGAAAAAGAGAACACAGCAGGATGGTGGGTCTTGGGACTCAATAGCCTTATTCTCCAAGTCAGAGGTCCCACTAGGTTTTCTGGGGGCTACTGCAATCAAGAAATTGTCGCTTTGAATTTCAAATAAATGTCACAATCTTCATTAACTACAACATTTATGATATGGTTGATACCCACTACGTCTGGATTTTTCAGATACACTGTTACTGCAATACAGCTCAAACAAAGTATTTAAGAACTAGCTCAGAAAGTCACCCAAAAGGCCCAGTGCAGTACTTCAAACAGTGCAATAGCTCACACATTCTACTGAATGATTCTCTACCATGAGCAATGCTGAACAGAAAAACATCAACAGGCAACACTTAATACTCGCCCCTTTTTAAGGTTTAAAGAGGGAATAAAAGAAAAAAAATACTATTGCACACACACACACACACACACACACACACACACACACACACACACACACACACACACACACACACACACACACACACACACACACACACACACACACACACACACACACTGAGCACCCCACCAGACACAAGACTGTTCACGACTCGCCTCCACCCCAATTTATACATAAAATGAGTTACCTGCAAAAAAACACAGACATCAGCTCGTGTTAATACAAATAATGGGACGGTATCACAAAAGACACGTTAAAGCTTAGCCTGTAGTTTCTTACTCGACTGCTCTCGACTCACTCAGTCAGAAGCACCAAAGCTACAAAAACCTTTTCACAGTACTGAGACATCATCATAAAAGAATTACTTACTATCTGCACTAACCTGCACAGACTTCTACCAAACTGAGAAGAAATTATATTCCTACATTCCTGTACTACCTTTTACCAGTAATTGAAATCATATTCTTGGATCAGCAACTTAGTTTTTAGACCTGCAAACTTAAAGTAGACTGCAGAATGCAACTGATACTTGCAGTTCTCAGTGGCTAGGACTCAAACTCAGTAAATTCTCTTGCTGTTCGTTAAATAACTGCATGTTACCTACTTTGTGGAAGGACAAGGACAGTTAGCCTAGTACTACTCTATGGACTAATCTATCTATAAAAACAATAAACTAGCAGTTTAAAAGCATCAGTTATCTGCCTTCGTCCTCACTAAGGTCAGACAGTCCGAAATCGCATAGCATAGTCAAAAAAATAAGAAAATTCAATCAAAAGCAGGAGACTGTACTGATACAAACGATCTCTAAAAGGCAATAAATTATACCTTCCATGCACCACAGGATGAATTCATCGCAAGCCTATCAAATCACCTAGTGAAAAGTAAGACTGCCAAGCAGAGCCAGCCAACGGTTTAGAACCGTCAGTTTATTTACATGGCTTAACAATAAGAAAATACAGTCGATGTATTTAGGAACACATTATGAAGCAATCACTACAACGTTTGGCACTGCGACGTACCACTGTACAATACACACATAAATGGACACCGTTGTTAGTACATCTGTTTACTCAATTTCCCTACAGCATTGTTTCAAATTAATCGCAGAAACAAAAGCATCGATACCCAAACATCTACTTGCTACTCAATGACATTAGCATTCTGCGTGTTCAAAAAGCAATACAAAAACTGCATTTGGACAACATGAAAAAGTACTCTATGGTATTTAATTCCAACTGTCAATTAAAATCATGTTTTTCTAATAAAGTGTTATAATCTATGCCTCTAACCTTTAAATACCCAAGCGAAAAAACACAAAGTGAACTTCTGCATTACAGATTAGACAGCCCTTCAATACATTAAAGTAACACACGCCGATCGTAAAAAGCCACATACAACAACGCGCAATTGAAAACAACGTGGTTATAGCGTTCATTAACAAAACTTAGCTTAACAAAAAAAAAAATACAACATTTTAGCATGCCCCTAGCTTCCGACTCTAAAATACAGACGCCGACTTTAAAGTAACACGTGCCGATCGTAAAAAGCCACATACAACAATGCGCAATTGAAAACAACGTGGTTATAGCATTCATTACCAAAACTTAGCTATAACAAAACATTTTAGCATGCCCCTAGCTTCCGAATCTAAAATACAGACGTCGACTGTACAAACAAAACTGAATGGAGCAAAAGTAGAAAAATAAACTATCGACTATGCAGCAATAATTATTGTTTATTTAGGTTTATGTACTAGATGTAAAAGTTTCTACATAGGAAAGACTGAAAGAACCCTCAGAAGATGTATTTATGAGCATCAGTATGATATAATTAAGAAAAAGGAAACTAATGCTTTTTATAGACATTCCCTTTTTTGTCCCAACATGGAAATTAAATTCATTATTTTAGAACAGCTAAGGTTGGATGAAAGGTGGGGGGGACTGGGGGTCTCTTTTAGAATACAAAGAGTTACTATGGCAGCTAAGACTAGATGCAGGAAGGCGACCAGGGCTCAATGACGCTTGCAGCATCAGCAAGCGTCCTGAGGTTAAGGAAGGCTAAATTATGAATTTTCAGTTTTCCAGTGTCTTCAGGGTTTACATACAGAAATAAAAAATTTGCTGAATAAACAGCACATTTAAACATTTTTAACATACTAGTATGTGTATAGTATTGGCTTTTGAATATTGTTTTAACATTGCATAGCTTTAATATTGCATATTTTTAACACTGTATATTTTTATGGTAATCTGTGTGTACACCAACAATTGATTATTAAGTTTATGCATATACTTTGTTGGACATTGCAGTGAGTTGTGCTTAGTAATGGTTTGCCTGCAAGCAGGTTTTGTACCAGCAAGTAATTTGAAGGGTTAATTAGACCTTCTCTTTTACTAATTGAATTATTGGTCAAGTTTTGACTATGTATACAAAGAACAACCAGCTTGATTTTATTGTATCTTGAAAAAGCTCAGCACCAGGCTGAGCGAAAGCGCTTGAGGAGATCTTTGTTTGTTATTAAAGCAAGAAAGTTTTATGTAAGTTGCAGCCTTTCATTTTCTGCCTTGCGGAAGAAGGAATATCAGCATTTCATCAACTTTTCATTTTGGGCTTCCAGAGCCAGCTTCCAGGTTGTGGATCTGCTTTGCTTTATTTATGCAGCAATAATACTACTTTAGCCCTACACACTTATAAGCATTAGATTCACTAAAAAAAAAATGAACAAAATATCAGTACTAGGGGCACACAAACTATAAAATTAAACATAGAACTTACCTTAACTATGAGTTCTTCCAACGCTCGACAAAAGGGAGACAATGCAAACAACGAGCTGGTCCTTCTCACAAAATGGAGCCGATAGGATTCACTTTGAATGAAAAGAAGTTCCACACAGCAGCTACTCCGTTTTATTCGTGTAATAGTGGGCTGGCCAAGGCAGTGATGACATCACATGTGGGAGGATCACAGGGGCTTATATGCAGCATGCAAATAAGGCATAGTATACGTCAGTTTGGGGGAGGAAACCACCCAGGAGCTACTTGAGGAGCTATGGCAGATGTGACGTGATTATTTTAGAGACGAGTAGACATTTTTATTTTTGGTTTTAAAACGGAAACGAAAATAGTACGGAGAATTAGGAAGCTCATCAGTAAAACAGTTTAGATCATTTTATTTTAAAGCAGCAGTTATTTTTTTTTTGCCTGTAACACATAAGGGGGACTTAAGGAAACAGCAGATAGAGCTATTGCATTTTATATCCCATTGTTTTCCTTTAACATAGCGAGACAGTGTTTTAAAAACCGAGTTATACTAATGGAAAAAAGTCCGGGCGACCGGACCTTTTTCCATTAGTATAACTCGATTTACAACGGGCACGCTGGCCAATCAGCGTGCACATTTTGGAATAATAATGGGGGGTCATGGTATAATAAAAGACATTTCACATATATACTCTAACAGTTATTCCTTAATTTAAGACAATAGAAAGAATGTGTTCAGCTAGCCACTTCGGCACCATTTTTTTAGACAACTGTAACTTCAAAGAACATTTGAAATGCTTGGCTTGATTTTCCTTACAGCAGATGGCAATGTTGCAATAATCTTGAAGTTCACATTTTACAGTGTTTTCTTTCATTTAAAGGAGTACCGCACACACAGACTCAAAAAACATGTTTAAAACATCATGGCATGATGTTTCCTACACTTTAACAGCACTCTGGGATTATTTACAGGATTTTAAATATTTTTATATGTAATTACAGACTCTGACCACCTGGAGTACAGCATATTGACGTGGTTTGGATAAATCAGGTTGCCACTCAGTATCCCACAAGTCATTGTTTTGCTCACAAATGTTACATCATGCAGGCCTCCATTTGCCTAAAGCTCTTGTCATTTCATAGATGTTGCATGCGTACAAAGTTCTGAGTAAAATAGAACAGTTAAAGTAACGTGAGTCATTGTCCCTGTACTCTTCACTTATCAGACCACCTTGCGGGGATATAAATAGGATGTGCATTCCCTGCTGTTGAATGACTACTTAAAACTGAAACAGTGCAAATGTCACAGAACACACACAAAGTGCTGTTTACTGCTGCCTTTTTTTCTAATTTAGTTTAAGTGGCACTAATTTGTGAGACAATGGATTCCATTCCTTTTACTTCTCCCCTCCCCCGTAACACCTAGCTTCCCTAGCTGTCAAAGTCCTGAGGGTAATCTGACTTGGTAATTTCATTGACTGGCAGATCTCAGCAGGGTGCTTGACTCATGTAATTCAATCTTTGCTCTAGCATTTCTTTTGTTACAGGGGACATTTTTTTTTGCTGCACTGTAGCCATGGCCTTGCTTGACTGCATTAGCATCCAGTTTATGTAGCAACTCCTGTAAGGTCTTGCACCAGGGAGCTAAATAAAACTTAAAATATTAAACCAGTTTAGATCTTTATTAGTGTAAGTGTCTAAGGTATCACTTCATGCTTCCACCTTGCTAAAAATGATTTACATGTGCAAAGTGTGTTGGTATTCAGTGTTTGCCTACATATTTCTTTACTGCACTGGTTGGTTTGCAAAAAAACCTTTTGCAGTGTCCCTGGATTTGTCTTTGTACATACAAACCACATTACTATATTTTCCCCTTCTTTTTTTGTGTGTCCAGAAGTCACTTCTCATAAAATATATATATATTTTTTTTAATAATGGACATCAAGGTTAATTTACCTTGAATCAGATAATGGATGACACTGCAAAGAATAACTGTTGAAATTTGTGCTTGGACTAAATCCCTTACTAAATATTTGCCAGACTCCAGTTCAATTTGTGCTATGGCTTTAATTATCCCCACCATTACATACCAGTTTTGCAGTGTAGTAACCACCTGACTTGCCCATTTACCTTTAGCCATCAATATGCAGCTACTCCTGTTCATGTGAGTATGTGAATTCATTTTCAGACTTACGGTGTGGAAGCTACACTGAATTCTAGGTGCTTGTTCAGGTTTCACAATAGGTTCATAGGTTCATAGGTTTATACTAGGCTATCTGCCCTAAGGCATTTATAAGCCTAGCCCAGAGTTTTTGTGGCCTACGCCACCCTTTATGTTAAAAAATATTGTGCCCATTAGTTTGTTGTGCCTCTGTCCAGCAGTGACACAGAGAAGATTCCCGGGGTAAACCTACGATCTCCCATCCACCGGTCAAGATTTCTCTTGAACAGAGCCAGCGAGGTGCTCTGCCTCACATGGACCGGGATTTTATTCCACAACATAGGGAGTCTCTGGGTGACAAATCTATCCCTCCAGCATGTCCTATTTATATCCGTGCTAAGGTTTAAGTCGCTTGTTCTAGTGGATCTGGTAGATTTGGATTTTTTGAGGTGGAGCATGTCCATTAATTCCGGGTTGGACATGGCCTTGTATGTCAGGCACAGGTCACCTCTGAGCAGACGGTATGCGACTGAATAGAGCTGGAGTTTCTTCAGTCTGGCAGCATATGACAGATTTTGGAGTCCCTTTATCCTTTTGGTGAGGAACTTTTGGGGTCTCTCCAATTGCTGCAGGTGTCGGGTGAGATGCATCCCGAATGGGGCATTGTACGCGATCATTGGTCTGATAAGTGAAGAGTACAGGGGAACAATGACCTCACTTGATCTGGATGTGAATCTCTTCATGATCAGGTGGGCAATGTAGAAGGGTTTTCTAACCACTTTAGCAATGTGAGTGTCAAAAGAAAGGCCACTGTCAACCTGGGTCTCCAGGTCCCTGATAACCTCTTCTGTGCTTAGTGGATTGCCACCTATATGGTAGCTTGGGGTTACCTTGTTTTTCCCGAAGGGTATGACTATACATTTTTTGGCATTTAACTTCAGGCCATGGCTCTGGCACCAGCTATCAGTTTCCGTGAGACCCCTCTGAAGGATATCTGTGTCCGATGTACTTTCCACTATGGCTCCCAGTTTGCAGTCATCTGCAAACTTTGTCAGCCATAGTCCTCCTATGTTAGCCTGTACTTCTGAGAAGTAGATGCCGAACAACAGGAGGCCAAGGACTGAGCCCTGTGGGACACCACTTGTGACCGGCTTGGAGTCTGACATGGCGCCAGCTACTCTAACCCTGTGGGTTCTGTCCTTTAGCCAGTTTGCAACCCATCTTGTGACATATGGGTTTACATTTAAGCTGGTAAGTTTCTTTATAATACCTGAGTGGGGTATTGTGTTGAAAGCTTTTGCAAGGTCAAGGTAGGCTGTATGGACTGCCTTTCCCTCATCAATGGCCTTGGTGACTGTTTCGAAGAAGTCGACCAAGTTCAAAAGGCATGATCTGCCCTTGACAAAGCCAAACTGGGTTGGGTCCAATGTCTGCAAGTCCCCTATGTCTTTGTTTATGAGTTCCATTATGATCCTCTCCATAGCTTTGCAGACCAGGCTTGTTAAGCTTATGGGGCGGTAATTACCAGGGTCCGTAGAGGCACCGCCTTTGTGGAGTGGGACCACAGTTGCCGTATGCCACTCCTTGGGTACGTATCCTGTGGTAAGGGTAAGATTAAACAGCTGCCTTATGTGCTGGTTTAGTTCCTCATTGAGTTCATGTAGCACACAGCCGGGGACACCATCCGGTCCCACTGATGCTGTGTTTTTAGCTTTAGAGAGAGCAGCTTTCACCTGTGCATTGGAGATGTCTGGGAGGCTGCACTCCGCTGGGATAGTTATCTCTCCTTTTGGTGTGGAGAGCGGGGCCGTGAAGTTTGCACTAAACCTGTCTGCCAGTATGTTGGCAATGTCTGTGGGTTCAGTGATTTTTGTATCATTTTGGACTAATTCTTAGCATATCTGGGAGTTTCCACCCAGGTTTCTAACATAGCTGAAGAAGGCCTTATGATTGTCTTTTGAATCTATGGCAATTTTTCTCTCAAAGTTGGCCTTGGATGATTTTATGAGTGCTCGTATTTTTTTACTAATAATGATCAAAGGTGTCTTCTCTTTTATGTATTTTGCTCTATCATGTAACAGCTTTCTCCTCTTATTGTAAAGTTTGTTTATGGCTGGGGTCCACCAGACTGGACGTTTGCCTTTGGTGGAAAGAGTCTTGGTTTTATTAGGGATTGCCTGATCCATGCAGTCCTGGAAGTGTTCATAGAAGGCATTTGTAAGGGCTTCCGCAGCTTGTGTTGTGGTTTCCACTGGCTCAGGGGCCTTGAAGGATACCACACCAGTCTTGAGTAGTGTGAAGTTTGCTTTAGAGAAGTTCTTCACTGTGGTCTTTTTTTGTTTGGGGTGGGGGTGGGATGTGGATATCCAGTGAGATTAGTTTATGATCTGATCTCACCAATGAGGGATATACTTCTGGTGTCGAGCATTTTGTCCCCATGTTTGTGATGATGAGATCTAGTATATTTTCTCCTCTTGTGGGAACGGTGACTTGTTGTTCCATGGCATTTGAATTTATGAACTCCAGGAACCTTTGGGCTAGAAAGTTTGGGCTTGAGTAATGTTCCCAGTCTATATTGGGGTAGTTGAAGTCACCCAATATAATGGTGTTTGGAGATACAATTATACCCTCCAGTGTCTTCAGGAAGGCTGTGTGGGGTTCCTGAGTTTGAGAGGGTGGCCTGTAGCATGCTACAAATTGTACAGCAGTTTTGCCTATGGTTAATTGCACCTGGATGGTTTCCGATGCTTCGTGCGTTGCCACCAACCTGGAGGTGTGGGTATCCTTGATGAATATGGATACACCCCCTCCTTTTGTGATGTGGTCTGGGTTTTGGGGCCGGAACGCATGATATGAGGTAAAACCAGATAGTGCCGGGGTGCTCTCAGGAGCCTTGAACCAGGTTTCAGTCACAGCACAGACATCGATGTTCTCCATACTGAGAAGGGCCTCCAGTGCGTGCATTTTGAGATTTAGACTTCTGGCATTGAGCAGCATTACCCTTAGTTTCTTCCCATTTTTGTTTTCTAGGGTGGTAGGTTTAGAATTTGAGCCTTGCCTAAAAAAGGCACTATGGGGGTGGCAAGAGCCTTAGCCAATATCCGGAATCCCAGGGGTGACAGGTGCAAGCCGTCCCTTGTGAAGCAGTGTGGCTTGTCAAGCATGTCATCCCAGGCAGACAGACACTGGATCGCCTTTGAATGACACCAGAAATTAAGCCAATTGTTAAAACTGATCATCTTGTCTCTATGTTGTGGCATCATTCTTGGTGAAGGAAGGATGCTGCTCAGGGTCAGGGTCATACCTGTCTGGGCTACATAATCAGAGAGCTCCTCTATGTCTCTTTTCATGTAGTCCGGGGAGGTATGTCTCAGGTCGTTCACACCAGCATGGACAATGACTGTGTCATATTTGTACTTGCTGTGGAGTGACCCGAGTGCTTGTGTTATGTGGCGGATTCTAGCGCCTGATAGGCAGCTTACTGTGACCCTCTCCTTGTTCAGCCTGGTGAGTGAGACGTCAGTGTGTCTGACTATGGAGTCACCTATGACAAGTATGTTTGGTGTTGTATTTGGCCTTAAGGGCTGTGACTGCTTTGCACACTGATTTTGTGGTTTATGTGTTGCCTGTGGTGTTTCATGAGCTGGCAGTTGCTTGGGTGTCTGCTTTGGAGGCCTCTGCTGTTTAGGTAAATTTTTGCTCAGAGCCTCCGAGTATGTCTTTGTGTGTTTATGTGTTTGATTCATTGTTGTGATAGCTTTATGTGAGACTGGTTTTGTGGTGTGTGTAGTTGCCTTCTCCTCCTGTCTGTTCTTGCCAGTCCTGAGTTGAGAGAGCTCAGCCTCCAGTTTGGCTAAATAGCTGCATCTCTCGCAAGTATTTGTGTTATGTGGGAGGAGGAGAGGGTTGTCTGTGTACATGAGGCAATTGTAACATTGCCTCAATATTCCCAGATTCACCAACTGGACAGGAGAGGACGCCAGCATCTGGCCCTTGACATGCTAGAGAAATTAAGAAGTTTGGGGTGTAACTGAATGAGAGAGGACTTAGTAAGGAAGTGGGTACTCCTGGGGGGGGTTTCGCTAGTGAGGGACTTTGTGTAATACAGAAGTGCTAAGCCTGAAAAGAAGATGCTTTTAAGACAAGTGCTGAGCTTTTTTTTTTTTTGGAGAAAAAAAAGCTTTTTAGGAACAAGTGCTGCGCTTTTTAGTTAAGGGATATACTGTTTAGATTACTAGTAGAGCAGTTCTAAGGGAAAAAATGAAGAACAGACTTTATGGAGCCAGAAAAAGTTTAACCTTGTTAAACTGGCGCTGCCCGATGCTGCTCTAGTGGCAACTCCGTGCTAAATTGCTCTAAAGCATGCTAAAGCGTGCTTGATAGCAGGGGCTGGAAAGAGCCAGGAATTGACCCAATACGGCCAATAAAACTACAGTTTCAAGTCAGTAACCACTCCCACGGGGGCAGGGCAGCTGCTCAATGTTTTTCACTGCCACTGATCAACAGAGAGACTTTCCTTTAGCCCAAGCAAAAATGGCCTCACAGAAACTTACAAACAGTTCAGGAACAGCAAGCCTGTAACTGAACTTTTTTAAATCTCAGAAAAGTGGGAAAAAGCAAGATTTTTTTTTGTTTTTGTTTTTTCAGAGATAGCAGAGGTTCACAAGTAGTATCAAGTTATAACAGTGCAGTAAATGACCCCACACAAGAGTGCTAGGTCAAAGACAGAAAATATGCAAGTTTTGAGAAAAAACGATTTTAAAATTAAGTGCAAACAGGAAATTCAGTAAACAGCTTTTGGTTGTGCTCTAAATACAGGGGCTTGCTTAAAGCTACTCTCAGGTTAAGCCACTATGAATATGTTGCACTGCCACCTCTGATACGAGGGTAATGTTTTAATAGTTTTTTCCCACACTGCACACTAGCTGTATCTGGTGCAAATACAAGAGAAGTATGCAAGCGATACACCACCTAAGCATCATTTGCCGTGCAGAATGTACAAGTAATACATACCAGATTTCTGTGTTTCCAAACATCGGTGTTACTACACTACTACTGAATAAAATGAACATATTGAAATATAACATAATCTGTTATCAGATGTAATTATGATTTTTTTTCCTGTCGTAAATAATTTCCATGATTCTCTGGCTTTTTGGTTTCATTCACTTAACTGGCTACCTGTAGGTTTGCTCTTTCTTAGCAAATTGCAATAAATATTTTGTTATCCGGTTGTTTACCTGTTAGTTTGAATGGGCACACTATGAACGTTTCCAGCTGTAGTCCCTTAACTGCTGCCTTGCATATCTTGCATAAGGCAGATCTGAATAATCCATTGCAATGTTCAGTTCCTATATCAGGCAGTATCAAACTGTTTATTGACTTAAAGTTTCTTACCTTAGTATTTTCGGGACAGCAATCCAATCTCTTCACACCCTGTAAAATACAGCAGCCACCACTCATTTCTCATGTTCATCCATTCTTAAGCCAACATTATCCACATCACATAGCGCCACGTGACATCCCAACTAGCCTGTTATTGTCCAATACCTGTTCATACAGGAGAAGATTAATGCATTCACCTAACTATATAGCAGCAGTCAAAAGGCAGTACTTACATGATGTATTCACAAGCTTGCTTTTGGTTACAATGTGCATATGCAGCAACTACTGCATATTGCACTATCATGACAAGCCTCTGTACCACTTCACGGTAGCCAGCCTCACAGAGGTCCACTCGCACCACAACATTACTTGCAGCTGCAGCCAGACCCACTCATCTCACCACTTTCATAACACGTATGCAGCTATGTATACTACCCCAAACATGCCTCCTCTTGCCATTTATGCATTATGTATATCTCACTTCTGTCCACAAAGACCAGTCCATACAACTGCAGCTGCCAAACAAGCGCCACTACACTGCACCACTTCACGGTAGCCAGCCTCAGAGGTCCACTCACACCACAACATTACACACATGGTCCACCACAGTTAATGTGATATTAGGTTCATAGCTTCATAGGTTCATAGGTTTATACTAGGCTAACTGCCCTAGGGCATTTATAAGCCTAGCCCAAAGTTATGTGGCTTACGCCGCCCCTTATGTTAGAAATACTGTGCCCATTAGTTTGTTTTGCCTCTGTCCAGTAGTGACACAGAGATGATTCCCGGGGTAAACCTACGATCTCCCATCCACCGGTCAAGATTTCTCTTGAACAGAGCCAGCGAGGTGCTCTGCCTCACATGGACTTGGATTTTATTCCACAGCATGGGGAGTCTTTGGGTGATAAATCTATCCCTCCAGCATGTCCTATTTATATCCATGCTAAGGTTTAAGTCTCTTGCTCTAGTAATTTTGGTGGATTTGGTTTTTTTGAGGTGGAGCATGTCCATTAATTCCGGGTTGGTCATGGCCTTGTACGTCAGGCACAGGTCACCTCTGAGCAGATGGTATGCAACTGAATAGAGTTGGAGTTTCTTCAGTCTGGCAGCATATGACAGGTTTTGGAGTCCCTTTATCCTTTTGGTGAGGAACTTTTGGGGTCTCTCCAATT